>NC_072402.2:20114868-20418815 GCF_028858775.2 Pan troglodytes | reverse complement strand
CATCAAACTGGACTCAATTACAAAAATAAAAAGACTACTACTTATTACCTGAGAGCAACAATAAAATTATCATTATTTATTTATTTATTACAGCAAACTCAACTCAATTACTAAAAAAAAAGACTATTCATTTACTACCTGAATGCAACAACATAACTATAAAATCTCCCTGAGATTTGAAAGGGGTGGGAATGGAGCACTATGAGCTGGAACAAATGGAAGGCGCAGGCTTGAAGGTCAGTGGGAGCTTTCAGCATGCACCCTGCTCAGTTCAACTCATTTAATAAAGTGCTTTCAATGCTGCGATTCATTGAGCTTCTATTTTTGCCAGGTTGAGGTTCTGCTGGGTATATTTTAATGAAGGAACAAAATGTATTTATATTTAGGAGAATGGTGTTTCATAATGATTGTAACCAGGCTAACCTGAGTTCATATCCTGGCTCTGCTACTTAAACAATGTGGCACATTTGTAAATCTCTTGGACCGTCGGTTTTCTCATCTATAAAATGGGGATAAATTATGCCTACTTTACAGGGCTATCATAAAGAGTAAATGAGATAATATATGTACAGTAAGTATCACAGTGCCTGGTATACAATGAGCACTCCATAGGTAGCATCAAGAATTATGATCATACTCTTAATGTGGTGACCTGGCCAATGGGAAACATTTACCAGGAACTAGTGCACAAAATAGACTGAAGAGGAAGCAAGACTAAGAACAGGGAGAAAAATGAGAAACATTTAGCAACATCAACAAAAAATGCTAACACAGTAGCCATAGAAATGAAATAGAAGGGACAAATATAAAGGATATTTGAGAGGAAAATGGACATAAGAGATAACTGCTTAGACATATATGGTAAATAAAATGAAGGAAGAGTCCAAGGCAGCTTACATTTTAAAGGCTTGGTTGGATTGGAAAATAGTAGAAATGGGAGAAATACGGAAATTGCCAGAGTGAGCAAGTTTGGTGGGTGAGCATAGTGGGAAGAAATACTGGTTTTGTTTTGCTATATTTTGAATTTAGAGGACTCTGAGAGTTTCAAGTACAAATATCTTATAGTTATTTGAAAAGTTATTCATTCATTCATTCATTCATCTAATATTTCTTGAAAGCCTACTTTGTGTCAGACACCATGCAAAGATCTAGCAAGAGCAATCTAGTAACGATTTGGAGTTTGAATGGGACATCTGGGCCAGACAGAAAGATCTGGGGACTTCAACATAGAGCTAGCCCCCGAAACCATGGATATTAATTAGTTTTCTATGAAGAGCGTCAAGAAGAAAAAACTTATGAAAATATTAACAGGGAGTCATGAAGAATGATCAAAGGGGTGAAAGCTAAAGCAGTGTCTCATGTTGTAATTATTTTTATATTAAATTCTAACCACCTATAGTTTATAATATTTAATCATGTCAATAAAGCAATTTCATAGTAGCTATCTATATTTTAAAATTTTTATTTTAGATAGTAGTGGGTGCCCATTTGCCCTTCATGCAGTTTCCCCCAATAACTACATTAAAAAAAATTTTTTTTTTTGTTTAGATGGAGTCTCACTCCATCACACAGACTGGAGTGCAGTGATGCAATCTCAGCTCATTGCAACCTCCACCTCCCAGGTTCAAGTGATTCTCCTGCCTCAGCCTCCAGAGTAGCTGGGATTACAGGCACGCGCCACCATGGCTGGCTAATTTTTATATTTTTCATAGAGACAGGGTTTCACCACGTCGGTCAGGCTGGTCTCGATCTCCTGACCTCGTGATATGCCTGCCTCAGCCTCCCAAAGCGCTGGGATTACAGACTTGAGCCACCGCGCCTGGCCAAAAATTTTTTTTAGAGATGGGATTTTGCCATGTTGGCCAGGCTGGTCTCAAACTCCTGGCCTCAGCGATCTGCCCACCTCGGCCTCCCAAAGTGCTGGGATTACAGGCATGAGGCACTGTGCCCGGCCCCAATAACTACATCTTATATAACTATAGTACAATATCAAAACCGGGAACTTGACATTGCTATAAACCACTGACTTGATTCAGATTTCACCAGTTTTACATGTACTAGTGTGTGGTATGAGTGTAGTTCTAAGCCATGTTATCACATATATGGATTCATATAATTTTCATCTTTATTTCTTAAAATATTTTCCTTTTTATCACTTCAGTTACTTAGATGAGGTGAAGAATCCACACCACAAGAATTTGAAAAAACAAATTTTGTAGTTTACTGATACTCCCTAATGTTCAAACATTATAGCAAAGGCCACAAAGATTTTTAAAATAGTTAATTAACAAGTAACACATATGTATTTTACACTATTTTACAGTACTTTATCTGCAAAATGTGAGTTATCATTTCTGAAGTCCCTTATAACTCTGAAATTCTACAATTCTAGAATTCTAATTCCTAGGTCACTTAACCTCTTGATATAAAGCAGAAAATTGTGGCAACTGCAATAATTCTTTGGAGGCAGGGTCAGTCTCTTACCTTATCAGGACAGTGCCCAGTGGGACACAATTAATCACTGTCTTATTGTAGTAAAAACACTGTTAGCTTGGGAGATCTAACCAGGTTCCCACAGGAACCTGCTTCTCCAAGAGGGCTTGGTAAACCTTTGGTAAGGAGAGAATAAACTAATCAATAGTTGCTCTAACAAAAAATCTACCATTTTTTGTAATAAAAATATTTTTATCATATTGTTTTAATAATATTTTAACTAAAACATCTATACTGGTAGCATACAGTATATTAGTATTGAGCTTCATTCCCACTCACTTAAATCCAAATCTGTAGTATTCTGATCTTGGCTAGACAAAGAGAAAGCATCCTCAGTTTAGGAAGAAAATAATATTAAGCTAGTTGTCAAGAAAATCATTTATATACTAGATGCCCCCAACAGATCTATAATTTATTTCATGAAAATAGTGAAAGCTTTTGTGCTTAGACAAAATGTTAGAAGATCCCTATAAGTAAGATCAGTGTCAGAACAAATATTTGCATGCTGAGAAAACACCACTTTGTGAAAGTTGCCATGAGATGTAGACTTTGTACAACAGTTACGTTTGAGAGCTTGACAGACTTCATATGTTTTACAGATTGATGGCAATACACAGCAATCATAAAGCTAGATTTCTAATTCAGTAATGTTCTAGAAAAAAACAGTAACAACGATAGTGGATTACATAATTTGATGATATTCTTTTACTGAACAAAAGTTAATGGAGTATATTTAAATCTTTAAAGGATTGTCAGTAGCCTTTTCCATTTTAAACTGTACTAGTACTTTCATTTCATGACACCAAAATTCTCTCAAGGGGAAACTTAAGAGCACATAGTACTTGCTTTCAGTCAACAGAGTCAGTAGGGGAAGAAAACAAAAAGCCTTCTCACTAAGAGGAGTAAAACATGACACCGTAAAGCCCAGGTGTTAAAAAAAAATTATGGCAAAACCTAAACACACACACACACACACACACACACAATTTTTCATGTTATCTTCAAATTTTTGGTAGAGAACCACAGCACATCCTGGGGCTCAAAAAGTAGTTTGTCCTCATATTTAAAAATACGTATCTGATTTGGAAATATCCATCAAGGGATAGAATTCACATAGAGACCATTTGCAGAGCACTTCCAGGCACAACTCTGGGAGAGAGGCCTGAGTGTCCCCAGTTTACAAAAGCTCAGAGGCATCAAGTGACTTTACTCTACCACTCAGCTGCCCAGGGGCAGAAATAAAATAAGAACCAATTTGTCTAACTCAAAAATTTGCTGCTCTTAGATATATTCTACATTACCATCTAAGAGTCATTCCTGTATCTTTATTTAAATAGTCAGAGGCCAGGCACAGTGGCTCACACCTGTAATCCCAGCACTTTCAGAGGCCAACGCAGGACCACCACTAGAGACCAGAAGTTCCAGACAAGCCTGGGCAACATAGCAAGACCCCATCCCTACAAAAAAAAGTTTTATAAATCAACTGGGCATGGTGGCACACACCTATAGTCCTAGTTACTTTGGAAGTTTAGGAAGGAGGTTTGCTTGAGCCCATGAGTTTGAAGCTGCAGTGAGCAATGATTGCGCCACTGCATTGCAGCCTGGGTGATAGAGCAAGACTCTGCTTCAAAAAAACAAAAATAAAAAAGAAATAGAGCAAAAACTCTACTGAGGAACATGCAGCACTTCACTCCTATAGTTTGCATTGACTTCATTTATTTCTTTAAAATTTCCTATAAAGTACCATTTGCATTAAATCTGAAGTATTTTTCATTTGACTAAGTCTAACTATATGTTTGAGTATTATTTTCTGTTCTTTTGGTAAAGGAAAGTTTAAGTATAAGCAGGGGAAAACAGTATTTGGAACATACTTAGCAAAGGGCTAAAATCCTCACTTCATATGGAATTCATAAATGAGTACAAAAACATTTGAAATTAGGGAAAATGGCAAAGAACTTATACAGATGATCACAAAGTATTTCTCTGTTTCTTTAACATATACTTTCTGAATGTCTACCATGCTGTGCTATGTATTAGGGATAGAATGAAAAAGTATTTATTGACTCCATGCTACATTGTTTAAAAAATGGTTTATTTAGGGCCAGGCACAGTGGTTTATGCCTGTAATCCCAGCACTTTTGGAGGCTGAGGCAGGTGGATCCCTTGAGGTCATGAGTTCGAGACCAGCCTGGCCAAAATGGTGAAACCTTGTCTACACTAAAAATACAGAAATTAGCTGGGCCTGGTGCCACATGCCAGTAGTCGCAGCTACTTGGGAGGCTGAGGCAGGAGAATTGCTTTAACCT
The DNA here is from genome assembly GCF_028858775.2 of Pan troglodytes. Lineage (NCBI taxonomy): Eukaryota > Metazoa > Chordata > Mammalia > Primates > Hominidae > Pan > Pan troglodytes. The sequence goes on along the minus strand of NC_072402.2, from coordinate 20,414,016 downwards.
GGGAGGTGGAGGCTGCAGTGGGCCGAGATTGCACCACTGCACTCCAGCCTGGGCAACCAGAGTGAGAGTCCATCTCAAAAAAAAGTAAAAAAAAAAAAACCTCATTTTTCAAAAATATCTGGAAGGATATATATCATATATTCATAAAAATACCTGGAAATGTACATATCAAGTGATTATCAATGGGTGGTTGGATTTATTTATTTGAAACAAAATAGTAAACATGTATTTCTTTTGTAATAAAATAGTTTCATAAAAATTAAAAACCTATAGGCATTAAATCACTCAATTATTCACATATTGTTCAGAGTTTTTGGTAACAAAAATATATTTCTTTTTTCTTACACATGGAAGATAGACTCCAATAGAAATGGACTTTTTCATTTTATACCACTATCATCCCCTTCCTGTATTCTACATTCAAGACCCAACAGACACACAAACACTGACAAACATGCATGCAGATACACAAATAGAAGACTGTCTCCCTCACAGTGCATATACACACATACACACACACACACACACACACACACACACAGTCTCACTTTGATGTAAGTGAAAAAAGAGTCTGGCAGAGATCTGATGGTTTTGACCTTGGAAATAGTTTTCATTATTCTCTACATTTCTCTAGATTTTTCTTTCATTTGCAACCCCTGAATGCAATATTTTTCATGTTTGTGTATTACAAAATGTATAAATTCTTTCATTGGAAAAATAGCTCTGTCTGACCCCTCTGTTTGTTTTTGTGCCTAAATAATCTATTCTATTAGCTCTGGGTATTAGACAGTCTAAGGACACGTGGCAGACACATGACTGTAGCAGCTGCTAGTCTAAGGAGATGACAAATCTTTCTGTGGAATCAAAACAGATTAATATGAAATAGTTGATAGGAGGTAGTAATTTTTTCCACTTAACTTTTATAATTATTTTATTTAGACTCATGTATAGAATGTTACATGTCAATCTATAAAAATAGTTTTAAATAAAATATAGGTCTCCTTTAAATGATTAATAAAATGAAGTATCAATTAAAGAGTTAAAACCAGCCCCATAATATGTTCCTTATAAATATATTGCCTTAAAAATAAATAAATAAATAAATATATTGCCTTAGTCCATTTGTGCTGCTATAACATAGTACCTGAGACTGGGTAATTTACAGAGAACAGAAATTTATTTCTCACCGTTTTAGAGGCTGGGAAGTCCAAGATTGAGGCACTGACATTTTTTGAGGATCAGTCTCCTTTTCCAAGACGGTGCCTTATTGCTGCATCCTCTGGAAGGGAAGAATGCTGCATCCTCATATAGTGGACGAGACAGAGGGTCAAGAGAGTGTACCCTTCAAACTTGAGCCCTTTTATAGGGGTATTAATCCCATACATGAGGATAGAGTACTTTTATTTTTTTTTTTTTGAGACAGTCTCCCTCTGTCACCCAGGCTGGAGTGCAATGGCAAGATCTCAGCTCACTGCAGCCTCAACCTCCCAGGCTCAAGTGATCCTCCCACCTTTGCTTCCCGAGTAGCTGGAACTACAGGTGCACACCACCGCACCTGGCTATTTTATTTATTTATTTATTTTTATTTTTTGTATTTTTTGTAGAGATATAGTTTTGCTATGTTGCCCAAGCTGGTCTCAAACTCCTAGGCTCAATGATTTGCCCACCTCAGCCTCCTAAAGTGCTGCGATTACAGGCGTGAGCCACCATGCCTAGCCAGGTTGGAGTACTTATGACTTAATCACCTGCCAAAGGCCACATCCCTTAATATGGTTGCGTTGGGGATAAAGTTTCAACATGAATTTTGGAGGGGACACCATAATTTAATCCATAGCATATATAATTAAGTATTTCATTCATGAAATTCAATAATTCCATGTTACTAGCATGTCAATGACCATTTAAAAATATATTAATGATTTAATCACAACAAAAAGTTCTCTGATTTTCAACTTTTTCAGTTTTATGTACAGAACTAAGTGATTAAAATTTTTCTTTAAAAATTCAGTAAAGGTCAGCTGGTAATAATGTGTATGAAGTACACTCCTCTAATATAACTTTATAAAAAGAAAATGAATTGAGTATTTGTGGGGAGCTTGCTTTAAACCCAACTCTATAATGATTATAAACTAGATTAAATTTTACTGTAATCTAATAGTTACCCAGTTTTTTACTTCAATATGAAAAGCCTTTTCATTTTCAATGATTATTTTACAGCTAATAACTGTCAAGAAACACACAAACATTAACTGACATCTCAACAAAAGAGTTGGTCAAAATCTATCTCAACAGAATTATATCTCTAGTGTTTTTCCATGGGTTTTTATTACTCAGAAATCTTCCCAGATTTTCTTTTTTGATATTCCAAAAGGATTTAGCTATCTCCTTACTTTTCTGTTTCTGTAAGGAAAGTAAGGGATGCTGGGAGGAGAAAGGGAGAAAAGACAAAATGTTACCTATAATGTTTTGGGGTTCAACAATTCCTAAAACACATCCATGGACCTCCTCCCACTCCCAGCAAAAACAAAAACCCATGTCCCAGACCTTTTTTTAGACTGCTTTGTAACAGATCCTTTAATGGCCCACTTGAGTCCATCAAGCTATGAAGTCTTCCTGAATAAGGAGTGGATTCACTTACTTCCTAGAGGAACTGCCCAGTTGATATGGTTTGGATTTTGTCCCCACCCAAATCTCATGTCTAATTTTAATTCCCGGTGTTAGAGGAGGGGCCCGGTGGGAGGTGATTGGATCATGGCGGCGGATTTCCCTCTTGCTGATCTTGTGATAGTGAGTGAGTTCTCAGGAGATCTGGTTGGTTAAAAGTGTGTAGCACCTCCCCCTTCCCTCCCTTCCTCCTGCTCCAGCCACAAATGGGTGGAGACGTGCCTGCTTCCTTTTCACCTTCTGCCATGATTGGAAATTTCCTGAGGCCTCCCCAGAAGCAGAATCCTGTACAGCCTGCAAAATTGTGAGCCAATTAAATCTCTTTGCTTTATAAATTACCTAGTCGCAGGTATGTCTTTATAGTGTGTGAGAAGAGACTAACACACCAGTAGATAATCTAAGGTAGATCTCCTTTACATCAGACAGGTAAATTAAGTTGTTTCTCTCCCTTCTCATTCCTTTCATCATTTAAGTAAATTCTTAAATTCCAATGTTTTTTTTTCTTCAGTAACTAGAAAAGAGGACAATTTCTCCTCTTCTCAATCTTATCTTCTAAACAGAAACTCTGAATACATTATCCAAACCTTCAACAATATTTATTGTTTTATATGCACACAAATACACATGTGCATATATATATAATTTTGTATGCAAAGTATACCTTTATTAATATTTGTTTAATATTTTGACTTTAATGTTAAAGAGACAATAAGATCCCTGCTATCAGAAACAAGTCTTCTCAAGTTACTTGTATAACATAACAGGGCAATGTAGAGTTTGATTTTGTCATTTTGACCCTACTGTTTTTGGCCCTGAGGGTATTTTGATAGAAAAGCATTTTTTAGTAAAAATATGTAAATCAGAAACTAACATTAGTGAATCTTAGAATTCTTAAGTCAGCTAAATTATCATTCAAGAATAAAAGTGAAATAAAAGCTTATTTTCAGACAGAAATCAGAAGAATTTACCATGAATAGGCCCTAGCTGTGAAAGAACTACTAAAGGAGGAATTTTAGGAACAAGGAAATCTTGGAGGAAGAATGAATGTGAGAAAGAATGATAAGAAAAGAGAGTGATTAACACATGGATTAGTTCAAACAGACATGGACCTTTAGAACAAGAATAATTGTTGTACCCGAGCGAGTTAGAAAAACGCCACGCTTTGAGACGAATTAAGAGTCCTTTATTAGCCGGCGACCGAGAGACGGCTAACGCTCAAAATTCTCTCGGCCCCGAGAAAGGAAAGGGGCTTGATTATCTTTTATACCTTGGTTTAGGAAGGCGGGGGGCCTAGTTAAAACAATTTTACAGAAGTAAAGTAGTCAAAAAGTTAAAAGGATAAATGGTTACAGGAACGTAAACAGTTCCAGGTGCAGGGGCTTTAAGACTATTACAAGGTGATAGACCCGGGGCTTTGGGCGTTATCAATCAGATGAATTCCTGGGAACTGCTGATATAGCTTGCCACAGTATCTTATCAGTTAATTGCATTCTTGGATGTGCTGGGAGTCAGCTTGCACAAGTTAAGTCCTTGAGGAGGGGGCTGCCAGTGAAAGAGCCAAGATGGGGTCTGTTTGGCTCTCTTAGCTAAGGGAGAGTCAACTCAGGTGGAAACGAGACTAGGTGATTAAAGGAAAAGGGAGAGTCTAAAAACAGAGTTAGTAAAAACCAGGTTGGGCATTACATTCCCCACTTGTGTTTTTGGGGAATCAAATCGTTGATTCCTCAGTTATAACAAGGGGGTTATATTGAGTCTTAAGATACATAAGTTTGACAGAAGCTATGCATTGTTTTACAAAATTAAGAAACCAATTTAATATACAAGGCCCAAAAATTAAACTTAATAGTATGATGAGGAGAGGTCCAGCTAACTCAGTGATTAAAGTAGTTAGCCAGGGGTTCCAGTTGAACATGTTTTGATACCAGGGGATGTTATTTTCTTGTTCCTGTTGGTGCCTATCTAGATTTTCTCGAACTTTTGGAGTGTGTCTTTTATGACTAAGAATGGTGGAGGAACAGTTAAATCAACTTTGTCAGGGGGTTTCTAGAACATAGGGTCACCTAGAGCAGTCAAAGGCCAGATTGGCTTGGGTGGGCTCCATGAGACCAGGATTTTTTTTTTGGATGGTGAACATACTGCCAACATTAAATCCTGGGATATAAAATCTTAATTCCCATGACATGCCATAATATTATTGAGTTGAATTAGGGTCATGGACAGTTATAGTAAGAGGATTACAATTTTTTCTAGTACATAATTTAGGACAAGAAGCACAAGTTATGGAATGAAGATCTGGTTAATCCCCCAAAGTAGGTGGCTAAAGTTACACATGTCCAATCAGGGCAGAAAAACTGATAAGTATCTCGACAGCTAGTGTCAGGGTGATTCCCAGGACAGAGGTAAAAGTCAAAATTTTGGAGTTCTTTTTCTGTACCTTTGGAGCTTCCACATCCAGTTTGGCTCCCAGAGTGTCCAAATCCTACTGCAAGGTCGACACTTTCTGCTCCTATGACCGGTAAGTTGTGTTGTTCTTCATGGGTGCAAGCTGGCTCTGGGAACAGTGCACATAAATCGACGGCAAAGGTGACTTCCTTGGAAGTACCAGCCATCCAAGTAGTGTTGGCGAATACACGTCCTGTTGTGAAAGAGGTGAGGAGGAAGGAGTAGGAAGCCACAGAGGACATAATAGGTGAAAACAAACAAGAGAAGTAAATAAAAAGAATTAATCTAACAGTTTCACCCGACTTAGGCGCAGTTTTAAGGGGCCTGATCCAGCCTTGGGGACCCATGTTTCTAGCTGGGCTCTGTTGGCCTTTTTGATGTGGGAGTGATGAATCCAAGCAGGAATTCAATCCACCTTCAGAGCCGTTGGCATCGTGAGGATGACGGTGTGAGGTCCCTTCCAAGCAGGAGTGAGTCCTTCTCTCTGGAACTTTTTAATAAACACTAGGTCTCCTGGCTGGAATGAATGGCAGGGCCCCATCTGTTCAGAAATTGGATTGGGATGGGCTCCTCGAACAAGTGGCAGAATAATATCTTGTACCTCTTGGAGAGACTGTAAGTACTGCAATAAATTAGCTTGTGATATTTCTGCCAAATGGGCATCTCTTAGCTTAGGCAAGATAGGCGGCGCCTGCCCATACATAATTTCAAAAGGCGATAACCCAGCCTGATAAGGGGTGCACCTTACTCTAAGTAGGGCTAAAGGAAGGAGACTCACCCAATTTTCACCGGTTTTTAAAATTAATTTTGTAAGAGTATTTTTTAGGGTGCAGTTCATGCATTCCACCTGCCCAGAGCTCTGTGGTCAATAGGCACCATGGAACTTCCACTGAATGTTTAACGTCTTACTGACCGACCGAGCTATGGACGAGGTGAAGGCAGGTCCATTATCAGACCCTATGGCAGCAGGCAGCCCGTATCAAGGGATGATTTCATTAAGTAAGAACTTAACTACCGTATTGGCAGTTTCGTTTTTGGTAGGAAATGCTTCAGTCCATCCGGAGAAGGTGTCTACTAGTACTAGAAGGTATTTGTACCCAGCCCGGTGTGGTTTTACTTCTGTAAAGTCAATTTCCCACTTTTCTTCTGGCAAGTTTTTTCGGAGACAGTGGCCTGGGCTGGGTTTAGGACCTTGCTTGGCATTTACCTGGGCGCAGGTTGTGCACTGGAGAGCTGCTTGATCTGTTAGGCTTTGAAGATGTGGGATTCTTCTTTGTTTTTGATAGCCTTTCCTGCTGAGGTGAGTAGCCTGCGCTCCTGGTAGATGGCTCCATGTACATGCACAGTAGCAAAGGTGTACCTGCTGTCAGTGTAAACATTAATACGTTTATCCTTACCCCATCGGAGAGCCTGAGTGAGGGCCATCAATTCAGCTTTTTGCGCTGAGGTGTTTGCTTGTAAAGCCTGAGCCCACAGCACATCTGTCTCCATGGTAACAGTTGCACCGGCCTTTCATACTCCCTGCTCGAGAAAGCTGCTACTGTCTGTGAACACAGTGGCGTCCACCTTCTCTAGGGGCATATCTTGAAGATCGGGTGGGCCAGTTTCGGTAGTTTCTAACAGTTCCTGACAGTCATGGATAGTAGCTGGATTCAAACACCATGTGGGAGAGAAAGTCAAACGAGGCTGATCTAACAGTAAACTGATACTGCAGGATGCGAGCATTTGACATCCATTCGCCAGAAGCACTTTGAAGTAAAGTCTCTATGGCATGAGGAGTTGTAAGGGTTAAATTTTGGCCCAGAGTTAACTTATCAGCCTCTTGGACTAGGCTTGCTGTAGCTGCTACTGCTCGCAGACAACTTGGCCATCCAGAGGCCACGGGATCCAGTCTCTTAGATAAATAGGCCACTGGGCGTCTCCAGGGTCCTAAAGTCTGAGTAAGCACCCCTTTAGCAACTCCCTGGCTTTCATGGACAAACAGGTGAAACGGCTTTGAGATATTAGGGAGGGCTAAAGCAGAGGCTTCAGTTAATGCCTTTTTCAGGTTTCGAAAAGCCTGTTCTTCTGTGTCTGTCCAAATTAACGGGCCATTTCATTCTGTACCTCTTGGATAGCCGCCACTAAGATTTTTGTTTGTCCTTTGAATGCTTTATCAGCAGCCTTTTCAGCTGCCTGTGTTGCTTGTTTTTGTTTTTCAAACTCTTGGTTGTCAAAAACCTTTTGGGCTATTTCTAAAAGCTGACTGATATTCATTCCAGCAAATCCCTCCAGTTTTTGGAGTTTTCTTTTAATATCTGGGGCTGCCTGAGCCACAAATGCCAAATTAAGAGCACGGCTATTTTCGGGGGCCGCCGGGTCAAAAGGGGTGTAAATCCGATAAGCCTCCCGGAGGTGCTCTAAAAACGCTCCTGGTGACTCATCGGGCCCCTGGATGACTTCAGTCGCCTTAGACAAGTTTATGGGTTTCCGAGCGGCTCCCTTAATACCCGTGAGGAGATACCAGTGAAAATCGTCCAAAGCTCTCCTTCCACTTGAGGAATTTGGGTCCCAGTTAGGCCGGGTAGAGGAAAAGACCTCCTCAAGGAGGTCTCTAGCTTCCTCCTCCGGTCTATTGGCTGATGCAAGGAAGTGCTTTCTGGCCTCTCTCCAGATATGCTCCCTCTCCTCAGAGGTAAAGAGAGTTAAAAGGAGCGGTTGGCAGTCATCCCAGGTGGGCCGATGGGTCTGGAGTATGGACTCCATCAGTGAGGTCAAAGCCTGGGGCTTTTCAGAGAAGGCAGGATTTTGGGTTTTCCAATTATACAAGTCAGAAGTAGAAAAAGGGACATAAACCAAGAAGGGGGCTGAGCGCTCATCACCCGGAGGGACTTGTGCGTCTCTCAGTGGTAGTAGAGGGGCTGCTTCCTCCCACCGCGGCGAGGCCACAGGGGACGTCATCAAGGAGACATGGGACGACCCTAAGCGAGCAACTTGGTTGTAAGGCGGTGGGACTGGGTGAGGGAGACTCTCCTCTTCTTCAGAGGGAGGCAGTACAGGGGGAGCCGAACCGGCTGAGGGTTGAGGCGAAAACGCGGCCTGGCTCAGGAGGACTTTGGAGGTGGAATTGTGAATGGCGCATGAACGGAGCCATGGAGGAGGATTCCGGACCAAACTTAACCATTGATTTTTATAGGGAAACTGATTAGGATAGCCGGGAGCTTGGGTAACAACCTGCCACACGGCTTGAACAATTGTAGGATTCAATGACCCTTCAGAGGGCCACCCAACTCCAAACTTGGGCCATTCTACTTTACAGAGTGTCCGGAGCTTGCCTTTCTTAAGGCGGACTCCATAATCCTCTGAGAAACCAAGAGAAAAATTTTTCAGCATGCACTGGAGGGGGCTCCAACCCTTGCAAGGCCGGGACTCCATAAATGACTAAGTTTTACAGTTAAAAAAAAGAATGCTAAAGTACTGGACAACAATTACATGTAAGTTGGGCGTGGGAACATTCACATAAAATTTATATATTAACTAATAAAAAATTGAGATTCAAATGATGGCAAGCTGTTTCATCCAAGAGCATGCATGTCAGATTACGTTTTCCAAAGATGCTGCAACAATATTTCCTATCCCACAATGTGGCCTTGACACTCCGCTCATTAAGAAATGGGGTCTATGTCCTCGCCCCTTTAACCTGAGCCATCTTGTCTCTGAGTTGTAACTGGTAGAATGCAGCTGAAGTGACACTGTGTGAATTCTAAGACTAGGTTGTAAAAAGTGATGCAACTTTCTCCTTGTTCACTGGCACACTCACTTCTGTACCCCCTGAGCCACCATGTAAGATGTCCAACTACCCTGAGGCCCCTATGCTGTGAGGAATGCAAGGGCAGGGTATGTGTAGGGCATCTGGTTATCAGCCCCAGCTAAAGTCCTAGCCAACCGCAAGCATCAACTGTCAGACAAGAAAGTGAAGGTGCCTCAGGATGATTCCAGCCTCGAGTCACTGGGCCACTTGAAGATGTTGAATCACCACAAGTCATTTGAGTTTTCCCACCTGAGGCCCCAGACATCATGGAGCAGATACAAGCCATTCCTATTGTGTTCTGTCTAACCTCTGACCCACAGAATTTGTCAGTAAAATGAAATGGCTGTTTTAAACCCCTAAACTTTGGGATAATTTTATTTGTTATCTTAATAGTAACTAGAACAAACATGGAATGCCTTTTCCATGTTCAGTTTTTTTAATTGCTTTTCTTATCAATGTTTAAAGTTTTCTTCATATAGATCTCATGCATTTCCTGTTAGTTGCATTCCAAGAGATTTTATCCTTTTTGTTATTACTGTAAGTGAAATATATTTTCCTATTAAGTTTGCAAGTGGGTGTTGTTTACATATATAGATTATGCATGCACACATTTGTTCCCAGACAATTTACTTAATTTTTCAATTTGTTTTAGTTGGTTTTCCTGTTGATTCTCCCACTCCCAGCAAAAACAAAAACCCATGTCCCAGACCTTTTTTTAGACTGCTTTGTAACAGATCCTTTAATGGCCCACTTGAGTCCATCAAGCTATGAAGTCTTCCTGAATAAGGAGAGGATTCACTTACTTCCTAGAGGAACTGCCCAGTTGATATGGTTTGGATTTTGTCCCCACCCAAATCTCATGTCGAATTGTAATTCCCGGTGTTGGAGGAGGGGCCCGGTGGGAGGTGATTGGATCATGGCGGCAGATTTCCCCCTTGCTGATCTTGTGATAGTGAGTGAGTTCTCAGGAGATCTGGTTGGTTAAAAGTGTGTAGCACCTCCCCCTTCCCTCCCTTCCTCCTGCTCCAGCCACAAATGGGTGGAGACGTGCCTGCTTCCTTTTCACCTTCTGCCATGATTGGAAATTTCCTGAGGCCTCCCCAGAAGCAGAATCCTGTACAGCCTGCAAAATTGTGAGCCAATTAAATCTCTTTGCTTTATAAATTACCTAGTCGCAGGTATGTCTTTATAGTGTGTGAGAAGAGACTAACACACCAGTAGATAATCTAAGGTAGATCTCCTTTACATCAGACAGGTAAATTAAGTTGTTTCTCTCCCTTCTCATTCCTTTCATCATTTAAGTAAATTCTTAAATTCCAATGTTTTTTTTTCTTCAGTAACTAGAAAAGAGGACAATTTCTCCTCTTCTCAATCTTATCTTCTAAACAGAAACTCTGAATACATTATCCAAACCTTCAACAATATTTATTGTTTTATATGCACACAAATACACATGTGCATATATATATAATTTTGTATGCAAAGTATACCTTTATTAATATTTGTTTAATATTTTGACTTTAAAGTCTCTTGGGACTTCCAGGCATACAATCATATCATCTGAAAATGATGATTTTATCCCTTTTCCCTAATTTTTTATATCTCTATTTTATTTTTCTTTTATATTTGCCTTGGGTAATATAAATTCTATACATGCTGAGTTTGCATAAATATATTATTTTTAGACAAAGTTAGCTAATTTTTATTATTAAGCTTGCTGGGGAAGGATCAACTGGGGATGACTAGGCAATTGGATATACAGGCTCGAGGCTCAAGAGAGTAATATGGGATCTGATAATTTGAAATCTGAGAGTCATCAATGTAGGAGCAATCACTGAAGCCATGAGAGCAGATGAAAGGGCTCCAGGAGGAACAATGTATAGCAAGAGGAGAGAAAAGAGTCTAGGACAGAACCTGAAGAAACATCAACATGTAGGAGGCTGACTGAACAAGTAATCCTGCAGCAGAGAAGTTGAAAAAACAAGAGTGTTTTGCAATAGAAGGAAAAAAAGATGGCATTTCAAAAAGGGGGAAAGGTCTGCAAGCTCTTGAGAAAGCTAAGGAGTGTCCTTCGGATTGGGCAATTTGAAGGCTGTTGGTGACCTTGAAACAGCAGTGTGACTGGAGTGGTGGAGGAAGAAAATTCGTTTGTAGTGAGTTGAGAAATGAATGGCATTTAAGAAAGAGAGAATCATTTTTAACAAACTTTGAGGAAGTTTGTCTTAATTATTAGAATTAGTAATGGGACTTAGCAGAGTTATGAGGGCAAATCAATTTCAAAAAAAAAATCACTGTATTTTTATACACCAATAAGAAAGAGGTAGATGATGAAATAGGAAACGGATTCTCTTCATATTCCCTTTATAATAACATCTAAAAATATCCAGTATGTAGGAATAAAACATTATTGAAGAACATTAAAGAAGACTTAAATAAGTGAAGAGATACATACTATGTTCATAAGTTGGAAAACTGAATCCCATATTAATTCATAGACTTAATGCAATCCCAATTAAAATCTTAACTTCTTTTCTTTGTGTAACTTGACAGTCTGATTATAAAATTTATGTAAGATTGTGGCTGGGTGTGGTGGCAATACCTGTAATCCCAGCACTTTCGGAGGCCAAGGCGGGCAGTTCACGAGGTCAGGAGATCAAGACCACCCTGGCCAACATGGTGAAACCCCATCTCTACTGAAAATACAAAAATTAGCTGGGCGTGGTGGTGCATGCCTGTAGTCCCAGCTATTCGGGAGGCTGAGGCAGGAGAATGGCATGAACCCGGGAGGCAGAGGTGACAGTGAGCTGAGATCATGCCACTGCACTCCAGCCTGGGGACAGAGAGAGATTCCATCTCAAAAAAAAAAAAAAAAAAAAAAATTATGTAAGATTGCAAAGGGCCAAGACAAGACATATTTTTCAAAGGTGAAATAATTAAGGCAGCATAGTATTGACAGGATAACCAAGTAGACGAATAGAAAAGCACAGACACTTAACACATGAAGTAGATGACACTGCAGAGCAACAGGGAAAGGAAACTCTTTTCAAAAAATGAAATTCAAACAATAGAATATCCATGTGGAGAAAAAGAAAATTGTTTTCCTGTTTTGTGTTATGTATAAAAATTACTTGCAGGTAGATTAAATACCTACATGTGAGAGGCAAAATATAACACTACTAAAAATAATATAGAAAAAATTTTATGATCTCAGGGTAGGGAAGAATTTCTTTAACGAGACAGAAAAAGTCCTACTTATAAAGGAAAATATTGATAAATTTGATTTCATTAAACTAAAGAACTTCAGTTCAGCAAAACAAAGAAATTAAAAGATAAACTACAGAATGAGAAGCCATATGTAACAGATATAGCTAACAAAAACTAAAATCTAGAATACAGAAAGAATTTGTTCAGATCAAGAACAAAAACCACTCAATGTAAAATACGGACAAAAGATTTCAACAGATACCACATAAAAAGACAAATCCAAATGGCTAATAAAGCCAATCTTATTGTTGTCAAGGAAATGCAAATGAAAATCACTATGACTCACTGTCCACCAGAACTGGCAAAAATACAAAAGTGTGAAAACAACAGGATGGTTACTTTGGTGAGGATGGAGAGTAGAGAGGATAGAGAGTAACAGAATTGCTGTGTACTATGGGTGCAGTGTAAATTGAAGCTACCACTTTGGAACATTGTCTGGCATTCTCTCATAAAATTAAATATATGTATATTTTATGATGTGGTAATTCCAATCCTACATATATGCCGTAGAGAAAATTGTGTATATAGATGCATATATCAAAATGTTCCTAGATGTATTGTTTATGATAGCTTAAATCAGGAAACAACACACATATTCATCACCATTAGAATGGATATATAAATCATGGTATATTCATATATTAGAATTCTACACAGCAACAAAGATGAATGAACTGTTACATACAACAATATGGATGAAGCTTCTGTAAATAACACAGAACAAAGGAAGCACAACACAGGAAAATACACACCATGACTCCATTTATATCAAATTAAAAAGCAGGCAATTATATTGCTTAGTATTGTGTGCTTGGAAAGTGTATTGGCATACTTAAGCTGAATAATTAAGGACTTTAATAAAAGGCATGGGCAGAGTTTAGGAAAAACTACAAGGAATGGTGCACGCCCTTGGGCTCATAACAACCAGAACCATAACCATTCCTAGGCCTGAAGAGTTGCATGGAAAGGTAAGTCTCGTACGAAATGTGGCCTTTTGGGCTGAGCAGTGGCTCATGCCTGTAATCCCAAATAACAAACAACAACAAACAAATAACAGTTGTAATGCCAAAATACTTGAATAAGGGGTCCAGATATTAGCTACTTTAAGCCATTTTAGTTAGGGAGAAGATTTGTAAAAAATGCAAAGCTCTCAGGACCCTAAATTAGGAGTGTGTTTGTGTGTGTGTTTGTGTGTGTGTGTGTGTGTGTGTGTGTGTGTGTGTGTGTATGTTAAAAACAAAAGACAGAATTCTCTATTTCTAAAAAGGCCTATTAAATTTTTAATTGGGCCAGGTGTGGTGGCTCATGCCTGTAATCTCAACACTTTGGGAGGCCAAGGCGGGTGGATCACCTGAGGTCAGGAGTTCAAGACCAGCCTGCCCAACATGGTGAAACCCTGTCTCTACTAAAAATACAAAAAAAAAAAAAAAAAAAAAAAAAAAAATTAGCTGGGTGTGGTGGTGATGCACACCAGTAGTCCAAACTACTTGGGAGACTGAGGCAGGAGAATCAGTTGAACCTAGGAGGCAGAGGTTGCAGAGAGCTGAGATCGCACCACTGCACTCCAGCCTGGGCAACAGAGCGAGCCTCCATCTCAAAGAAATAGAAATGTGGCCTTTGGTTGGTGTGATGGTTAATTTTATGTGTCAGCTTGGCTGGTGATATGGTTTGGCTATGTCCCCACCCAAATCTCACCTTGAATTGTAGCTCCCATAATCCCCATGTGTCACGGGAGGGACCTGGTGGAAGGTAATTGACTCATGGGGGCAGGATTTTCCTGGGCTGTTTTCGTGATAGTGAATGAGTCTCATGAGATCTAATGGTTTTATAAAGGGGGCAATTCCCCTGCATACGTTCTCTTGTCTGCTGCCATGTAAGACATGCCTTTGCTCCTCCTTCACCTTGTGCCATGATTATGAAGCCTCCTCAGCCAAGTGAAACTGTGAGTCCATTAAACCTCTTTTTCTTTATAAATTACACAGTCTCAGGTATGTCTTTATTAGCAGCTTAAGAAGAGACTAATACAATAAATTGGTACCAGTAGAGTGGGGTGCTGCTGTAAAGATACATGAAAATGCGGAAGCGACTTTGGAACTGGGTAACAGGCAGAGGTTGAAACAGTTTGGAGGGCTCAGAAGAAGACAGGAAGATGTGGGGAAGTTTGGAACTTCCTAGAAACTTGTTGAATGGCTTTGACCAAAATGCTGATAATGATATGGACAATAAAGTCCAGGCTGAGGTGGTCTCAGATGGAGATGAGGAACTTGTTGGGAACTGGAGTAAATGTCACTCTTGCTATGCAAAGAGACTGCCGGCATTTTGCTTCTGTCCTAGAGATCTGTGGAACTTTGAACTTGAGAGAGATGATTTAGGGTATCTAGCAAAAGAAATTTCTAAGGAGCAAAGTGTTCAAGAGGAAGCAGAGCATAAAAGTCTGAAAAATTTGCAGTCTGACAATGCGACAGAAAAGAAAAACCCATTTTCTGGGGAGAAATTCAAGCCAGCTGCAGAAATTTGCATAAGTAAGGAGGAGCCAAATGTTAATCTGGTGACTAACAAAGACAATGGGCAAAATGTCTCCAAGGCATGTCAGAGACCTTGCAGCAGCCCCTCCCCATCACAGGCGCAAGGACTAGAAGTGAAAAATGGTTTCCTGGGCCAGGCCCAGGGCCCCCCTGCTGTGTGCAGCCTACGGACTTGGTGCCCTGCATCCCAGCTGCTCCAGCCATGGCTAAAAGGGGCCAAGGTACAGCTCAGGCTGTGGCTTAGAGTGTGCGAGCCCCAACCCTTGGCAGCTTCCATGTGGTGTTGAGCCTGCAGGTGCACAGAAGACAAGAATTGAGGTTTGGGAACCTCTGCCTAGATTTCAGAGGATGTATGGAAACACCTAGATGTCCAGGCAAAAGTTTGCTGCAGGGGCAGAGCACTCATGGAGAACCTCTGCTAGGGCAATGCAGAGGGAAATATGGGGTGGGAGCCCCCACACAGAGACCCCACTGGGGCATTGCCTAGTGGAGGTGTGAGAAGAGGGCTGCCATCCTCCAAACCCCAGAATGGTAGACCCACCGACAGCTTGCTCCGTGCACCTAGAAAAGCCACAGACACTCAACGCCAGCCCATGAAAGCAGCCAGGAGTGGAGGTTACACCCTGCAAAGCCACATGGGCAGAGCTGCCCAATGCCATGGGAGCCCACCTCTTGCATCAGTGTGACCTGCATGTGAGACATGGAGTCAAAAGAGATGATTTTAGATTTTTAAGATTTGACTGCACCACTGGATTTAGGACTTGCATGGGGCCTGTAGCCCCTTCATTTTGGCCAATTTCTCCCATTTGAAATAGTATATTTATCCAATGTCTGTACCCCCATTGTATCTAGAAAGTAACTAACTTGCTTTTGATTTTACAGGCTCTTAGGTGGAAGGTACTTGCCTTATCTCAGATGAGACTTTGGACTGGTGGACTTTTGAGTTAATGCTAAAATGAGTTAAGGCTTTGGGGAACTGTTGGGAAGGCATGATTGGCGTTGAAATGAGGGGACATGAGATTTGGGAGGTGCCAGGGGTGGAATGATATGATTTGGCTGTGTCCCCAAGAAAATTTCATCTCGAATTGCAGCTCCCATAATCCCCACGTGTCATGAGAGGGACCCAGTGGGAGGTAACTGAATCATGGGGGTGAGTTTTTCCCATGCTGTTCTCATGATAGTGAATAAGTCTCATGAGATCTGATGGTTTTATAAAGGGCAATTCTCCTGCACATGTTCTCTTACCTGCCACCATATAAGACATGCCTTTGCTCCTTCTTCACCTTCTGCCATGATTGTGAGTCCATTAAACCTCTTTCCTTTATAAATTATGCAGTCTCAGGTATGTCTTTATTAGCAGCATGAGAACAGACTAATACAGCTGGGTCATGGGGTCCATATATTCGGTTGCTTCTGTGAAGGTATTTTTTGAATGAGATTAACATTTAAATTGCTGGACTTTGAATAAAGCAGATTACCCTCCGTAATGTGGATGGGACTCATCAAATCAGCCGAAGGCCTTAATAGAATAAAGATTGTCCTCCCTCAACCAAGAAGGATTTCAGCCAGCAGACTGCCTTTGAACTCAAACTGCAACTTTTCCCTAGGTCTCCAGCCTGCCAGCCTACCCTGTAGACTGTGGATTTATTTGAGTCTCCACAACTGCATGAGCCAATTCCTTAAAATAAATCTCTGTCTCTCTCTCAATATATAGATATGTGTGTGTATATGTGTGCATATGTGTGTGGGTACACACACACGTATCTATTTACATTATATACATGTATGTATATGTTTGTATATACACACACACTACACACACACATATATACACACATCATGTTGGTTCTATTACTCCAGATAACTCAGCTAATACAGTTGGTGACAAAGGAGACTCTGAAGGGGAGGAGCCAGGGGAAGAAAATATCCTGTCTCATTCTGCTGCCTCTGATCTCTGCATTGACTAAACCTAACTAGAAGCCAGAGGCCAAAGGAATCTGTCGATATACAAGCTAGCTTCCCAGTGGATGGAGCAGGATGGAGAAGAGGAAGAACGGGCCTGGAGGGACAAACAAAGGGTTAAAAGAAAAGGTGAGGAATCATTATAATAAAATTCAGGATGGTGGTTGTCTCTAGAAGGGTGAGAAGATTGATTTAGAAGGGACATATAGGATGGGGTTATTTCCTTGATCTAAATGACAGTTAAGCGGGTATTTGGTTTATAGTTATTCATTAAACTATACATTTATGTTTTATGCCTTTTGTATATTTTGTAATTTAAAAGTTTAAAGAAGAAAACAATGCTGAGCAACTAAGAACTTATAAAATATTTGAATGCTAAGTGGTAAATAATTTTCCAGGTGAGCAATTTTGTAGCATTTAAAACCAGTTTGCTTTAAACACTAGAAAGTATGTTATGGACCATTATACAAGTCTTAACAAGTGAAAAAGTTAAATAACCCTGAACTAAAAGATACTTTCCCTCTTTTTTTTTCTTTTAAAAAAAGTTGCTTCTAGCCGTATGGGGAAGAACGAATAATAGCTAGAGACTTGCATATGTTTAAATGCTAACAGCAAGAGCAGTAGAGAGATAAGAGTTGAAGACAGGGGAGAAAAAAGGGGAAGTAGATGCAGTACAGTCCCTGCAAGTTAAAAGGTCTACACAAGGCACTATCAGAGGGATCAGCCTGAAATCAGATAAGGCATTCTTACTGAATTTTGACTGGAGGAAAAAGTAAAGAACGGATGTGGCTACATGCAAATTTGTTAGCTAATTGTGGGAAGCTGAGGGAAGTTCCCCAGCTGATGCCTCCATTTTCTCTGACAGAAAACATGAGACTGAGGGAAGAGATATCCAAGTTAGAGACAGGGGTAAGTGAGAAGACTTGAACCACTTTGGAGAGCCAGGCAAAACCAAATGCTCAATTGAAGTTGGAGGCCATGAATTTATAGTGCCATCAATATGCACTATTTTGAGATTTTCTACAGCAATATTTTACAACCCAGATATGGGAATCGAAAAATCACACACTAAGGTTGATCCAGGGTTGGGGTTTTAGACTGAAAAGCAATAGAATGGGGCTATGAGAACAGAGAGAAGAGATGCAGCATGAAATCTCAGTTGGATAGGGAAGAAAACGAAGACAGAAGAGGTCTAGCAGAAAGGGAGAAAGCAGGAGGATCAAGAGTTAGGAGGTCCCAGGAGAGCACAAGCAGGGAACAACCGGATGATGGAAACAGGGTAGAAGGCTGCTTGTCCAAGTTGTTGGATAATTGAATGTGTTGTTTTAGATGTGGAGCTGTTGTAGGCAGTGATATTATCTAGGGTCTGCCCATGGTAAGGAGGTATAAAGTGGAGGGGAGGTGAAGGTCATCATGGAAAAAGAGGCTGAGATGTTGAGGAGTTCATGAAGACATTGAGATCATAGAGGACATGGACATATCTGGGGTCGAGAGAAAGACAGAGGCTAGATACTGAGCATTTAATGAACAATGTGTGTGTTGAGGTTCTGGAATGAGGTTAGGTGGTTGACTGGGAGGTTGCTAAATGACAGCAACTGGAGAGAGACAGACGGGAGTATAGTAAATGTCTTCCTTGAATCTCAGAAGAACAGAAGTGCTTCAGGAGGATGAAAGAGTAATTAACTGGCTCTCCCTCTCTACCCAGATTGGAATTCCAGAAGGTGAACTAGAAAGATTCCGCAGGAAGCAAAGCATGGGTAAACCTAGATGGGTAAACCTAGATGGCCAAGATAAGTTACAGCTGGGCCTGTAATAAGGCTATCAGGGAATGGGGCAAGTTAGGTTAAACTGGCTCTAAAATTTTCAAGAATTCATTTTAGTAATACCCTGATACTGGGTAGTGAGCAGTATTGGTCTAGCTCTGGAGATTCCAAGTTTTTACATCACTACTTGATATGAGAATCTAATAGTAAAAAACATATATACATTACATGCAATTATTTGCATACCTGTTCAGAGAGTTATAAGATTTCTTTGAACCATATTCAGAGACTGGCTTTGTGACTGTGGCTCTTGGATGATCCTTGTAGTTAATGCCATCATGCAGATAGGTCACCAATCTTTCCTAAATGGCTGAACCTGCCAATCAGAAGAGAAAATTTTAGAAAATTGGTCAAGGCGTAAATTGGCTTACTGCAGTTTGCTCTGGAAATGATGTCTCTCTGTGATAACTCGGTGTTGGTATAGTTCTAATAAAAGTGTTTATAGACACAAAACATCCTTGGGATCAAAATGACCTGTACTCCAGGTGCTTAAAAAATGTCTGTTGAACTGAAAAGATAATAATGGGCTTTCCATGTAGACTTTCCTATAAGGGAAGACAGTGTTTGCTACCTATTATAAGTTTCTACCCCTTTAATAGTCAAGAGTCTCATTACAAATGAGCAAATTAGTATTCTAGTTTACACATTGGCCTCTTGTGCATTGGATTGAGACAAACCTAGTCCCCTGAGTGTGATCAACCCTGGGCACCTTGACAAAATAAAGTTTCTGGACTTGCAAAACTGAAGAATGAGCCTTGGATAATGTGACTTAACAGGCAATGTCATCCTGAGGCCAGCCTGAGCAGCCCAGCTGGCCTCTCCCCATGACATTTCTAGCTCAGTTGTTTAGAATAGTGACTCTATTTAGATCAATTTCACTTCCTGCAATAAAAATATTTGAGATTATGATGGGGATCATTAGCAAAACGTTGTTGTAATCATAGTTAATGCAAAAGGACTGAGGAATTTATATTAGATCATAGTGAGTTAATAAAATGCACTGGTTGAAAATGTCTCCTAATTCTAGAGTCTAGCATGGAGAGTTACTAATAGTGTACAATTTGTGCCTGTTTGTGGGTGGTGGCCTAGTAACAGACTGTTCCATTTCAAGGCTAAAGCTAGTGAGTACTAAAATGCTTGTGCTGAAACAAAATGAAGCAAAGTAAACTCTGCTTTTTTTTTTTTTCTGTTTTGTTTGTATTACATTATACGTCACTGCTTCTTATGTTATACCAGGGCTTCACATTTCTGAGTGTCTCATTCTTTTTGTTCATAGATAGACTCATAGACTTTTCCCATGATTCTGAAGAGTTAGACATAATAATCAGTAAAAACAGATTTTTGCCAATATGACAAGCATTCTAGTAACGACTGATTATTCCTTTGTTTCTGTTCACCTACAAAAAGAACTGTGCACTAACTTGTTCAACAAAATGTCATTTGTTGCCATATTTTACCGAAGAAAAGGATTTTCTGGCTCTTTAGAATTTAATGGGTTCTTCTTATGATTTGTCAGTTTCTATGGTGGTAAACCAAAGTATATAAAAGAAAAGTCACAGTCTAAACATGACACATCCCTTCATTTTACCCGGTGGTAATTAATCCTTATTTTTATATTAAATCAATAAGGATACACTATGACTTAAAGGCAAAGAACCTTGGCAAGATTTTGAAGAAATCTGGGCTTGCACTGCACTATTTACGTTGCAGCCTGAATGAGATTTTAGGGATGGGAATAGTGGAGGCTTTTTTCAGGTATCTCTAACTTAGTGGAGAAGTTTGAAAAGCTCTGCTTGCCACTGAAATTAGTCCAGAAGGATCTTTGCTTGGCTGTCCGTACTTATCACATCACTGAGAAAGGTCTAAGTGTCTTTTAATGTAGATGGAGAGTGTCCTTGTCCTACCCGGGTCCTAGAACTGGAGGGAGCTGGTAACACAAGAACATGCTGAAGATGAACATTGAAAACACTCCTTCATTAGCAGAAACAGAATGGGCCTTGTCGGAGTTGTGACAGTTACTGACTGGGCAGGGGGTTTGGATCTGGCTAAATATAGCCAGGGGAAAGAAACTAGTAGTATAGCTGGAAAGATGGTAATGATTACACAAATGCATATGTTTTAATTTGAAGGTAAAAGAGGAGAGAATATCAATCAGAGATATTACTGAGGTCCCAGCTTAATATTTTAAATATTTAAGGAGCTCTAAAGAGGAATATCTGATTCTACTGAGAGCATAAAAAAAAAAAAAAAAAAGGAACATGAAGATCAGAATAAGTAAGAATGTGTCCAAGGGAATCTCAGGAGAGAGTAATCAGCAGGAAAAAAACAGAAAGTGAAAAAATGTCTGTAAGATAAGCGAAAATTGTTAAATGTTTCAGCTAGGTGATCTATTAGAATGCCAAAAGGACTATTCATGAGGGGTAGAACTGCCAACCTAATATATAATGGCATTAGCAGGGCTTTTCTCAAAAAAGGAAAAATCTCTAAGAAAATTTTAATTACTATTAACTGTAAAATCATTTTTAACTGCAGACAGGATTATAGAGTGAGAAGTGAAAAGTTATAAACAAGTTGAGAAAAATGAGGACCAAATGTATTGTGTGAGGGCAGATGAGGTCAGGGGAAATGATCTGTGATAGCTTCTGAATAAAAAAGGAGAACATTTCTAAGCATATTTGTAAAACGTGCCAGCTGGGATAGTACCCAATGGATGGCCATAGCAGAGATGCATGTAAACAACACAGCAAGCAAAGGGAGTGCAGGAGATGGGGAAGGCTTTTAGTACAGTTAAAACATGAGCCAAATTATAGCAATACTGAACAAAATCTATTTTTTAACATATTAGAGTTTGTTGAAAAGAAGATATACCAGCAAAGTATTATACCACTTAACTCTAACATACTGTATTTCTATATGATTACAAATGGAAAACTTCCAAAAAATTATGCATAACTACATAATACACAATCAATGGTGCTTGATAATAATATTTGTATTTATTTATATACATCCCTGGGGGTGGTATTTTATAATTTAAAAGAGGTTTTTTTTTTTGAGATGGAGTCTCGCTCTGTCACCCGGGCTGCAGTTCAGTGGCGTGACCTCGGCTCACTGCAACCTCCGCCTCCTGGGTTCAAGCAATTCTCCTGCCTCAGCCTCCCAAGTAGCTGGGACTACAGGCTCCCGCCACCATGCCCGGCTAATTTTTGTATTTTTGGTAGAGGCAGGGTTTCACCTTGTTGGCCAGGCTGGTCTTGAACTCCTGTTGATCCTCCCACCTCGGCTTCCCAAAGTGCTGGGATTATAGGCGTGAGCCACTGCGCCCAGCCTAAAAGAGTCTTATCGCTTTTCAAGAGCTAAATAACAGAGCAGGCATATTAAAGGCCAGATTACCAGATTTCTTTCGAGTTCAACCCTTTGAAAAATACTAGTAGAAACAGGGAGTTCTGATTCAAAGAAACATATGTTCTGCTATTTTTAAGTAATATTTTAACTGTAAAACCAAACAGTTGTTTTAAAAACATCACTGAGCACAATGATAGAGGTGGGTGGATAACAGAAATTCAAACAAAGAAACAAACATAGACATTTTCTGAAAGAGTTTAGGATAGCTGGATTTCACATGTACATAACATTCTAGATCAGGGCTTCCCTGGGCCACACATAAACTACACTAACACCAACGATAGCTGAACTTAAAAAAAAAAAAGATAGCAAAAAAATAAAAATCTCATAATGTTTTAAGAAAGTTCAAAAATTTGTGTTGGGCCACATTCAAAGCCATCCTGGGCCACATGCGGCCCTTAGGCCACAGGTTGGACAAGCTTACTCTAGATTCTCACTTGGACTTCTCCAAACACAACTGAGATTACAGCCTTGCAATTTAAAAGAAATCGACAATTTAGAAGAAGACTGTAGGCTCCTTCTCTGGGAAGAATGACCCAGGGAATAAAATGAGTAAAGTCAGCTTTGCTGAAGACTGACTAAATGGTTATTGGCTTTGGTGAATGACTTTGCTTAGTTACTCTCAGGAAGTACATGCAAACTCTTGTTGTTTTTTGTTTGTTTGTTTTTTTAAAAAGCTAATCTTGAATTTTATAAATTTTGTGTAAATTTGCACACTTTATCTCCCATTAGATTAGTTAAAACAATACAAATACATTTTTCACAGAGCTGATTTCTAGGCAAGTGAGTCTGCAGCTTATCTGTGTTGCTTTTCCCTATCTCTCCTTTACTTCCTGTCTCGCAGCCTCCCTTACCACAGTAGCCAGCCCCAGTGCTGTGTTCTGCATCCTGGCAGTCCCAGCTTCACTGTGCTGTCTCTAAGCTTGTCCTCCAGAGCACAGCCCAAAGCACCAGCCAGGAGTCTCTGAACTTTTTTGACCGAGCACCCCATCAGGAAAAAATGTGAGCACACTCCCAAGGGCTATAAATTACATGCATATGTT
This sequence comes from Pan troglodytes, assembly GCF_028858775.2. Lineage (NCBI taxonomy): Eukaryota > Metazoa > Chordata > Mammalia > Primates > Hominidae > Pan > Pan troglodytes. The sequence goes on along the minus strand of NC_072402.2, from coordinate 20,391,098 downwards.
ACTGAGAATACAATAAAACACAAACAGAAAATTTTTAATAGATGAGATAAAGATCAAATCAATCATAGTTTAATGTATTAATGGTGATACATTATTTGATAACGATACATACATTATGAAATTTTACTCTCAAAAGTTATTGTGAATAAAGCTTTACAGGGAGAAGGATAATTGAATATGTCTCATTTTAAAATCTTGGTTTATACTTTATGACACAGCAATACAGTTATCTGGTTTTATGATTAGTTTATTTAAAGGCTCTCTGAAAAGAACTTAAAAAGATATGTGGAATTTAATGAAGAGCTGCTTCATGATTCTCATTTTTCAGTCCCATTATGCAAAGGTTTTTGTTGATATTTGATGAATATATTTCCCGCTTGCAAAATGTTACTCATCTGTTTCTGAAACTAGTCAGAAGTGTAATACATTTTTACATGTTTAACACATAGTTTCAGAACTGACTGAAATTATATCTGGAAAATGTTTGGGGAGTTAGAAAATTCCATAAGATAGAAGAGTTTTTATAGGTTACATGCATTGTTTTCAATCACAAACATTACATAATGAAGGAGTTAGTTTCAAACACTGGGTAAGGGCACAGACCCGGGAGCCAATTGTCTGAATTGGAATCCCAGCTCCTCTACTCCCTACTTGGGTAGCTGGGATTACAGGCTCCCACCACCACGCCCGGCTAATTTTTGTATTTTTAGTAGAGATGGGGTTTCAACATGTTGGCCAGGCTGGTTTCGAACGCCTGACCACAGGAAATCCACAAGTTTCTTGCCTCTTTTTTCAGGTGGCCAAGTTTCTTAACCACTTTGTGCCTCATTTTCTCTCCAGTAAATTAGGATAATAATAGAACCTACTCCATAGGGTGGCTGTGAGAATTAAATGAGTCAAAATTTGCAAAGCACTTAATGTAATGCCTGGTACATGGTAAGTATACTTAAGTATATAAAGAATTATGGAGCTGGGCATGGTGGCATGCACCTGTAGTCCCAGCTACTTGGGAGGCTGAGGCGAGAGAATCAATTGAGTCTAGCCTAGTCAAAAAAGTGAGACCCCATGTCTTAAAAAAAAAAATTATGTTTAGAACCCTGGACATACACATGCCATGTGACCTAGCACACCCACAAATATATTATATTTTGAAGCAAAAGTGATCCTAGCAGCTTTGTTTATAATAGGCAAAAACCTGGGAATAGCCCACGAGTGTATCTACAATGGGATGGATAAATAAATGGTGGCATATATTTTCATTGGATGCTATTCAGCAATGAAAAGGAGAAAAACAAACCACAGCTACATCATCACCATTGAATCTTACAAATGATGACGAATAAAAGAATCAAGGCACAAATACCTACAGTGTGATCCCACTTAGAAAGAGTTCAGAAGGAAGCAAAACCAAAAGATCTGTTTAGGAATGCACATAGAGGTTGTAAAAATCTAATGAAAAATGAATAATCATTACAAAAGCCAGGCTCATTATTATCTCTGAGGGAAAGAGGAAGAGGGCTGTAGCTGAAGAGGGGTGCCATGTGTGCATACACACAAGCGCACGCCTTTGTGTGAGCCCTGAGAATGTTCTCATTTTTGACCTGAGAGATTTTAGGAATGTTTATTTTATAATTATTTATTAAATCATCTGTATAACTTTTCTGCACTTTTTTTATGTGTGTTGTATTGCACAACAAAAACTTTTTCAAGCTGCTATAAAATTCTTGTTTCCACAAAATTTACTACTTGTATAACCTCTTACAGTGCTGTGTATTCTGGCTCCAACTTCTTTGTTAGAATAAATTGCATAGGAGATAGGCTGTGAATGAATTTCATGTGGTTGCTCTCATTGTAATGTTAGCTTGGAATTCTTCTTTTTTTTTTTTTTTTTAAATGTTTAGTCAAAACAACTAATCCATCAGTGGTTACATGTAAAGAAGTTTTGCATAAAACACAGTTTTTATTTTTAAACAGTCAATTATTGTTTACAGTATTGTCAAAAGATGTAGAAGAGAAAATATGTCTTCTCTACTACAGCTTTTCTTTAGTGGATCACAAAAAAGTTATTTCAAAATGTATTTCATTTATTGGAACACAATGTAGTAAATACTACACTGAAACAGAATTTCTCAAATACCATAAAGTGGGACATATTAAAAACATCTGTGCTTTCAGTTTAACCTTATAGTAAACTTCCCACATTGTTTAACTTGTTCAAATACTTATGACTGGAATTTTAGCAAAACTTCATGTGAATATTCTCAAGGTATTTGCTAACAAAGGAATACAGTTGTTTTTTTCCATTTGCATTCTATGTATTATTTTAGATATTTTTATCTTGGCAAGAAGAAAACTATTTCCCCAAGAGTGTGTTGCTTTTTGACTTTCATTTTTAAGACAGCTCAGAAGAGACTTTGTAGCATTTATTCTTGGTGACTTTTCTTGGAAGTATCGACTTGTATATAGTACACTACTTAAACATGCTAGAAACTTTATTGAGTTCGCCTTCAATACTTTGGTGTTTAGTTTTTAAGTTGCTAGCTAATTGTAATCAGTTCAGAATATCATTGTCTATTAACTATAATATGCACTTAGGGTGAAATCAATGTTAGCAAGAATGGTTGTAAATTCATACTTAAAACAGTGTTCTTTATAATCCATTATTTTGGTCAACTTCTTGGCAAATCTGATTAGTCGTCGGTTTTTTACCTTGCAATGTGGCTCCCAAAGAGTATCAGAAACATCAGCTTGGCTGGGTGTTTTTGCTTGTTCTTGCATTTTTAACACTGTCTCCCTTGGTTCCTGCTGTAACAGTAGTTTACTTAAATATCATTCATAAGTCTCCTTAGAAACAGAAACTGCAACATGTGGCAATATATTGAAAGTGAACAAAGGAGGCATCCCTCCCGCTGCCCCTCACTGTGTATCCTATTGCTGCCATGCCCCCAACACTCCTTGTATCTGCCCACTTACTGGTCAACCTGGGGTACCAGCATCAATCCCAACATTAACTAGTAGTAAAGCTTAATTTCGTTCCCCCCCCCCCTTTTTTTTTTCAGTAAAAAATAATGTGTGTGATTAGAAGTTTATTCTGGAATTTCAGGGATCATCTTCTGTACCCCACCTTGAAGACTCTGGCTCTAGATAAGTGGTCTTAAAAATTGCGTTTGTTTTTAACCTTAGAAAACCCATCTTTTTAATGAAAATGAATACGAAACTTTAATATTTTTTTAAAAGACAGCAATAAGACTGCTCTGATTGGCTTTAAGATGCCGTGTCAGAGTTCAGATCTCACTGCTTACTCTTTTTCTGCCACCTCCTCAAGCTGATTTGAAGATTCTTCTATGGAAGCCTAGTTTTCCTTAAAACATAGTTGGAAAAAATCTTCTGCCAAGCCTAGATCTCTAGGCCTGCCCTCACCAATGCTTACTTCCTCTCCAGCTGTTAAGGAACCAACATGTTTTTCAAAAACTGGTATATGAATATTCACAATTTAGGGACTAGTAATAGCCCACTGAATTACTTTACATGTCCTCACTGTACTTTATGCTACATCTTATTTAGGGATAAAAACATCTAATAGAGTAAATATGAAATGGTGGCATTTCAGCCACTAAAATAGGAAAAAAATATTGTTTGGGTTGGAAGCCCTTCCTGTGTGTTCCCCAGTGACCTTGAGGTTGGAGGACATGTGATATCTGTTCTGTTAACACTGGTAAAATAAAATTTTTTAAATGTGCTAATGAGAGAAACTGCAAATACATAAACCAAATAAAAATTTAAAATACAAGGGAAAGAACTTTAAAAAAGTGGTCATAAGAAAATTATGAAAAGATCTTTAGGATATAAGGAAATGGACCATCTGTGATATTCTTTTAGCCAAGATAAATAACACTAACTGCTGTAATAATTGACCTCAAAATGTCTGGCTCAACTCACTGAAGATCTATTTATCACTCAAATCACAGTACAATGCATGCTGTGAGGAGGCTCTGCTGTAACTAGTCATTCAAGGACTGGTTCCACACTGCAGTGCTAATAGCTTCAAACACCTGGCTTCAAGGCTGACCTGACTTCATGTGGTTGAGACAGGAAGATAAAAGAGAATGGAGAGACACCCTTCTCTACTGCTCAGCAGGGATCATATTCCGTTGATGAGAACTAATCATGTGGCCCTACCTATATGCACAAAATTTGAGAAACGTCATTTAGCTATCTTGGAAGAGAAAACAGGTTTGGTGAGTATGTAGCCAGGCTTTGTACCAGATACTCAATTTGTAGCTTAAGTATCACCAGGTATGACTCCAGAAATCTCTTGGGAAGCCTCCACCACTCTTTTTTCTGCCTGCTTTAATATAGAAACCTTCATGCCAGCACTAACTTCATCTCTTGCTGTTCCTAAGACAAGCCATGATCTTCCATTTCTTTATACCTTTGCATGTGATGTCTGTCCAGTTCTTTGAAATACTCCTTCCCTTCTAACCTCCTCTTCCTCCAAATCTAACAAATTCTTAATCTATTAAGACCTAAGACAATGTTTACTTTCTTTATGAACTTCTGACACAGAAAGCACAGATCTCTTCCTAACATTCACTGAACTTATCTTTTACTTTGTACCTATCTCTTTTACTGACTGCCTAGGCCTGTGGCATGATCACTTAAGGAACTAGAATGTTTTCAAAAGGATTGAGTGTGCTAATATTCACAAACTAATTAATATGTCAGAGGCGTTTGAACCAGAACGACTCCATCTTGAGTAGAGGCTGGGTACACCAAGGCTGAAACCTACTGGGCTGCATTCCTAGGAGGTTAGGCATTCTTAGCCACAGGATGAGATAGAAGGTCAGCACAGGATACAGGTCACAAAGACCTTGCTGATAAAACAGAAGGCGGTAAAGAAGCCGGCCAAAACCCACCAAAACCAAGATGGTGGTGACAGTGACCTCTGGTCAGCCTCACTGCTCATTATATGCTAATTATAATGCACTAGCATGCTAAAAGACACTCCACCAGCACAGTGAGTCTACAAATGTCACGGCAACGTCAGGAAGTTACCCTATATGGTCTAAAAAGCAGAGGAACTCTCAGTTCTGGGAAATGCCCACCCTTTCCAGAAAAACTCATGAATAATCCACCCCTTGTTTAGCATATAATCAAGAAATAACTATAAGTATACTCAGTCGAGCAGCCCATGACACTGCTCTGCCTATGGAGTAGCCATTATTTGATTCCTTTACTTTCTTAAAGTATTATTATTTGATTACTTTACTTTCTTAATAAACTGGCTTTTCACTTTATGGACTTGCTCTGAATTCTTCGCTGGAATTCTTCCAAAACTCTCTTTTGGAGTCAGGATTGGGACCCCTTTCTGGTAACAAATTGCTTTAGCTTCTTAAGGTCAATGACCAAGTCTTATGTACCTTGGGATCTCCTATGCCTACCCAGCACAGGCTTGGCTCACCTATTCAGTAACTAAGGAAAAAATGAATACTTTCGCCCTTTCTGACACTTCCAAGTTGCCAGCAACTTTGGTGTCTATTTTTGTTTCATTTTTGTATTAATATTTTTATATTGTCATAAAATATAACAATAGTTACCATGTTAATCATGTTCTAGTGTTCAGTACACGCTCTAGTGTTTAGTTAACAATGTTCTAGCGTTCAGTTCTATAGTTCAGTATAGTACGAACTATATATGCACCTCATGCAACAGATCTCTATAACTTTTTCTTCCTGCAAACCTGAAACACTATACCTGTTGAACAACGCCCCCTTTTCCCCTCTCCCCAGCCCCTGGTAACCATGATTCTACTTTCTGTTTCTCAGAGTTTGACTACTTTAGATACTTCATATAAATGGAATCACTTTTTGTGATTTGCAACTGGCTGATTCCACTTGGCACAAGGTCCTCAAGGTTCATCCATGTTGTAGTTTATGAAGGAATTTTCTTCTTTTTTAAACGCTAATCGTCCATTACATGTGTATACCACATTTTCTTTATCCATTCATCCATTCTAGTGTCTTTGTTTTTGACTTATGGGTTTCCAGAAAAGACTGATGAGAAAATATATTTTCTATTAACCCAAGAGAAAAAGTGATCTTGCATGCTGGAATTTTAAAGGATGGTTTAGGTTCTAGAGACTCAAAGAGAAATCGTAGAAAATGCAAAGGGAAATTAGATTTTAAAAAAAAACAGTGACCACATAAAGAATGTCTCCCATTATATCCTCTCTGAGCACGAGAAACTATTAAACTACTTTCAACCGAGCAATAAGGGCCCATAATAAAAAGCTGTTGCCCTAGTTTTTTTACTGCCCTACTCAATACCCCCTCTTTCATACCCTCAAAATAGCTCAGCTGAGAAAAGAAACAGTCCAATTTTACAGAAGGGAAAAATAAACAGATAAAAGGATAAGCAAGAACTCTTTTCAACACAGAGTAAGGTACTGGTTAGAATTTTAATACTGTATGGAGGAGTCTAACCCCAGAGTAATCCCTGGCCCATTTTGGTGTTAGTAAGTGGATCCCAGTGTTCGTTTGTATCGAGGTAGTTTGAAGCACGTTAGGGATATTCATAGCCTTTACTTCAGTGCATTATTATGAAAGAATCTAAAGTATCTTTGCATTTACGTGATTATGTTTTCAGTTGGTCTGCGGAGCTATTATTAAATATGTGGCCATAACGTGTACAGAAAAATCTCCAAGTAAACTGGCATTTAACTTACCAACACGTTAAACCCCCATACATAACTTCCTTTAAAAACGATCACACTAAAAATCCCAGCATTTAAAATCCTGAAGTTTTCGGTAAAATACGCTAAATATAGCTTGAAATAGTAAATAATCCCCCCAAGGCGACATTAGCAAATTAATTGGTGTGTGAACAAAGAACTCTTTCTGCAGCAGCATGAATGTTGCCTTTATTTTTTCTCACAAGTATGATTTTAGAAAACAGCTGTAGCGCATGTTGACAAATGACAAAGCGGCAGACGTGGTAAAGCACTTTCGGTCAAGGCCAAGAGTGGGGGAAATCGGGTTGCTGGGGCGGCACTCGGGCTGGAATCCCTAGCTTCCCTAACCTCCTTTTTCCAGTCCGGAGTGAGCGGGGGCCCCATCGCCCCACCCCCCTTTCCTGGCTCTGGTTACGGCCTTGCGAGTTGAACAAACTTGCTGCAGGCGGATTGGCGGCTGGGAGCTCTCGGGCTGGGGCGTTGTATTTATTAATTTATATTCCGCGGCGCCCCGCGCGGGCGGCTCCTTTGTGTCCAGCCGCCGCCACCGGAGCTCCGGGGGCCTCCGCGGGGAGCGCGTCCCCCGCGTCCGCCCGACCCCCGGGGCTGGCACGTGCTGCGCCCGGTCCGCCGAGGGGGAGGAGGCCCCGATCTCCCCGACCCCCCTTCTCTGCTTAGAGGAGGAGGAGCAGCGGCAGCGGCAGCAGGAGGCGACAGCTGCCAGCCGAGGAGGCGCGGCAGAGAGGGGACTGCGGTCAGCTGCGTCCACTTGGGGCTGTGCGGCGGTCCCGCGCCCGGCGATGTTCCCGGGCACTCCCTGAGTAGCGGCAGCTTGTCCCCCGCCCGCTAGCCCGCCCTGGTCCCCGGCTCGCTCGCTGGCTGGCGCGGCCCCGGCCCCGCTCTGCGTCGGCCCCGCCGCGGTGGAGGCGCGCGAGGGGGACGCGGCCGGGGATGAGCGGATTGCGGGTGAACTCGCCGCCCGGGGGCCCCGCGAAGCCGTGAGCCGCTGCTTTTCTCCGAGTCGCCGCCCTGCCCTTGGATTTGAGATCATGTACGTACGCGCCGCCGTCCTGCCATTGTCTCTCTCCAGCGCGTGCCGTGCGCCCCAGGGACAGGGGCTGGTGCCCATCCTCGCCGCGCGCTGTCCCCCGCACTTCCTGTTCCGAGGAGAGACCCGCGCGCTGACCGTGCTTCCCTTCTCCCCTCGCCCCCTCTGTCCGTGCAGGTCCATCCACATCGTGGCGCTGGGGAACGAGGGGGACACATTCCACCAGGACAACCGGCCGTCGGGGCTCATCCGCACTTACCTGGGGAGAAGCCCTCTGGTCTCCGGGGACGAGAGCAGCTTGTTGCTGAACGCGGCCAGCACGGTCGCGCGTCCGGTGTTCACCGAGTATCAGGCCAGTGCGTTTGGGAATGTCAAGCTGGTGGTCCACGACTGTCCCGTCTGGGTAAGGAACAGCAGCTGCTCCGCGCTGAGGCTGAAGAAGCTTTTCTTTCCTTTTTTTCCCCCTCCCCCTTCTGCCCACTTCCGTGAGTGTGGAGTGTCCGCGTTACATGGGTCAAATTTTTAAACATTTTTGAGAAAATCTTTGGTCCTTTGTTTCACTGGGCAGGGAACAGCCCCGTCAGAGAACACTCTTAGGAAGATAGAAGGCCCCAGTGGGAATGTGGAGCACTTAACTGGTACACTTCACGACTGTGGGTTGACCCTTGGTAGGCAGCAGACAGTTGAATGTGCCAACTCCAAGGGACGGGGTCACTAAGTTTCATCAGCAAAAAGCAGTGTTTTTTATGCCTACCCTATGGGTGATAGTGTAATATTGGTGTTCTAAAAATACATCCCTCTCAAAGCTCAACACAGGCAAAAATACTTTTCACTGGGACAGTTCAGAAATAGTTCCTCTGGAAAGCGGAGGAAAAGACAGGGACTGGGAGTTAATTTTAAATGACTCATTTATAGCACTATTAATTGATCTCTGAAAACTTAATTTTAATAATGCAAATACTCTTTATGTGTTAGCCATTTGTCTTAGTGACTCATAAATCAGAAATAATATTACTAATGTTGTTTGGAAAACTTTTAAAAAATTAAAATTTGTAATAATTGAACAAAATAGTAGTGAAGTGGATAAATTATAGTCCGATTCTTGAGTGTTTGATTAAGGGAGAAAGGAACTTACTTTCTGACACATATAAATATTTTCAGCATACAATAACATTATGTTTGAATGTTTTCCTTTAATCTTATTTGAAAATCTTTGATTCTTTACTGATATTGGAGTTACGTATGTTTCAGCTAAATGTTACATTTAATAACAGAAGAAAGTTTAGTGCCTGAAAAAATACAAATTATCGTTGTGTAAGATTTCACATTTAAACAGCAATATTAAAAAAACTGAATTAGGACTATAGGAAAGTATCACGCCATTCTAAAAAATGTGTAGAATATACTTGGAAAAATTTCTTATGCAAAGTTCCACATAACAGAACGAAAAGATCACTCGCTCGTGTAAGTTTTCAGTTAAAAAAGAAAGTTATGTTAATTTGGTAAAATAAAAAACAGGCCTTTTCAATTAAGAGATACTATTAAACCCCCAGTTATGATAGTGATGATGCTGTTCATAAGAAGTATTGATGGAGAACTTACTGGCCAGAGTCTATGCAGGCAAATGAAACACTTCTTTTACTTGGGCTCTTTCGTTGTGAAAGATCTTACAGCCTAAAAACATAACGGTTCAACATGCAGTTGAATAAATGTTTAGCGAATCGAGTAAATGTAGGGAAAATAAAACTAGCTACATTAGGATGTTAGGATTGCTTTCCCTGTATTTAATTTGAGCTGTTAACACTTTCCTGTTTATACTGTTAATTTCGCAAACAGTAATGCTTGTGATCCCATACACTTTGTCTAGTAAAATGAAATCTTCCAAATGGAGAAAATAAGCCTCTATAGTACGGATTTTTGCCATATGCTGGTTGTTATGGTTTATCTTGCTAATAACTTTTTGTTTGGTTAGACTCTGGCCCTATTTAAGGCACCAAGTTTGTAACCAGGTACAATTTTCTAGGTTATAATGATCTTCAGATATGAGATTCCTTTTCTAGAGTTGCTCTTTATAAGGTGCTTTTCTTCACTTGGTGGTAAGTAAAGCCCATCAGAGATTCTAAAGCTGATTGCATTAATCAGCTGTTATTTGACGTATGTACGGAACCAGAATATTAAATATAGCAGAGCAGATAGAGCATAGCCTTTGATATCAAAAGGATCTGATTTCAGATTCCCACATTGCCATTTCAGGTCTGTGTGTCCTTGTTAAATCACTTACCTTCTCTCAGCCTTATTTTCCCTATCTATAAAATAATATGCCTCCTAGAGCTGTGCTGAGAAGTGAATGAGAAACTAGCACGTGTCAAGTTCTAAGTATAGAGGCTGGCATTTAGTAGATGCTCTATAAGTGGTAGCTAATATAAAAATAAAGTGTTATAACTTTAGTATAGTTATGTATCACTTATATTAATACTAAGCAAAAGTAAGATTTTCACAGGTCATTCAAGATTTATACAACTACAGTACCAGTACACTGGGGCAGCGATGTTCATACTTCATACATGCAGCCCCACAATCAAGTAAAATAAAATAGTTTCACTGTAGAAATTCAGATTTTTTTTTTTTAAAGATGAGTTCAATTCTCCAAATGTGGCTCCAAGCCTTGTGTTGCATAACCCCTTAGAGGAAATCCTGGAACTGATTTACAAGGGGTGGGAGCATTTGATTTTCTTCATAATTCTAGAAATCTTTGGAGTATTTTCTCTTTGGCATAGTTTGAGAAGAGATGTGTTGTTGTTGCCTTGAAGTTGAAATGAGGTAGCTGTGTTTCTCTTCCCTAGTTCTCTTCTATAGATCCTTAGCCTTACCCTGGATCCTTGCCTTATATACTTGGCACTTTTAAAACAAATGTGCTGCAGATTCATTAGACGTAGCACATTATTTAGTGTGTCTTTCTCTCTCTTTCCCATCCGTTTTTTTGGTGTGGTACATTATTACTTCATTTCACGTTTCTATATCTTTTACTGTTTATTAAAAATATTCCACAAAAAGCAGTGAGGTAGTTTAATAGATTTACAGTTTGCTTTGCAGGGTTTGAAGCTCTGATTTGGATTACAAATAAAGTATTTATAGTCTTCACATCCTCAATCCCACAGAGTTAAAGATGCCCAGACCCATTTTTCCATAACATTTTCCCTTAAAGGTCCTCCCCTTCCCCGGATACCTCTCCAGTAACTCTGGAATTTTGAACTATTTGGAATTCAAAAAGCGGCTACTTTTGATTTATTCTCTCAGAGTTAAATGGCTGCTTAATATTGGCCCCACTTTTGTTTAGTTTTTTATCTCATTTGTCTTGCTTGTTATACTTACGCACTCTGTTATACTTGTATACTTTGAACTTGAACGCTATAACAGATGCAGTTGGAACTGAATAGGCTGTGTGGTTTGGGATTTGGCAGTTTGAGAGTTCTGCTGGGAAGCTTTCCCATTTTTTTGCACTGTGTCCCACTTCCCTTCTGCCCCCTTGCACCCTCTACCAAGTTCAACCCTTTGCCTTTGTTGTTTATAGTCCATATTTTGCCTTTTTTTTTTTTTTGGTTCTCTTACCTCCCTTCAAAAATACTGTACACATCCCAGTTTTGATAGGGTATTCATGACAAAAAATTCTGCAGTTCTTGTTACTCTGAGTGTACTTGTGGGAAATGAGTGGCTGGGAGGGTATGGGGAACTGGGGGAGGCACTGATGAGAAGAAGCTCTCTCTTCCGAAGGGCATTGCTGTGTGATACTCCTCCAGAATGTGCCATCGTAGGATAAAAGCTCTGTCACATAGACCTTGGTTGGCTGATTCAAACACTGTTAACCCTGTTTTAGACTCATATTTCAAAGTTTGAACTTTCTTAGCTCAACAGCTTTTGGACCTGTTAGTCAGACCTAGCTATTTTCTTAATCTAGCTTTATTACATCCTAGAAATGTGTACCAAAGGCCACATAAAAAGACAAATGATTAATAGTTAACTAGAATGTGAGAAGAAAACTACTTGTACATTATTTGGTAGTGGAGTTAAGATACCTAAAGATATTTTCCTTACATCACTATTCATACAGAAACTGAAAAATTATATTTAAAGTATCAACCCAGGCCAGGCACAGTGGCTCATGCCTGTAATCCTCACACTTTGGGAGACCGAAGTGGGCAGACTGCCTGAGCTCAGAAGCTGGAGACCAACCTGAGCACTGTGGTTGAAACCCCATCTCTGCTAAAGTACAAAAAAATTAGCCGGAATGGTGGTACACACCTGTAGTCCCAGCTACTCGGGAGGCTGAGGCACAGGAATTGCTTGAACTTGGGAGGCGGAGGCTGCAGTGAGCCGAGATCGCACCACTGGACTCCATGCTGGGCGACAGAAAAAAAATCAAAACATTATATTTTTAAGGAGTAGTGTTTGTAATAAATTACTTACTGGCCCCAGTTCTAAATAAATATAAATGTTATTAGCTGTAGCACAAAAGTAAATATTTCAGAACTAGAAGAGTTTATCCTGAATTTTTAATTTATGTAGGCAAAATACGTGAATTGAAAATATATTCCTTACCATGTTAACACCTTGTAATACACAGTATCTCTTTTTTTAATAAAGGAATTTCTCTCTCACCCCACATTCGTACTCTTTATATACAGTACTGTCCAAAGGATGGATAAAGTTGAAAAGTATACATGAATTTTGAAAATATGAATAAAGTATATGGAACTTCACAGAATTTAAAATGTATTGCAGTTCAGAACACTGAAAATCCTGCAGTGTCTAACTGGGTCAGAGGAAAACCTTTGAAGCTTCGTTACTCATACTGTTGCTCTTCCATCTAATGCCATAATGTTACACTTTTGAATTTATGAGGTGATAAAAATATAGTGTAATTTTAAAACAAAGGGCTTATTTTTAAGTGCAAATAGTGAAAGAGGTTGCTTATTTTATCTGACTCTCAAGAATTCTCAGGTTCTCCTGTTTAACCATTACATAATTGTCCAGGCTACATGAGTAAGTAAACATTTTTAAAAAGAGAGTTGGCAGACTGCAACACTTTTAATTTTATGTAGTTACTTATTTTAAAATAATTTTTTATGAATTCCAAAAATTAATGTCATAAATTATTTCAGGATTGATTGGACGATAAGTAGACTAAAGATTGCTATTTGCATTTTGGTTTAGGACATATTTGACAGTGATTGGTACACTTCTCGAAATCTAATTGGGGGCGCTGACATCATTGTGATCAAATACAACGTTAATGACAAGTTTTCATTCCATGAAGTAAAGGATAATTATATTCCAGTGATAAAAAGAGCATTAAATTCAGTTCCAGTAATTATTGCTGCTGTTGGTACCAGACAAAATGGTAAGTATTTAATATTCTTTTTTGTAGTGAGCATGCAAATATTATATATACTTTAAATAGTGCTAAGTTTATTAATGGATAATAGGGTTTGTTTTTGAAAACCAAAATGACTTTGGTTCAATGCCAGCTGCTATCGCTTCATCATTTGATACGATAAAAAAACAACAAAGGAGAGGATCATGAACTTCTGCTGTGATTCCACTGGGTGCAAATCTGTCTTCTAAATGGCTCTTCTACAGTAGTGATGGAAGTCAGCAATTGTATTATTTTGACATATGAGAGGTATTAGGCTGATGCTGAGCCCTAGAAAACTCTTTTTGATGATCTGAAGGTCTACCCAATTGGGAAGGATAGATTGTTCACATGAAGATGTGGGCTTGGGAGCAGGATTTTTAGGTAGATAACAATGAGTGAGCTGGAAACACTGACAGTGCTGCCTAAAAGAAAGGATTGCTTATTCCATGGCTGATAGATTCATTGGGTTCGGGCTGCTTCAGCCATTGCTGCTGTGCATATTATTGTCAGATATCTTAGGGCCAACTCAGGATTCAGTTTGATTTGGTGGTATTTTACGGATCTTCTTAGTGGTATTTCCTAGTAAAGCTATTTTAAAATTTTTATTTTTACACATTATTCTAAAAACTTTTAAATTGAGGTATTGCGAAGTAAAGGACATATGGTTTACTGATCTTAGAGTGCAGCTAAATGCATTTTTACCTATGTATACAGCCGTGCAACCCACATACATCAAGGTATAGAACATTTGCAGCACTTGAGAAGGCTCCCTCATGCTCTTCCCAGTTAATAACACTCCTCCTCAGAGGTAACTGCTATTCTGACTTCTAACAACACAGATTAGTTTTACCTATTTCTGAACTTCATACAAATGAAATTATATGGTATGTAGTAGTGCCTTAGGTTAGGCTAATTTCAGTTAGCATAATACTTTTGAGATTTGTCCATGTTGTATTTATCTGTAGTTTGTTCTTTTTATTACTATATATTAGTCCATTGTATGAATATGCCATAATTTATTTATCCATTCTTCTTCTGAGGATGCTTAGGTCGTTACCCAGGAGCGGGATTGTTGGGTCAGAGGGCAGGTATATATATAGCATTAGTAGATACAAGTAAGGCAGGCATGACCTACCCGTGACCCCATATCCCCTCTACTTCCCTATCTTTCTTTTTATTTCTGGTCATGATTCATAAAAGAGTTATCTGCACTTCCTGAGTCCATTTCCTATTCATTCTTCAGTCCACTACAGTCTGACTTTGACTTTCACAAGTGCACCAAGTTTGTTCTCACTCAGGGTCTCCAGTTGCTGTGGTCTGAATTTGTTCCCCACAGTTCATGTGATGGGCACAGTGTTGGGCAGTGAGACTTTAGGAGATAATTAGGGCAAGAGGACTCTGCCCTCGTAAATGGATTGATGCTATTATCTTTAAAGTGGGTTAATTATCATGGGAGTGGGCTCCTGATAAAAGGATGAGTTTGGCCCCCTTCTGCCCTCTGTCTTGTGAGCTGTCTTGTACTTCTGCCTTCCACCATGGGACGATGCAGCAGGAAGGTCTCACCAGATGCTAGCACCTTGATATTGGACATCTCAGCCTCCAGAACTGTGAGAAATAAATTTCTTTTCTTTATAAATTACCCAGTCTGTGGTGTTCCATTATAGAAGCACAAAACGGACTAAGACACCACTTATGTCCTCGTTAGCCAAATTTAATACACTTTAATAACAATTATCTCTTATTGAAGAGATAAGAGATAATAATACTTATCTCTTATTGAAATTATTGAAACATACCTCTCCCTCCATTTAATAAAGCTACTGGTTCTTTTAACTATCTGTCTCCTTTGCCTTTCTCCCATCCTCCCACACACACACAGCAGAATTGTTTCCCAGGGTTCCGTCCTTTGACCTCACCTGTTCTTACTCTTCAGCCAAACCATTAACCTGCTAATCTGTTGTCCTGGCTTCTCCTATATAAACACCGATAACTGTTTAGTCTGTCTGTCTGGCTTTAGTCTTGCTCCTGGCACATATCACCATAGACATCATCTTCCTCTGGCCAAATTTTCCTGTCTTGGTGAATGATGCCAGTCCTATCCATTCACCCAAACAAGAATCATCCTAGACCCAGCCTGATTCCGCATATCCAGTTGATTAAGAAGCCCTTTTGCGTTTACATTTTAAATAAATCTCAAACTCATTACTTTCTCTTCATCTCCATTGGATTTCGCATTCTAGTCATTTAGTTATTTGTCATGGTGGCCTTCTTTTTGGTCTCTTTAAGGGATGGTTTCAGATTTTGTAGGGCCTCAAACTTACACAATTTGGGAGGTCCTTCATAAGGAAAAAAACCCACAAAATAACAGATACATATATGTACGAAAGTAAATATTTAGAATGACAAGTGAAAGCACAACAAATTACAACTAAAAAGTTGTCAAATACTACAGACATTTTTAAATGTATGTATATATTTTTGAGACAGGGTCTTGCTCTGTTGCCCAGGCTGGAGTGCAGTGGCATGATCATAGCTCACTGCAACCTGGACCTCCTGGGCTTGAACGATGCCCCCCACCTCAGCCTCCTGAGTAGCAAGGACTACAGGCACGTGCCACCACACCCAGCCAGTTTTTTTATAGAAACGAAATTCTGCCGTGTTGCTCAGGCTGGTCTCCATCTCCTAGACTCAAGCCATCTGCCCACCTCAGTCTCCCAAAGTGCTGGGGTTACAGGCGTGAGCCACCACACCTGGCAACAGATCTTTTTAACAGCCTGATACTTCTTCAACTTTTCTTATGTTTTTTGGGTGACCATAGTCTTTGGTCATCTCTTCATATGATAACCACGGATAGGTTATGGCTGTGTCCCCACACAAATCTCACGTTGAATTGTCATAATCCCCATGTGTCATGGGAGGGACCTGGTGGGAGGTGGTTGAATCATGGGAGCGGGTTTTTCCTGTGCTATTCTCATGATAGTGAGTAAGTCTCATGAGATCTGATGGTTTTATAAAAGGGCAGTTCTGGTCATGCTCTCTTGCCTGCTGCCATGTAAGATGTAACTTTGCTCCTCCTTCACCTTCCATCATGATCATGAGGCCTCCCCAGCCATGTGGAACTATGAGTCCATTAAACCTCCTTTTCTTTATAAATTACCCAGTCTCAGGTATGTCTTTGTTAGCAGCATGAGAACTGACTAATACAACCACTTTATGATATTTTCTATAGAGATGAGAATGATAATCAGTTTTTCTTTCAGCATATTTCTTCTCTTTCCACATCTTTCTGGTCCTGGGCACCAGAGTTTGTGTTGTATTCCTATTTCAGCTCAGGATTCTTGTCATGACAACAAGTAAGTGTGCACTGTGGGTGGCAGAAGCATTTCTGAAAGTCATACATGTATTAGGATAGTTATCAAACACTCAACTGTACATGGAAGTGACTATAAACCACAAATAGTTCATTAAGCCTAAGGTTAAATTCCCTTTAGCAGCATCCCCCAAATGCCCATAGTTACTCCAGAGCTGCCTGATACAAGATGAAGTGATTTGGAGTGGAAAGAGACAATAGTCTTGACTAAATATCTTAGTTTGCAAATTTTACAAAATAATATGACCATGTGAGGATATATTGCTCAGGTTCTTCCTGGGGCTTGGAAAGGATCCACAAGAAAAGAGTCTTGAAGCTTCAGCTTCATCAGCTTTATGGAAAATTGGCCTCTAGTGTGCTATTCCTGGTTTGTCTCTTTCTGAAATAAATTCTCTCAGAATAGTCATCCTAGAATACAAGTCAGATCATGGTGCTCAATGCTTTGAATTCTTTAAGAACTTTCTTTGCCTCTTATTTTGCAAAATTTCAAACCTAAGAAAGTTGACAAGAATAAGACATTGAACCCTAGATTTTATAAACACACACACACACACACACACTTTTTTTTGGCTGAACTATTTGAGAGTGAATTGTAAACATTATGAGATTTCTTTATTCCTAATTACTTTAGCATGTATCATCTAAGAACAAGGCCGTTATCTTATTAAGCCTAATACAATCATCAATCAAGAAATCTAACATACTATTACATTTTTACTATTATTTAAGATATAATCCGGCCAGGCGCAGTGGCTCACACCTGTAATCCCAGCACTTTGGGAGGCCGACGCGGGAGGATCACGAGGTCAGGAGATCGAGACCATCTTGGCTAACACGGTGAAACCCGGTCTCTACTAAAAGTATGAAAAATTAGCTGGGCGTGGTGGCAGGTGCCTGTAGTCCCAGCTGTTTGGGAAGCTGAAGCAGGAGAATGGCACGAACCCAGGAGGCGGAGGTTGCAGTGAGCCGAGATCGCACCACTGCACTCCAGCCTGGATGACAGAGCGAGACTCTGACCAAAAAAAAAAAAGAGATAGAATCCATATTTACATTTCCCCGGTTGTTTCCTTATAATGTGCTTTATAGCTGGGGTTTATCATTGTTGTTGTCTTTTAACCAATCCAGGATGCAATTAAATATTACACATTACATTTAGTTGTTATATCTCTCAATTCTCTTTTTTTTTCTTTCTGTTTTTTTTTTTTTTTTTTAGAAACAGGATCTTGCTGTGTTGCCTAGGCTGGTCTGGAACTCAGACTTAAGCAATCCTCCTGCCACAGGCTCCCAAGTAGCTAGGATTATAGGCATGCATTACCACATCTGCCTTCTAATCTCTTTTAATCTGGAGCAGTACGCCCAATGGTTTTTGGGGGGAGGGACCGTGTCTTTCATAATATTAACATTTTTAATGAACCCAGGCCCTTTAGTTTGTGTAATTCCTTCATTTATGATAAATGTGCTTGCAAAATAGTGATGTTTCTATCATTCTTCCTATACTTATTGGTTGATATTCTTCTGTAAATGGAGCTTTCCTTTTTCTCTGCTTCCAAATTTTTCTCTTAGAATTATTATGATTCATGGATTTCCATTTTAAATTCAGTATTTTGTAATCTGTTCTGATTATTCTTTTGGATGCTCACATTGCTCCATATTTGCTTGCAGGGAGTCATTTCAAGCTACCTCTAATCAGTTTTTAGCCCCTTCCTTATTTTCTGGCACAAGATATTCCAGGCTCAGACTTTGCCTATCCCAGTCCTAGAATCAGCCATTTCTTCAGGGAACTCTGGTTCCTTCTAGGGGGCAATGATATTTAGAAACCAAGGTCTGGGCTCTAGGATGCTCATGACTTTAGGTGTCTTTACTTCTGCACCCTTTAATTGGCTAGAGCCAGGGATTATACTTTTTATTTAAATTATGGGCACTGATGCCCTTATTTCAGTGTGGTATTTGTATCTCATTTCAATAACTTTTTCTTGTAAAATCTTTACCTGAAATACAAGATCCTTCATGAGGTAGCCTCTGACTGTTTCTATAATCTTGCAGGGCACAATCCCCTGTCTTATGTATCAGTCACACTGAACTACTTGAAAAACTTAATGTCTTTCTTTAGGTCTAGGAAAGTCTTAACTGTGTGACTTCAGATATCACCATCCATCCATTTTCTCTATTCTCTTCTTTTGGGACTTTTGTTAGACTGATGTTGAAACTTCTGGATCTCTTCTCTGATTATTTTATCTTTCTTTTATATTTCTTATTGCTTTATTTCTTTGTGTTGCATTATGGGAGAGTTCCTTGGCCTTTTCTTCTGGTTCACACATTAGTTCTGCCGGGTCTGTTCTGCTATTCTGCCTTATTAAATTTTTTATTTCAAAAGCTTTTCATACCAGATCTCTAATGGCTGTTTTCATAATTTCTTGTTCCAATCTTAAGGATGCAAACTTTTATTTAAAAAAACTCTTCAGACCAGGCGCAGTGGCTCATGCCTGTAATCCCAGCACTTCGGGAGGCCGAGGTGGGCGGATCACGAGGTCAGGAGATCAAGACCATCCTGGCTAACACAGTGAAACCCTGTCTCTACTAAAAGTACAAAAATTAGCCAGGCGTGGTGGCGGGCGCCTGTAGTCCCAGCTACTCGGGAGGCTGAGGCAGGAGAATGGCGTGAACCTGGGAGGCGGAGGTTGCAGTGAGCCAAGATTGCGCTACTGCGCTCCAGCCTGGGGGACAGAGCGAGACTCCATCTCAAAAAATAAAAAAAAATAAATAAATAAAAAAACTCTCAGGATAATTAATGATGCTTAATAATTCAGTTTTGATTTTTCTATTAAGTTTGGTTTTAAGACAGCATTATAAGTCGTTCTACTTGATGAGATTTTATTTTATGGTATGGATACTTCTTAAACATTGGGGAATTCTTAATTTGCCTACTTTTGCAGTTGACTTTCCTTGTTGGATTGATGCCTTCCTCTTTCTCTGCCCAGCTGCTGTCTGGGGATGGGGGTGTAAGTAGGAAAACACCCAGGACCAACAGGCCTGGCTGCTTCCACTGGGGTTCTCCCACTCATCCCCAGTCATTTGCCTTTGGGCCGCCTCCTCCTTGTTGCTCCCTGCATTGTTGAGCAGGGAGCACTCTGGGTGTGGCTGCAGTGTGAGCCTGTACTCAGAGCTTCAGGAGGCCTCTTCGGTCCTGTGCTGCCTGCCTTCATTCTCTCAGGCACTCCTAGTTTCTGGGCTGATGAGGTTTCCCCTCTAGTTTTTGAGTGTTGCTGTGTATTCAGTCCTTCCTGCCTCCCTCCCTGTCTTTCTCCCTCCCTCTCTTTCTCCTTCCCCCTTCCTTCTTTCCTCCCCTCTTCCCTCCTTCCCTCCCTTCTTCTCCTCCCCCCCCCCCTTTTTTTTTTGAGACAACGTGTCACTCTGTTGCCCAGGCTGGAGTGCAGTGGCACGATCTCAGCTCACTGCAACCTCCACCTCAGGTTCAAGTGATTCTTCTGCCACAGCCTCCTAAGTAGCTGCAATTATAGGTATGAACCACCATGCCTGGGTAATTTTTGTATTTTTAGTAGAGGTGGAGTTTCATCATAGTGGCCAGGCTGGTCTCGAACTCCTGACCTCAAGTTATCCACCTGCCTCAGCCTCCCAAAGTGCTGGGATTACAGGCATGAGACAATGCACCTGGCCCCTCTCCCCCTTCCTTCTTTCCTTCCTTCCTCCCTCCCTCTCTCCTTCCCTCTTCTCTCATTCCCTCTCTTCTTTCTCTCCTCCCCCCTTCCCCCTTTATTTCATCATCTCTGTGATTTGGCAGGGAGGGGAGATCACAGTGTGGGCTTAGCTTTCTATCTTGAAACTGGAAATGAATGTTTTCCTTTCTTCTCACATCCAGTCCCCTGTATATGCTGTATTCTTAACTGTAGTGCCCCTCTACACAGCCCCTATCATATCAGCATAGCAAATTCACACTTATCTTTTAAATCATTACACTTTCTGTGAAGCCTTCCGTAATCCCCCCAGACAGTTAACTTTCTCTCCTCTGTTCTGTGGTGGCTTTGGACATCTTTATTTCAGTGCTTATTATGTTATATTGTAACTGTTTGCAGTCATGTCTATCTTCTCTCAGTTGACTATGAGTTTTTTTATCATTGCATTTTTATATCCCTGGCACTTGATGTGTGGTAGGTACTCACTAAACGTTTATTCAATGAGTGAATGGTTTTATGGATGATCTGAGTAAATGAAAAAATCAATTTCACTAACAAGATGAAATTAATTTGCCATACAAGATGTAATTACAAAGTAATTACAAAGCTAAATCTGGCTATTCAACTCGAGGACCTATATCGGCTTCCCCCCATCCATCCCTTGGAGTACATGAAACTGTGCTGGGTGCTCTCCTGGTAATTCCCTTGGAACTCTTTTTACCTTTTTGTTTGTTTGTTTTTTGTTTTAAATAGAGATGGGGCTGGCCATGGTGACTCACGCCTGTAATCTCAGCACTTTGGGAGACTGAGGTGGGAGGATCACTTGCGATCAGGAGTTCAGGACCAGCCTGGGCAACATGGTGAAACCCCATCTCTAGTAAAAATACAAAAATTCGCCAGGTGTGGTGATGCACACCAGTAGTTCCAGCCACTAGGTAGGCTGAGGTGGGAGGATCACTTGAGCCTGGGGGAGGCAGAGGTTGAAGTGAGCAGAGATCATGCCACTGCACTCCAGCCTGGGCAACAGAGTGAGACCCTGTCTCAAAATAAATAAATAAATACATACAAATTTAAAAAAATAAAATAAATGGAGATGGGATCTCACTATGTCAACCAAGCTGGCCCCCAACTCCTAGGTTCAAGGGATCCTCCCACCTCAGCCTCCCAAGTAGCTGGAATTAAGCACACGCCATCATGCTTAGCTTCTTGAAATTCTTTTTAAAGTTAAAAAGAATTCAGCAAGTATAATCCAGTCTCATTTCTTTCCTTTGTTACACATTTTTGACAACTTTGACCCTATGGATGTCTTCATCATACTTGGCTCTGAATAAATTTTTGGCTTATACTAAATATTGAATCTATCTTGAAAAGAGAATTTTTTTTTCAGAATGTGCTTAGAATGTATTCATAGCTTTAAGCTCCCAAAGACAGGCATCCTTTCAGTTATTTCTGAAGCTCTGGTAGAGCCTGGTCCTTTACTGGGCTAGAATTTTTGAAAAGAATTTCTAAAACTTCCAAGCAGTGGCAATGTTGTAAGAATTAACCTGCAGGTTCCCAAAGCCACTACTTTTCAAAGATGTTATCCATTTGAATGTCAGAGTTACATTGTGCTTGCTTTTAAAAAAAAAAAATAGACAGCATTTTATGATAACATCTTAAGCATATAAGGGAAAAAAAGACTATAATGTTAGCTAGAAGTGTAGCACTCATTCAGAGTCACGTGACCATGCCGCACCACAATTTAAAATTAGTTTGAATCCTCTGCTTGTTCCTGATTAAATGGTTAATGTAAATTAATTTAATTTAGAATCGGTTCTACTGCTATAACCAATAGAAGCCAGACTTCTACTTGGAATCTTAGATCATATAGCTGACTGATATTGAAGAATATAGGAATGGTTCAAAAGAGAACCACAAAGTAACTATTAAGAAACAAAAGCCTCTCAAGAAGGTTTTAAGAAGTAAGATTTTAGAATCCAGACAAAGGGTAGGTAGCTAAGTGGCAACATAGTTACAGCATAATATGGTGTAGAAAGACTAGACATTTTTTCCTTTCTGGTGAGTGAACAAAAACAAATGTCTTCAGTGACATAGAAGAGATACAGGGGCACTTTCTAGGAACGTGTGTAGGTAAATTGCTTACAACCACGCACAGTGGAAAACCACCCTGCTAGCATAAACCTGAAATTAGTTGTATTTTCTCCCTCAAATCAGATTGTTAAAAATTATTTTACATTATGTTCACTTCACTTTTCCACTTGAAACACTCCTGTCTCTGCTTGATTTCTGTCCAGAAATAAAGTTTAATAAGATGATCTGGCTACCCACTCCATTCCATCAACATAAGGAGACCTTTGTAGATATAAGAAGGCCTCTGTTTTCAGAAAATCAAAGGCACTGTTTAGGAAGGCTTTGTGAAGAATGTTAAATACCAACATGTTATTTTTCAAGATAGGCCAAATTCTGTATGAAAACTTTATTTGCTCCAAACTTAAAATGATCTTAGAAAAAGTAAAAGTAAAATCTCAAATTAGAATTTATGGCATAATTTAGAGAACTCAAGTTTAATTTTTAAATCACTGTATCTTTGGAATCAGTAATTCTCTACTAAAACTATATTTTTATTTTTCCTTTTGGTGTCACTTTTATTATCAGGTGGAGCAAGTAGCAGTGTTATGATTGCTTCTCTATCTCTAACCCACAAAGAGACTTGGAAAAGTCACATAACCTCTCTGAGCCTCAGTTTCTTCCTCTGCAAAATGAGAATATGAATATATGGCTTCTGAGCTCCAAAATGCTTTCAGTGAAGCTAAAATTATCTAAGCCATGTGTGTCTGTGTGTATGTGTATGTGCATTTTTACATACATGGTATGCATATGAACTAAATATATTTAGCGTATACCCGATATTTACATATATCTGCTCCATCTGTATGCAATTCATTCACAGGGAAGTTGCTGCATATGCGATGGGGGAGTTGCTCAAATGTCCTTTCAGGGCCAGTGTACTTACTCCCTCAGTTATTGGGGCTTGTTGGCTGCTGCTGATGCACATCTGAGCCCCCTTCCATGCATTACTCTGTGCTGATGGGAGCTGCCTTGCCCAAGTTATCCCTGCTCCAGGGGCTCAGCCCTTGTCTGATTGCTGGTCGATTTAGGGATAGGATACAGCTCAGCTACCTCCTTTCCCCAAATGAGGAACAACTCTAAAAGGCCATCTAAGCTCCAGAGCCCCCTGTAGGATCAGCTTTGGTCCCTGTTCCAACAGTACTGCAATTCCAATTTTCCTTCTACCCAGTCCCGCATTCCTCACCCTTGAGAAGCGTTATTCCCAAGATCACTCCCCAATTAACCTTCTCCACACCACTCTTCATCTTAGAGTCTGCCTCCCCACGGGAAGCCAATCTACAACAACATGCATTTCTAGAAATGAATTTACCCTCTTTTGATCTGGCAGCCTTTTTGAATGGTGACACATCTGATGTTGTGGTCACGATACATAACAAATCTGGCTGACAAATATGGAGTTAAACATATATTTTTAGCCTTACTAGGGATGTTCTTATAGATAGATTGTTCTACCACCTTCCTAGCCATAGATGTATACATGGTACAACTGTGAATTTTGGGACTTTCACTTTTTGAGTTAATCCTTTTTATTTCTTCAGTTTTTAATTTTTTAATCTTAAAGAAAAAGATAAAGAATGATTGAACTTGTTCTCTGAAGTCGAATGCGTTACAGTTTAATGATTGAAATGTCTGAATTAATAGGAATGTACTTCCTATGAAGTTTACAAAGAGAGTGACAATTTTGTTGCCTGGAAAATCAGGTCAAATTGAAGGTTCTGTTACAATAGAAGTGTAAGGTTTACTCAAAGTTTGTAAATAGATTTCAAGTTTATTATATTAAAAAAGCAAATCCACTGTTTTCCATGCTCTCCATGGCAATCAAGTTGTTACATTTATCTTCTTTTCTACTGGCCTAGAAATACTGATATTCAGGATGTCAAGGTTGTGTGAAAAGAAGCAGGCCCACGAGTACTGGTTGTTTGTTAATATCCATTCACCTACTTTTAAATTTTTCTATTTTCTAAAATACTATTTATTATTCTCGCAGTGAATGCTTGTTTATTTAGGGAGTCATTGACACTTTGTATTCAGAGTTTAGTGGGTAGTGGATATACTGAATGCTTTTGAACTGTGGCTCTAGTATGAGCTCTTTGTTGTTTAATGTTCAGATTGTCTGTGTACCTTTTTTTTTCCTGTTTAATTTCGAAACTCTTTGTTTTAAAATTTGTTTTCTCAGAAGAGTTACCTTGTACATGCCCACTATGTACCTCAGACAGAGGGAGCTGTGTTAGTACAACTGAAGGGATCCAACTTGCAAAAGAACTAGGAGCGACCTATCTTGAACTCCACAGCCTTGATGACTTCTACATAGGAAAGTATTTTGGAGGAGTGGTAAGTGGAAATTCCTGTGAAGTATAAAATTATTTGTCAGGTTGCCTCTTTAGGTATTTTGTAGAACATCAGTTAGAACTTCAGCTTTAAAAGCATGGTTTGTCTTACTTAACCTTGAGAAATAAAATGAGAGTGAATGGCAAAGGTTTTATCAGAATAAAATTATAATTTTATTTTTCTCTCCAAATGAAACCTTTTCTATTATCTAATATGATATTTTGGAATTTTTCATTTGGTGATCTTTAGTAGTCTTTGTTGCATGTATCAAAAGCATGTTTACTTAACCAAACCTGTGATGCCACTTTTAATAGTCATCTTTATACAGCTGAATGAGCCTGGCAGCCTGAGCCAGCAGGCCCTGAAAGTTCTCTTTCATTTCCATCTACCAGTTGGAAAGAATAATTTTTCTTCCTCTGTGTGTGCTTTGGCAAAATTTTATATCCTCCCAATCTTGTTGTAGCTCAAACAGATTCAGAGGAACTACTTATACAAATAGCTGCTTGTTGGATATGTGGGAGCAAGTTTGCTTGCTTGCTTGCAGTGGCGCATATTGGGTTCTGCAGTCATTTTGATGCTGATGTTAACACATAGCACCTCCCATATAGTATTAGGACTGTAATGTCCTTGGACAATACTGTGGAGTTGTATCATTTAAGAATTTGCTGACATAGAAACTGCATTTCCAAACCTCTAAGAAGCAACTCCTCTCAACAGACAAATCTGATATACACGGATGAGAAGTTAAAAGCAAAGAAAACCTACTTTAAGCAGGAGCACTTTGGCATCCGCCATCGGTTCCCTAGCTCTTCACCAAGTACTCTTTCCAATACGCCCCAATATTCATTATGTAAATTCATGTTAAAATGTTGAGGTTCCACAGATGACTACAGAAATACTATTTGTGTAAATGGGTAAAATAAAGACCAAATATAAATGCTGCTTATTTCCATCAAATATAAATGGCTTTTATTCACCCAATAATATAAAGAAACGTTAATATTACAATGTTAAGGAAGATATACTCACAATATTGATATTATCGATGACTGTGAGAAACTTTTGTTGCATTCATTTATAGTGATGAGCAGTGAGTAGAAAGGTGGATAAGAGAAATTTAATCTTCCTGTCAAGCAGATTATATTCTAGTGGCTTTTAAAAAAATCTTAATTTGGCGAAGAATGGTGCATTTCCTAAAATACCTGGGAAGCTGGAGAGCAAAAAGATGGTTTGGTTTTGCTTATTGTGAAGGTTCATTTGTCAGATAGTTCTATGCATTAGATTTGGTTTCATTTGTTGAGGGGAGGCCGTTCCCTTGGAAGCCACAGGTCTCCTTGCTCCCTGTTCTAGGATCCTGAACCTGAAATTCCCAGGATCATTCTTCCCACTTTCCCACTCCCACTTTCTCTCCTCTCTTTCTCTTCTTCTGGCTCCTTTTTTCTCTTTCTTCCTAATATCTAATGTTGCAATTAGGGTTAGAGGCATGATGAGGATTGATGTGGCCAAGGTTGGGAGAAAGACATGGCAGTTTCTTTTTACCTTAACTCAAGCCCTGTTGAGAATATGGAAACAAGATCAGAATGGTATCATTTTAGATGCTTTACTTTCTAGTAAAGTACAACTGGGATCTTGAGTGTAAAATAGAATGGCATTGGCAAACATATGGATGGAGATGATAATGTTAGAATGAAAGGAGCATTGAAAATCTGCATTTAAGGGTCAGAGTTGAAGAGCTGTGCAGTACTACCCTCAGACCTAGGCCAGAGAGAAAGCCGCCTGCCTTCCAGCTTTAGAGAGCTCCATCTGTCCGTCCTCCAGTTGCACCTCTCCCCACAGGGCACAAGTCAGTGGAGCCAAGGGTTGTGCCCACCTGGAGCTGGTGGACTTCATTCCTTTCTAGACCTGCGCTGTCCAGTATGGCAGCCACTAGCTACATGTGGCTATTTATATTTAAATGAATTGAAATAAAACCAAGTAAAATTCAGTTCTTCAAGCATATGAACCATATTTTAGGTGCTCTATGGCTACAAGTGGCTAGTGGCTACTGTATTATATAATGCATATATTACAGAACATTTCCATCAACACAGAAAGGTCTGTGGAATAGTGCTAGGACTATGCTCCCAAATCCAGTACCCCAGAATTCTCTGGCCGCTGGTCCTGGGTCTGTTTCGGCCTGTGCAGGCCATTTTCCTGGGACAGTCCTCCTGATGGTGGACCACATTGCTGGTATATGCACCCCTAGGCCTGTGGGGTGGCCAAAGGGTGAGTCTTTATGGGGAATGGGGGAGGGGACAGTGGACAGAGCTTTGATGTCCACTTGTGTGCACAGAGCTCTTTAAAGCATGAGTTAGAGCAGGAGGTGAGAAGAGAATGGGTGGTCTTAGGGCTCAGGAATTAGGGATCAGCTCTCCCTTTGCTGTATGAACCTCTGAAGAATCTGAGAATTTAAATATAAATCTTGCCTGCCAGGCTTTTATGATGATGTATTTGTCAAAACAGAAGTATAGAATATCTTTTATATAACAGTTTGTTTTCTTGATTTACAGCATTTAAATATTTAGGTGTGTGGTGGGTGGGCCTCCATTTGGACTTTTGCCCCAGGCCTTGCAAGCTAGGGCACAGGCCCGAAGCTACGTAAATGCACCTGAGTGAGATTCTTAGTTTGTAAAGGACAGATTTTAAAGAAATTTGTTCAAGAGAAGAAAGTGAAGTTTCCTGGCTCATGGGAACATCTGTAGACATAGAGGCAGCTCTGTTCCTGCTTTAATTTCACTAATATTAACTGTGGTGGTTGCCCACTGAGAAAATTATTACCAGCCACACAATTGTAGTGCTTGGCTTTCTTGAGTATTCAAGAGAGTAGCTGCATGGGATGGCATGCACTTATAATCCCAGAGACTTGGAAGGCTGAGGCAGGAGGATCCCTTGAGTCCAGGAGTTTGAGTCTAGCTTGAGCAACATAGTGATACTCCATTTCTAAAATTAAAAAAAAAAAAGAATATATATATATATATATATATATATATATATATGTTAAATTTGAAAAAGAACCAACAATTCCTTCCTTGAAAAAAGAACTTTTATTTTAGGTTCAGGGGTACATATTTGTTATACGGGTAAATTGCATGTCACAGGGGTTTGGTGTTCAGATTATTTCACTAACCAGGTAATAAACATAGTACATGGTAGGTAGTTTTCTGATCCTCACCCTCCTCCCTCCCACCACCCTCTCAAGTAGGCTCTGGTGTCTGCCGGTCACTTCTTTGTGTCCATATGTACTCAATGTTTAGCTCCCACTTATAAGTGAGAACATGTGGTATTTGGTTTCTTGTTCCTGTTAGTTCGTTTAGGATAATGGCCTCTAGCTCCATCCATTTTGCCGCAAAGGACATAGTTTCATTCTTTTTATGTCTGCATAGTATTCCATCGTGTATATGCGCCACGTTTTCTTTATCCAGTCTATCGGTGATGGACATTTAAGTTGACTCTATGTCATTGCTGTTGTGAATAGTGCATGTTTCTTTGTGGCAGAATGATTAATAACAATTCCTTCTTGAGTGGATAGTTTATTTATGTTCAGAGAAGGCACAATCTGCTCCACTCGATTCATTTTTTAAATAAAAACATTGTTTATATGTGTTTGCTAATGCATACATATAAACGGTACTGACATTTAAAATGTTTGACAATTGTGACTTGGGATACAAATTTTCATGTTGGATATATAGTTTTGTTGGATCTTCAATTAAAATTTGATTCCTGTTTTAGTTGGAGTATTTTATGATTCAAGCCTTAAATCAGAAGACAAGTGAAAAAATGAAGAAAAGAAAAATGAGCAACTCGTTTCATGGAATTAGACCACCTCAACTTGAACAACCAGGTGCATTTCTTAGCCAATGTCTAGACATTCATTAAACATTCATTACAGATCCTTTCTCACAGGTCTTAGAGCAATTATTCTCAAACTTGAGCATGCTCAGAGCTTACCTGACATTCTGATTCAGTCAACCTGGGATAAGGCCTAGAATCTGTGTTAATCAGCCTCCCAGGTGATGCAAAAGCAGATTGGTACTTGAATCACATTTTGAGAAATACTGCTTTAAAAATTGAGCCTATAGAGCCTATGTGTCCTGGGTGGGGAGCTGTTCTAGATTAAAGTCTAATGCTAAGTAACTACTAAATGCAATGCATGAACCTTGATTGGATACTGGTTCAATAAAAACATCTAAAAGATGTTCTTGGGACATGAGTTAAATTTTAATACGGACTGGAAATTAGATTATATCATGTAATTACTGTTAATTTTCTTATGCATCATAATGGTATTGTGATGAATAGGAGAATGTTCCTGTTCCCAGGAGATGAAGGTGAATGTAGAGTCCCGGGCGCGGTGGCTCACACCTGTAATCCCAGCACTTTGGGAGGCCGAGGTGGGAGGATCACGAGGTCAGGAGATGGAGACCATCCTGGCTAACACGGTGAAACCCCGTCTCCACTAAAAATACAAAAAAATTAGCCGGGTGAGGTGGCAGGCGCCTGTAGTCCCAGCTACTCGGGAGGCTGAGGCAGGAGAATGACGTGAACCCAGGAGGCGGAGCTTGCAGTGAGCTGAGATTGTGCCACTGCACTGCACTCTGGCCTGGGCGACAGAGCAAGACTCTGTCTCAAAAAAAAAAAGAAAGTGTTTTAGAGCCAAAGCATCCTGATATCTGCAACTTTTAAATATTTCAGCTGTGTGTATGTGTGTGTGTTGATGTGTGTATGTGTGTGTGTGTGTGTCTTTCTGTCTCTCTAGAGATAAGGGGAAAATAAAAAATGTTAATAATTGCAAAATCCACGTGAGGGATATATGTGAAGGGTATATGTGTGTTCATTGCATCGTTCTTTCAACTTTTTTGACTGTTTGGAAATATTTTTAATACAAAGTTCAGGGCAAATAAACTTTAAAATAAATAAATTATATCAACTGTTATCAGAATTTTCTGCATGATTTTGTAATAGAAATAGTAGAGTAGCACTTTGTTGGATCAATGTCCTTTGGAATTTAAGGGACCTCATCTCTTTAAAAAAGTGCAGGTATATAGACCACATATATATATAAATGATACACACTTGGCTTCGAATTTCCTGGTGTGCAAAGTGAAAGGGGAGACATGGTCTATTAGGTTGCAAACCCTTGGGCCTTAAATCCTTTCTGGATTAGAAAATGGGTGGGAAATGACCACATAAATAATGTAGATAGTTAGTTCTTAGTTCTTATTAATCAAGAAGACAAAATATACCAGATCCTCAGAGAAAGCAAAACATTACATGTCATTTAGCTTTAAAAGAAATATCTTGGCCCAGGTATGGTGGCTCATGCCTATAATCCCAGCACTTTGGGAGGCCAAGGTGGGCAGATCACCAGGGGTCAGGAGTTCGAGACCAGTCTGGCCAACATGGTGAAACCCCATTTCTACTAAAAATACAAAAATTAGCCGGGCATGATGGCGACGCCTGTAGTCCCAGCTACTCGGAAGGCTGAGGCAGAGCTGCATGAACCGGGGTGGCAGAGGTTGCAGTGAGCCAAGATCATACCACTGCACTCCAGTGAGACTCTGTCTCAAAAAAAAAAGAAAAGAAAAGAAAAGAAAAATCTCTTGTGTGGGTCTTCATGTGAGGGCACTAAGTGATATAGTGGACAGGGCTTTCAAAAGTGTCTCTTCAGGAAATGCAGCCTCAACGTTCACAAGGCTGTTTCTTGTACTCTTCTGTTAAGAGAGCTGTGTGTATAGCACTAAAGATATTCCAGGGGTTCAGAATAATACAGTCTGGGTACATATTTGGGGTTGATTTGTTCCAAGGACGGATCCTGGGCTCTGGGGCACATGGCATTTAGGGTTCTGTAAAGGGGCCACAGGCAGTAGAAGGGAGGAGGGTGGACTGGAATACAGTGCAGGGAGAGCCTGGCCTCCAAAGGACTTCGTTATTATCTGTTTTATAGGCTGAGGTTTGCTTTGGAATCAAGCATTTTTATTGCTAAAGAAGTTTGAATTCCACTGATTTAGACGGTTGCATACCCTTCAAACAACACTTCACAAATGTCACTTTCCTCAGCTCCTCTTTGGATAAAAATGAGATGGCAGATGTTTTACAGTTAGGGTCTGTGGTGGGGGCCTGGAGTGTAGGTATTCTGAGTTGACTGAGGGCTCATCTCTCTTTATTGGTGATCAAACTAGTAAACTGAAGGTTATATTCTCTTAGAAATTAGGGAGCTGAGTCAGCACTTTTGCTGAAGTGTTTTACTAGAAGGAAAAAATGCTAGTTTTGGAATCCAAATAAAGGGGTCACAATGTTTTCAAACGATCGAGTTCAAGACTCTGAGCCTTGACTCTGAGAAGTTGCACAATTTTAACAGCTCAGCCCTCTACCTCTACTTCTGGTCCCAGGAGGAAAAGGACTTCAGATGTGAGATTGGGTTCTTCGGAACTTATTCAGTACTTTGAATTTTTAAAATCAAAGGTAAAAGTAAAGAAGGATGACTATGAAATACTAAAGTTCAGTATTTGGCGGATTGTTTTATTTTGGGACACACAAGTAAGAAGAAATGTTATTTTATTGTTCCGTACGTCATTAGTGGGTTTTTCATTTGCTCTATAAAATGTAAATAAACATAGTATTTGTGTGTCTGTGTTATAAAATTCTACAGTTCCTGAATAATTAGTTTATATATGTTTATAAATTAGGTTAAGCAGTAGAAAATCGCTGTTTTTGTGCATCAAAAAAATGGTTAAATATTGGCTGTTTCTTATGCTTTAACCTAATAATATTTTAAAATATTATACAATTATATTTAAAGTAAACATGAAATTGTTGGGTCTGTAAACCTGAAAGGAGTTTATTATTTTTATTTTCTTTTTCAAAACAGAAAAAATGCCTGTCTTAAAGGCTGAAGCGTCACATTATAACTCTGACTTGAATAACTTGCTGTTCTGCTGCCAGTGTGTGGACGTGGTATTTTACAACCCCGATTTAAAGGAAGTTGTAGAGGCCCACAAGATCGTTCTCTGCGCTGTAAGCCATGTTTTCATGCTGCTTTTCAATGTGAAGAGTCCCACTGACATTCAGGATTCCAGTATCATCCGAACTACCCAGGATCTTTTTGCTATAAACAGAGATACTGCATTTCCAGGTGCTAGCCATGAATCTTCAGGCAACCCACCATTACGAGTCATTGTTAAAGACGCCCTCTTCTGTTCTTGTTTATCAGACATCCTTCGCTTCATTTATTCAGGTATCTTGTCAAATGGTTCTGGTTACTTACAATCTCATAAGCTTTGGAAATGAAACGTGCCTGTGACACTCAAGGGTACTGGTTAGTTTTACAGTGATCTTTACCTACCATCTGAGATTAAGATTATACATGAAATATTATTTGCTTTATATATAAGAATTGGTCCAAGCTTTCTGTTTTCCTTACAAATGTACTTGCCTCATCTTTTCCCTATCAATTTCATTTTATTGTGGTAAAATACATAGAACATAAATTTTACCATCTTAACCATTTTTAAGAACACAGTTCAGTGGAATTAAACACATTCATAATGTTGTGTAACTATCACCACCATCCGTGTCCATAATTCTTTGCATCTTATAAAACTGAAACTCTATACCCATTAAACAATGATTCCCCATTCCGACCTCTTTCCAGCCCCTGACAGCCACCATTCTACTTTCTGTCTCTGTGATTTTAACTCTCCTAAGTGCCTCATGTAAGTGGAATCATACAGTATTTGTCATTTTGTGATTGATGTATTTTACTTAGCATAATGTCTTAAAGGTTCATCCAAGTTGTGGCATGTATCAGGATTTTCTTCCTTTTAAGGTTGATAATATTCTGTAGTACATATAGACCACATTTTGTTGACCCATTCATTCATCCATGGACGCTTGGGTTGCTTCCACTGTTTTAGCTATTGTGAGTAATGCTGCTGTGAACATAGTGTACAAATATCTCTTTTGAGACTCTGCTTTTATTTTATTTTTGCATATATACACAGAAGTGGAATTGCTGGATCACATGGTAATTCTATTTTTGATTTTTTACTGCCATACTGTTTTCCACACTAGCTATACCACTTTACGTGCCTACAAACTGCACAAGGGTTCCAGTTTCTCCACATCCTTGCCAACACTTGCTGTTTATTTTTTTTAATAGTAGCCATCTTAATGGGTATGATGTGGTATCTAATTCTGGTATTGATTTGCATTTCCCTAATGATTAGTGATATCAAGCATCTTTTCATATGTTTTTGTATTTGCCTTGGTTTTAAATCTACTTGTAAAAACCATAATCTGCCAAACAGGTATGTTAATATTTTATTTCTTTAAAAAACATCCAAAATATGAAATATGAGAATTTATTGTCCAATTTAGTTTTAAAGGCATAAAATATTCCAAGAGCAAATGAAATCATGTGTCTATACCTTAAAACCTAGCTATTCACTCTTCGGTTCGACTCTTAGGTTTTGTAGGGCGTGAAAGAGAGAATTGCATTCAGCTTACGGACTGGAAATCAACATCCAGTGTTAGTTGAGGTCTAATTAACTTTGGCTATGACTATCATAGACGTTACTTTTTTTTTTCCTTACTGTGCCCTTTCTTTTTAAGATTTAGCTTATCAAGTATTTTTCTCTTTGCCCTTTTAAAAACTCAGTAGCAACTATATTTTAAAGATAGAAGTTCTATCTGAGTCATTTTAGCAAATGAATTGAAGGTCTTACATCTAAGTGTCCCATCTAAGAGTGGAAAAGAACAGATGTAAAATGAATTTTAATGTAAGCATCTAAATATAAGTTTTCTGAGAACTCCTGTCTTTAATTTTCTTTACCCACTTCAAATCATGTAGCGATAACCTGTTAGGCTAAGGTCACTCCTGCTCTGCAGTGTGTCTGGAGAAACATTTATAATTAATTTGTTTTTAGGCTTCAAATAAAGCCTAATTGGGAACAGATAAAAAGTTTAAGGTTTGCAAGGCAAGTATCATTTCATACAGGTAGGGAAATTTGGGGCAGCCTTTATTTAAGTAATTGATGTTAAAAATAAGGTATTACTTTGTTCATGTGGGTTGTGGTCATGTAATTTTATATGTTAAAACTTAAATTATGATTTTGAAAAGTACAATTGCAGCACGCAGATTTATGTGGATAAAAAATACATATTGGAGTAGAATGTGGTGCTAGGTTAGTGAAATATTGGCTTGGAAAAGGCATAAATTAAGCACCTGTACAGCACACACCCAGCACATTGCCTTCAGCGGGTTCTCTGTAAGCTTTAGTTGAATTAAAGAGTAGGCTCCAGTAGCCGGGCATCATCATATCAGTAAGTCAAACTATTTAAAGACTTCATTTAGTACTATAGATTTTGACGTTTAAACTTAGAATGTCACAGTTCAGAATTTAAGATTTTGAAAAACTAACATGTTTACATGTTAAGTTTTTAATCACATGTTTAAGGAACTATGAGGGACGTGACTTTTGTATGATAATTTTCTGTTGAAATTACATGACTTATTCAGTAGGCTTCCACAATTGTTATTGACTACTTTCAAAGGCATATGAGCACTCTGACGTCTTATATCCTTTTTAACATAGTAGCAGTAAAATAGCTAGATGTATCTCCAGTGGCTGATCCTGCCTAGCTTTCTCCTAGGGGGAGTGCTTTATTTAATTGCAAAATTAATACAGGCAGATGGAAAAAAAGGGAAAGAAAAGAAAAAAGTTATCCTTCTACCCTAGACCCTTTCCCCGGAGTCATTTACCTGTTGTAATTTTTTTATGCATTCATTCTGATACTGTTTGAAAGAGATTAATATTCTGGGGACATTTGCATTAATAAAAATGTAATCCTAGGTAGCTGCTGCTTTCCAGGGATCACAGGCCGTTTCCCATGGCTGGAACGTAGAGTGAAAGGCGATGGCTGGTGGGTGATGAGGTGGGCAAGGCCTGTGGAAGCTGTTCCTGCTGCTCTTAGACTTGTGCTAGAGTTTTAAGCATGATCACACTGGGCTTTAGAAAGCTCATCTCTGGTTGTGGTTGCAGGGTGGAACAGTGCAGCCAAGACAGGCATTCAATCAGGAGGTCCCATTACTCTGGCGATCAGCCTCAGGAAGGCCAACATTCAGACAGTGGGTGGCCCTGCCATTGGCCCTTCATTGTCTAGACCAGTGCTTTTCAAACCTTAAAGTGTGTGCAGATCATCTGAGGATCTTGTTCCTGTGGAGATTCTGGTTCAGTTACCTGGAGTGGGGCATGAGATTCTGCGTTTCCAGTAGTCTCCGAGGTGGTGCTGGATCTCTGGACTGCCAGAAGCAGCTGGAATACCTGCTTTTGGAAGAACTGGGAACCAGCCAAAGCCAGCAAACTAGGGCCTAGAATTCAGTGCAGAGGCCTAGGAAGGCTACCAAGTTATCAGCTTAGGATTCAAAGTAAAAATGGGGTGAGCTGTAAGGCTGACTGATGCAGAGCTATTCAGAACTGGGGCTCTCAGTGCCCTGTGTGTCCCCTGCCTGACGCGAGGAAAAGTGGATGCCTAGTGGTTGGGTGGAAATTAAGTAAGCCTGGAATAGGGATCGGAGGGCAGGCAGGCATGATGGTGTGGAGAGCCTGCTGAGCTACAGGTCTTCAACCAGTTCAGAGTCCTGGCTTCTTAACTTGACACTGACCCGTCCCATTTCGGCTGTGATCTCTCCTTGTACGTCACGGCCAAAGCCGGAGGTGCTGTCTGGTCTGAGCAGGGGCACGGGCCATTGACCTGGGGCTGCAGAGATCCAGATGCTGGTTAAGGAAAAGGGAAAATAACTGGTTCTGCAGGTATCTATTTATTATTCTTTAATTATTTACAGATTACAACCTCTGGCTCAAGGAAAAGTTTCATTTACATTATGTTAAAAAGAGATATCAAAGCTGTATTTGCACAGAAAAGACAATTTTGAAAAATGCTGAAAATTAAGAGAAAAAAATTTACCCAGATTCCACTATCAACAGAAAATGTTTAAACATTTATTGCTTTGTTTGATCCTCTAGTCATTTGTTTGTGTATGAATAAGTGACACTGTTTTTGAAAAAATGTATTTTGTAATCAAATCAAACAAAAATTTTAAACCTACGTTTTTCTCAGAGACTTCAGTAAATGGGCCAGGCTTGTTTTGTTTTGTTTTTGTTTTAACATTTTTAAACCTGTGAATAGAATACAAGTGTTAAGGCACAGTTATGCAGTGGTTTTCCCACAGAAGTGCTGTGGTCTGCCCTTGGGTTATGCTAGAGAACCATTGAAGACAGCAGTTGTTTGTTTGTGTTCCCATCAGATGGGTTGGTAAAGCAGAGGTTGAACTCCATCATGTGCTCAGGAATATTTGCCTTGAGCAAACACGGGCTAGAGAATTATAATAAGCCTATCTCCTGTCCTTGTTTTTTTTTTTAAAGAACCAGATTACAAAGAATATCTTAATTCTTTTTAAATAACATGCTTTTTTTAACCTTTAGGAATTTGAAATTTGGTGTGTGTTATGTCACCATGAACATTTGGTTCGTTATTTAGGAGCGACCTGTTTAACAACAGTCCAGTTAACATTTTACACCTATCTATTCCTATTCAAATTTTTGATTCAGTAGACACAGTCAAGGTATATCTGTTTTGTATACGTTAGTTTTCTATTGAATAACAACAAACACTGCATAATGTATAAGTACTTAACTACTAATCCTAAGGAACGAGGAGTAATGTGATAAGTGAAGCCAGCCCTTTCCTGGTCTTCAGGGAGTAATTCTTACATGGCATACAATTGTAACATTCTTATAATACTTGATGCAGTGTTATGGTTGCACATTCTTGAGTCATATGATCTCAGATGGTTAGGAAGTGAAGTATTTGTAAGAACCTCAAGAATTTAGCTTTGAGCTCTTCCTGCCACAGATGGCCCTTAGAGTTTCACATCACTTATTGAAATGCCATCAGAGTAGACAAATATGTGGAAGCAAGCTTTCATCTTCAGTTTACATTCTCCAGTTCTTAGAATCATTCCTTGGCATGCCCTTTTCTGTATTGCATAAAAACACAGCCTAATATACATGAGTATACCACGCGCTCTAAAAGTCTAAGTGGATTCAGTGCTTTAAGAAGTTAACTAAAGAAAATCCCAGTCAGTGATGCAAGATGTCATCCTGCCCTTGTCTGCAGTTGATCAATCAGTAAAGTTATGCAAGATGAATAAGTTCTGGAGACCTGCTGTATGACATTGTGCCTATTGTTAATGATATCGCATTATATACTTAAAGTTTTCTAAGAGGGTAAATCTGATGTTAAATGTTTTTACCACTGGAAAAATAAAAGGAAAGTCCCAGCCTTAGGATTATTGGTTTATTAGGACCTAAAAGTCTCAAAGATGACTTGATTAATGTTTCTAATTATGAAAACAGCCCAATCAGCAGTGTGCTCTTGAGAATTAGTCTTACTTTCATTTTCAGTGAGTGATTCTTCCTGTGTGTGTTCTCAGACAGTTCAGTGGCCTGTGGGGATTTACCTGCTACTAATTCCATCTATTTAGATTATTTGATGCTTGCTTGCTTTTAGATAATCTTCTGAATGGAGATATTTTTTAGGTGTTTTTTAGTTAATATGCTTTTACTCAAATAGCAATGTAACTTTTACATATATAAGTATGTAAAAGAACACAGAGACAGTACTTGTGTTCTTCTTTAGATTGGATGAGCGCAGACAATAAAAAATACTTACATGTTCCCTTTCCTGCATACCACTAACACTGGGTTTGGATAATGGCTGAAATTTCTTTCCATTTTCCTCTTTTTTTTTTTTTTTTTTTTTGAGACAGGGTCTCACTCTGTCGCTCAGGCTGAAGTGCAGTGGCACGATCATGGCTCACTGAAATCTCCGCCTCCTGGGTTCAAGCGATTCTCCTGCCTCAGCCTCCCAGGTAGCTGGCATTACAGGCACATGCCACCATGCCCAGCAAATTTTTGTATTTTTAGTAGAGACAGGGTTTCCCCATGTTGGCCAGGCTGGTCTTGAACTCAATGGTTGAAATTTCTAAAGGGAAAGAAGTGGCCGTCAGCAGCATACAATGCACATTAGGGTCACCAGGGAGAATTTTAAAACACTGATGCCAGGGGCTTCAGGCCCAGAAAGTCTAATTCACTTGATCTGGAGATGAGACCTCCTCTGATGGTATTTTATAAAAGATCCCAGGTATTTATAATACACAGGTATGGTTGATAATCACTGGCATAGAGTAATTTTCTTGATCTGGGATCCATTGGCTTCTAAGGGGTTCTTACACTCTCACATTGTTATACTAACTTTAATGTTTGTGTGCACGTGAAATTTTCTGGTGATACAATCCAAAGAATTTATGAGATGGGAAAAGAGGATGTGGCCACACCGTTAAAAAGCATTCGTGCAGAAAGAGAAAAACAGAAATCATAGAGCTCTTCTATACTACACAGCTTTGAGAATTTGATGAGGAAGGGGAGCAATCAGTGAAAGCATAAAAAGAGCTAGCAAAGGCAGAAAGAAGCAGTGATGTGCTGGAGCTGGCACCAGCTTGTGAGAGCCCAGTTGTGTTTATCATCCCCATTTCCTTGTTCTGTGATGTCATGTTGATAGCATCACAAAAATGGCAAATGCTACATATCATTTGACTCCCTCCCCCAGGAGACACTGTAAGTATTAGGAAGGCCAGGTGGGGAGAAGTTGAAAGGATGTGCATTAGTGCTTAGTGCTGCAGGGCTCAGCTGTAAGAGCCTGAGAGCTTCTGGACTTGCAATCTGCCCCTTCCAATTGGATTTGGTTTTAGTTGGTACAGACTGGCTGCAATTGCCTGATCTCATTGGTTTAATAAGTGTTTATGTGCCTGCCTCATTCCCCAATATCCATGAAGGCATCTGGTGAGTGCTGAATACAGGAATGAAAACATCAGAAGAAATGAACTGAGAGCAGATAAAAAAGGGTCTTTAATTACCCAGAGAGGTGAAGTGACTCGTCACACTAGTAGTTAATAGCTGAGGTAGAACTGGATCCTAGGTCTAACTATACCGCCCACACTAGGCTTCTTGAATTATATTTTTATGAGATAGGACCTTCTGTAAATCATAGGATGGATGCGTGTAATCTCTTGGAATGTCATGATCAGATTCGTGCTTTTGAAAACTCACCAGCTTTGAGTAATAGGATGGATTTGATGGGGAAAAGGCTGTTAGGAAGCAGGGAGGTTGGATAGGAGGTTGCTGCAGACCAAGTAAGAGAAGTCCTTGGGGAAAAGGTCAGCTTTTGCTGACCATAGAATAAGAATTTTGCAAGACATAGAGGGAAAGAGGCTGACAGAGTGGCAGAAGTGAAATGAGCCTAGGAAGAGAGTTTTGAAGTGGGCTAGGGAAAGGCAAAGGACGGTGGGGTGATTTTGCTCCGATGACATGAGCTACGTGGACGATGTAGCCCCCTTCCTCAGGCTGGTTTTGTAGAGTTGGCTCTCAAGCATCCCAGTCTGCCCATGACAATGCTTGAGACCTTCTGAATGCATTCTGTTGCTGCTGCATGTTCCTCTACCTGATGATAGTCACTGCTGCCCATAACTGGTAAGATTTAATTCACCCTTGGGAAAGACCACATCTACCTTTTTACTCAGGGCAAGTAAATAATTTGGGTGCTGGACCACTTGTCATGGGAACTCATATTCTGACCATTGCTGTTATCACTAGCTGCCCACCTATTGCAGAGAGGTAGCAGCAGTCCGGGGAGGAAGACTTCAGATTTTGAGAAATAATTTAGGGGAAGTTAAACTGATTTTTTTGAAATATGAGTGCTGTTTAAATGTTTTAGTATAGTTATAAGGATGTATATCTGGTAAAGAAAAATTAAAGCACTAAAAAAAAGGAATGTTGTATTTAATAAGAGATTTACTTTTGTTACTTCCTCATTTAACAGAAAAATCCAGCATGTACTAATTTGTTTACAGGTGCTTTTCAGTGGGAAGAATTGGAAGAAGATATCAGGAAGAAGTTGAAAGATTCTGGGGATGTTTCAAATGTAATCGAGAAAGTTAAATGCATTTTAAAAACACCAGGAAAGGTAAGTTGATTTGTTGTAAGTTAGTTTACTTTGACCCTCTGAATTATAACTCACATACTATGATGAATATAAAATTGAGTCATTAGAAGAGTCAAATACTGTATAAATGTAAATGTTTTCCTTAAGTATATTTTGCCATTTAAATATTTAAAACACAAACATGGGTTATTTGTATCTTAGATTGTGTGTGTGTGTGTGTGTGTGTGTGTGTGTGTGTGTGTTTGTGACAGGGTCTCACTGTGTTGCCCAGGTGGGAGTGCGGTGGCATGATCTTGGCTCACTGCAGCCTCCACCTCCTGGGCTCAAGTGATATCTCCCACCTCAGCCTCCCAAGGAGCTGGGACTATAGATATGCATCACCATACCTGGCTAATTTTTAAATTTTTTGTAGAGACGTGGTTTTTCCATGTTGCCCAGGCTAGTCTCAAACTCCTGGGCTCAAGCGATCTGCCCACCGTAGCCTCCCAAGGTGCTGGGATTACAGGCATGAGCCACCACACTCGGCCCTATCTTAGACTTTAATTTATGTAAGAATTAAAATACATGTGAGTCATGTCTTTAAAATGCTTGTTTGCAAATTCTGCCTTCTGAAACATTCCCCTGGAGCTCTGGGAATACACAATCTATATCAAGAATAAAAGGCTGTTTAATTTGTCCAGGTACAGTTAAGGTTATTAGAGAGGGTGCCTTCTCACTCCTCACAATTTAAGTCTCAAATAGTTTTTGAGAGGAAGGCAGTTTTGCATGTCCCTTTTTCAAGTGTTCTGAGAAATCTATTCAACGAGGTGGACAGTTAAGGATGATCTCATTAATAGTAGGTTCAAAATTATAAATTAGATTCAAGTTTATAAAAACAGACTTTGTATATTGCCATAGACTGGTGCATATTAAAACTCTAGTAACTTGGTATTGTGTAGTCTGTAAGGGCTTTAAAAAACATTTCAAAACTTTAAGACATTACACAGTTTAGCCAGTGTATTTTTTTTTTCTGATTTTGTGATAAACAAATTGGCTGCAGTAGATAAGTAAGGTAAGTTATATGCAATACTTAGCAGAATAAAGGTATATATTAACTATAAGAAAAATGATGATTCCTTTAATTTTTTAATACAGATGACTTTTCTGTTTTCTAAAACCTGTTAACATTTTAAAGTTAATGTTTTACAAAAATAAAACTGTACTAGCTTTTAGTGAAGATTCTTGATTGTTCTTTAGTTGAGAAAATAGTCTTTTTTGTAAACAAAGTAACGTGGAATTAAGGGGTAAGTTTTTTTTTTTTTTTAGTAACACATTGAAGCAGGTATACAGAAGCTGTCCAGTTTTACAAGTATATGGCAGGATGGTAGCTCTTGCAGTCTAATTCAACTAAATAATCATTTGTAAAAATTTGCACATATGCCTATATTCTCGTTTTCAAAACAGTTCATCTAGTTGTCTTGATTAACTTGTTTACGGACCAGTGAAAATGTACATCACGTACATTTGTGTTCTCTCAAACTTCTGCTCTCCCATTTTTTTCAAATTCAAAACAGAATTGATGAGGGAATCTGTTTATAGATTCTCTCCCTCTCTCTCCAGTTCTCTCATACATTCATGTGTAATATACATCTATAAAATATTCACAATATGCAAATTCATAACCTTTATATGGCTGACAAGTACAGAAATCTTGCCTTTTCTTCTAACCCTAAACCTTTTCTTGAGTCTTGATTCGGAACACATTCCTTTGAATACTGAGAATAAAATGAATTCTTATTGGGGAAAGGGAAGGCTGGGTGATATGATTCCATGGTATTGCGCTGAATTCCCTCCTCTGCACGGGGGGGAAAGAAGAGTTATTTCACACCTTCTTCCTGGGCTTTCCCAGGGTGAGGGGCTGTCTCATTTACTGAATACCACACAGGGATGTAACCCTGAATTGGGACTTGGGAAATGTAGATTACAATTGTGAATCTGCCACAAATCATCTCTGTGGCTTTGAGCAAGTCAGGGCTTCCTATAAAATGAGGGACAAATTGGATGGTTTCTGAAGCCTCTGCGAGCTCTCCAATTCAGTGACGCTTTTTGTTTTTGTTTTTGTTTTTCTTTTTTGAGACAGAGTCTTGCTCTATCGCCCAGGCTGGAATGCAGTGGTGTGATCTCTGCTTACTGCAAGCTCCGCCTCCTGGGTTCATGCCATTCTCCTGCCTCAGCCTCCCGAGTAGTTGGGACTACAGGCGCCCGCCACCACACCCAGCTAATTTTTTTGTATTTTTAGTAGAGACGGGGTTTCACCGTGTTAGCCAGGATGGTCTCGATCTCCTGACCTTGTGATCCTCCCGCCTCAGCCTCCCAAAGTGCTGGGATTACAGGCATGAGCCACCGTGCCCAGCCCGGTGATGCTTTTTGACTGCTACTCTCGTTAAGCGTGGCGGTCACTTGACTCCCATGCCCGAATTCCTTCCATGTGTATGACGGTATGTTGTGTATAGGATCTCAGAATGACTTTATAGGACCAGGATTTGTATGATCCTGTTTTGCCTCTCTGTTTTGCTTATGGATACCATTCTGGAATGTTTTCTTCTGCCTTAGGAGGAAGAATAATATCATTTTTCCCCCCTCACCGAAGATTTTAAACTTCCCACCATAATAGATTAATTTAGAGTAAGAAGTAGATGTCATTTATTCTTATTACTGCTGATGTTATATGTTTATTTCTTAGGGATAAAGCTTTCAGAGTTCCCTAGCTAGCCAAGCAGAGGATTAGCATTCTGACCAGGGCTCTCGGGCTCTGAGATTCAGCAGGGGGAATGGGTGGAGACATCAGAATTTAAAGTGAATAAAATATGATATTTCAATAAAAATCATAACTAAATCTTTCCAAATTAGGGAACAACATAGACTTTAGGCAAGATTGTGGTCCTAATGAATCCTAGTATTTAAAATGACTTATTATTTCATCATCATTTGGGTAACACTACCTGAAAATATTCAGGCTTGTTTTGTTTATCCACTGTAAATAGACTAAAATTTAAAAAAAAAAAAAAGAAAGAAAGAAAGCAAAGCAAAGAAAAAAGGGTGGAGGGTATGGAAAGGGAGGCCGGCCCTTGACTTCCAGGAGGGTTGGCACACAGGGGATGCCTGAAGACCACAGAAAGGATAAAGCACTGAGGCCTGAGTTAGACAGAGAGGCTGCTCCCGGAGCCACTAGCTCCAGCCAGGCGCGACAGGACAGACAAGTTATCAAGGGTGAGAGTCTCCGGAACGCCAGATCAAAAACCCAGGAAACTATAGGTTCTAGTGGGTTCTGCTGTGAGTAGGAAGGACAATTAGGATTATAAGATTGGAGATGAAGATGGAGGTGAACCAGCTGGGCCCGGTGGCTCACACCTGTAATCCTAGCATTTTGGGAAGTCAAGGTAGGCGGATTGCCTGAGGTTAAGAGTTTGAGACCAGCCTGGGAAAAATGGCAATACCCTGTCTCTACAAAAAATCAGCTGGGCGTGGTGGTGCACGCCTGTAGTCCCAGCTTCTCGGGAGGCTGAGGCACGAGAAGCACTTGAGCCTGGGAGGTGGAGGTTGCAGTGAGCCAATATCGCACCATTGCACTCTAGCCTGGGCCACAGAGCAAGACTCCATCTCAAAAAAGATGGAGGTGAACCACTTCATTACTCTAGGTTATTTTTTTAACTGTTCACTCCTTTAAGAGAAAGTGTTAAGCTAGTAAGTAGAAGAAGGATATGGTGTGATAAGGGAAAGTTGTATTTTTCTTTCTTTTTTTTTTTTTGGAGACAGGGTTTCACTCTGTCGCCCAGGCTGGAGTGCAGTGGCATAATCTCAGTTTACTGCAGCCTCTGCCCCCCGGGTTCAAGTGATTCTGCTGCCTAAGCCTCCCGAGTAGCTGGTATTACAGGCACATGCCACCATGTCCAGCTAATTTTTGTATTTTCAGTAGAAACAGGGTTTTGCTATGTTGGCCAGGCTGGTCTCAAACTCCAGACCTCAAGTGCCCACCTTGGCCTCCAAAGTGCTGGGATTATAGGCATGAGCCACTGCACCTGGCCAAAAAATGTATTTTTCTTAATTACAAATCAAGGACTGTCTTAATGAACAAATTAGGTTGTACATGTAAACATATTTTAGTAGGCATTTGTATGGAGTTGGACTACTGTTGTCTGTTTCTCAACAAAGACTCATAGGGTTTCAGGACCTTGCAGCTTCTCAGCCATGGAGCTGAGTTTTCACTTAGGCAATTTGTTTACGGCTGTGAATGCCAAAGAGAGCAGTGTTGTTCACTGACAGGCAGCCCATACAGTTCTTAAAGGTAAGTTCCTTTGAAACCTGTGATCAGAGATGTCATAGAGTAGGGAATCATATTTCTTTTGAGATTTAGCATAATTTTCCAAATTCCTAGCCTAGCCTATATGTTATCAAAGCATGTTAAACAACCTTTCCCCTGTATTTTTGTTTTCCCTTATAGATTAATTGCCTAAGGAATTGCAAAACCTATCAAGCCAGAAAACCTCTGTGGTTTTATAACACTTCCCTCAAGTTTTTCCTTAATAAGCCGATGCTTGCCGATGTTGTCTTCGAAATTCAAGGTACGGATCAACTTTTACAAAGTTTATGATTCATTTTTATTTCTTGTTTTCTTTCCTTGCTTTCTACTTCAGGTTTCAGTGTTTGGTGTGAAGGAATGATTATTCCCTACTGAGGTATGTAGA
The DNA here is from genome assembly GCF_028858775.2 of Pan troglodytes. Lineage (NCBI taxonomy): Eukaryota > Metazoa > Chordata > Mammalia > Primates > Hominidae > Pan > Pan troglodytes. The sequence goes on along the minus strand of NC_072402.2, from coordinate 20,346,561 downwards.
TTAATACTACCTTAATGTCAACAAAATCTTCCAGGTAAATAGGAAGTATTTTATTAAAATGACAAAAGAAATTTATATTTCCCTTAGTATTTTTTCCTTTGCCATATGCTTCATCAACTTTTAGGGCCTAGCAAGGGATGGGATGATCTATAATATTTTATTATATATTTTTGTGTGTATTTCTTTAAGATCCTAGTGTTTGCTGCATCTGGAGCTAACCCCCTTAAAATTATTTTATCTCTAGCTTATTTTATCCAGCTCTCTTCCTTTTTATTTGAGCAAAAGGAATTGACCATTATTTTATTCAGCTGTCTTCTGTTTCTTTTGAGCAAAAGGACTGAGGGTTATGCCTGGCCCTCCTCAGGCACCCCATAGGTATTGCTACATTTATTCCTCCTAGCACTCTGAGAATTTTATCACCAGAGCAACTGAGAGCTGCTGCTTATCTCTCTAAGAAATTAAGACTACCTAATTTTAATGAAGATGAGCTGTTTGAGTGCCCATTATTGATCACTGGCTTGGATAATTTTGTCACTTTAGTAGATTAAGATCTAAAGAATGTGGTGGGAGCTGCCAGCACACAAGGTGCCACCAGGTGGGGGAGAGGCGGAGGGAGGGGACATGGCTCATTGCCGTGTGTGTCTTGCATTCTGTCCCTCACTGGCCGCTGACCTGCCTGACTGCACAAGCTCTGCCGCTGCCCCATAGAAATACTTGGAGTACCCAGTCTTTCTGCAGACGAGACCAGGTTACTGGGATCCTCATCTCACTTGGGCTTATGCCAAACATGTAAAATTTGGTGCAGGTGCCTGAGCCTTAATTCTTCAAGGTGTCGACCTTTTAGCCGATGCCGTAGCTGCTACAGTGGGGCCGAAGGGAAGAACTGTGATTATTGAGTGAAGCTAGGAAAGTCCCAGAGTAACAAAAGATGGTGTGACTGTTACAAAGTCAATTGGCTTCAACGATAAATGTAAAAATATTGGAGCTAAGCTTGTTGCCAGTAACACTAAGATGTTGCCAGTAACACAAATGAAGAGGTTAGGGATGGCACCACCACTGCTACTGTACTTGCACTCCCTATGGTCAAGAAAGTCTTCGAGAAGATTAACAGAGGTGCTAATCCAGTGAAAATCAGGAAGGGTATGATGTTAGCTATTGATGCTCTAATTGCTGAACTTAAGAAGCAGTCTAAACCTGTGACAACCCTTGAAGAAATTATTCAGGTTGCTATAATTTCTGCAAATAGAGACAAAGAAATCAGCAACATCATTTCTGAAGCAATGAAAAGGGTTGTCATCACAGTAAATGGTGGAAAAACACTGAATGGTGCATTAGAATCACCAGATCTAATTTTTGCATACCTTATTAATACATCGAAATTTTTGCATATCTTATTAATGCATCGAATAATTAGGCTAAATTTTTGCATAACTTATTAATGCATCAAAAGGTCAAAAACATGAATTCAAGGATGCCTGTGTTCTGTTGAGTGAAACAGAAATGTCTAGTGCCCAGTCTATTGTACCTACTCTTGAAATTGCCAGTGCTCACTATATGCCTTTGGTTGTCATTGCTGAAGATGTTGATGGAGAAGCTCTACGAAGCTTCCTTTTGAATAGGCTAAAAGTTGGTCCTCAGGTTATAGCAGTAAAAGCTCCAGGTTTGTTGACAATAGAAAGAACCAGCTTAAAGATATGGCTCTTGCTGTTGGTGGTGCAGTGTTTGGAGAAGAGGGGTAGGCCTCATAACACAGGAAAAGTTGGAGGGGTCATTGTGACCAAAGGTGATGCTATGCTCTTTAAAGGAAATGGTGACAAGTCTTGAATTGAAAATTGTATTCAAGAAATCATTGAGCAGTTAGATATCACAGCTAGTGAATATGAAAAGGGAAAAGTGAATGAATGGCAAACTTTAAAATGGAATAGCTGTGCTGAAGGTTGATGTGACAAGTGATGTCAAAACTCATGAAAAGAAAGACAGAGTTACAGATGCCCTTAATGCTATAAGAGCTGCTACTGAAGAAGACATCATTCTGGGATGGGGTTGTGCCTTGCTTCAGTTCATTCCAGCCTTGGACTCATTAACTCCAACTAATAAAAATAAAAAATTGGTATAGAAATTATTAAAAGAATACTCAACATTCTGGCAGTGACCACTGCTAAGAATGCAGGTGTTGAAGGATCTTTGGTAGTTAAAACAATTGTGCAGCGTTCCTCAGAAGTTGGTTATGAGCTATGCTTGGGGGTTTTGTGAATATGGTGGAAGAGGAATCATTGGCCCAACGAAGGATGTGAGAACTCCTTTATTAGATGCTGCTTGGGTGGCTTCTCCATTAATTACAGCAGAAGTCACAGAAATTCCTAAAGAAGAGAAGGACCCTGGAATGGGTGCGGTAGGTGGGATGGGAGGTGGCATTTCTGATTCCTAGAATAGGGCTTGACATTTATTAATGAACGGTGATAGGAAGCTCAAGGCAGTATTTCTCACCAGTAACTACAGAGAAGTCATTTGAAGAAAATGAAGAAAACGCTGGGTGATGTTTTTAAAAAATCGCTACAACCATCAGTTACTGATTTCAGCTGACAATAAATAGCAGTTTACTGCTGTCATTGTCCATGCCTACAAATAATTTATTTTGTATTTTTGAATAAAAAGACATTTTTACATTCCTGATACTGGGTGAAAGAGCCACGTACCAATGTACTGCTTTCAGCTGAAATCACTGAGGCATTTTTACTACTATGCTGTTAAAATCAGGATTTTAGTGCTTGCTAACAGCAGATGAGAAGTTAAGAAGCAGCTTTTCTGTGGAGAGTAAGAATAATTGTGTACAAAGTAGAGGAATACCCAATTATGTGACAACCTTTATGTAATACAGATTTGTTTAAAGTTAAAAAAGAATGAATTGTCAGATACCTTCAGTTATGCAAGAAAGATCGAAGGAGCTGTTTTCCAGTGAAAATCTGAGTAGAACTTTAGATGGGCAATTACTAAAAGGAAGATATAATCTAATTTAATGGTAGAATTGTGTAGCAGCGAACAATAGTCATTTACTTTTAAAAATGTTTCCTCAGAAAGATGCACAATACTTTTAACTTTGGTCATCTGCCAAGACAGGGAAATGGAAACTTTCCAATGTACCTTCCGACAAGCCACGGCCAGCCCCGTGTGCAGTGTGAGCCTGGGACGCTGAAAGTAGGGCAGCAAGAGTGACCTTGAGATACAGAAAAACAACTGGGAAAAAAGCTAACAAGAGGACACAGACTTTATATCATGCTTTCGTCATTTTAGAGAGACCTATAACTGGCTCTAAGCCCCTTATATGATCACACCTTGATTTATTTGTTGCCTAAATAAAGATCCAAAGTGTCTATCTAAAGACAACTTTCATAAATTACTCATTATAGGTAGGGCACGCCTAGTCAGGGATAAAGCTCCTGGTGATTACAGAATTCTCTCATTAGCTTCTAGGAGAAAACTGTCTGTTGATGAAGACATTTACTAAAAGTGTTTGGTACGCTCTATCCATACCAGAGAAACACAGGAATAGATAATTTTGTACAATCATCTAAGAAGCTTCTCATTTCAACAGAAAAGACTACATCCATTGTTAAGAAGAAATATGATTGGTAAATTAAAAAGTATTTCCACCTTTCTAAAATTAGCTTTTAAAAAAAAGTCTAGTTTATGGAGATTGAATCAGTTTCTGCATTTGAAAGGAGAATGATGCCGCTGGAGACGGCTGAATGCTCTCTTCCAGATGACTTCCTGGCACTGGGGTCACCTGTGATTTAGGGTTGATTGGACTCACACTGAGCAGACTCCGCAAGATGGAGATAAGGTGGGGGCAAACCATTCCAGTGACCATTATAACAACCTAGGGCACTGCTTTTCATAACCAGAAAAAGAATTGGTAATCTGAAGGTTATAAGGTGAACATATGAGAGTAGTGTCTAGTGGTGTTTGATCCAGGGCATGGTGAGTTCTGGTGGATGTCTTCTGTCCTATAACATAGTGTTTGTATTAACCAGACCAAGCATCTCTGATCTTCCTGGATGTTCTAGCTACTGGTTCCATGGCCAGGGCTGACCAGTCCCTTAACATTTGCACAGTATTTGATACAAATTAGGTACAGCATACTCGATTAGGTATTTACTTCCTAGGTCATGAGTATGTTTTAGTCTACTGTCTGCTCTTTTTTTTAACCTAGGTCCTCTTGATTGGAGTTTCGGATGTTCCCAAACCCCTCAGTCATCCCCTAAGACTCTGGAATTTTGGGTTATTCTCTAAATGACTAATCTCATTCTTTGTGTGTGTGCTTTAGAAGTTTAACTGTGAGAAGGAAGCCATAATTCCTGGTTGCAGGAGGAAACTTCAAATTTCCACTAATAAAGGATCTATGTTGTTACATTGCTGTGTCTCCTACAGTCCCTAGAACTGTGACTTGCCTTTAATAAATGGCTATTGGTAGTAAGATTAATCATCCTAAACTTGGGAATCCACCACTGAAGCATAAATGCGCTTGAAGAAGACTTTGCCTTGTAATAAACTTGTGAAAGGAAAGAGGGTCCATTTCTTTGCCAGGGATGTTCATTTTGCAGCATAGTTTGAGAGCAATCTTTTTCAAGTAAATTGAATATGAATGCCTGGCCCCATCATACATTATTGAATTAGGGGTTGTCTCCCATCCCCACCTTTTCTCTTTTGCTGTGTTATAAAATAGCTACCAAATTTGCTTATAATTTGCATAGGAGGCATTGGCATCAAACATTATGTTAGCATAACTCACTGAAAAGATTTTCAAAGGGAATATGTAGCACATGAAAATATATGTCATATTAAAAAAGAGAGATAAGCAGTGATGTGGTGAATCCTTGCTCCTCCTAAATCCTTGCGTGCTTTTCTTCCATGATTCTACCTACTGCAGGCACCTGCTCCCCTTTCACCCTTTATGCAGGGCTGGGGTCAGGAAGGGCTGGCTGGATGTCTGTGCTGACGATGTGCAGCAGCTGCTGTGGTGCTCTTCATTGCTTCCCTAGCTCTAAAACCAAGTCTTCTTAGGAGTCAGAAGCAAGGAACAGCAGGAATGGTGGAGGCAGGATCTGGCAGCAGCTTCTCTAAGGCCAGCTGTAGGCGAGGTACACCAGCTCCTGAGAGTTGGGGAGGGGAGCTGTAGACAGCAGCAGCAGTGTCATTTCCTCAGGATGGGCCCCAGTTCCAGCCTTGGCTTTGCGTCCTGACCAGTGTGTCTGTGGGCAAGTCACCTGACATTTCTTGTCTTCAAGTCTCATTTGTGAAGTGAAGAGGGTGACGAACCACACAGATAACAAGAGGTTCTTTTTAGTGTTAAGAGTTATGTAACTAATAGCCATCCTTTGAGTCTTCTTGCACTACTTGCAGAGTAGCAGTGAGAAAACTAAGAAGAAATTTTGAGTTAGAAGTTGAGTGAATTCTTGTTCCTTTCATGGTTAAAATATGTGACCACCAGCCCATTGAATGAAATGGAGCGTGTTTGAATTTGCCTCACTGTGGTCACTCTGGAAGCAGGCTCAGCTTACCAGGGCCATTTCTCTGATGTACCTTTGGAATTCTTCCAAAATGTATAGGGAGAAGTAGAAAACCCAGAGGCATTCTGAGTGAGGAAATAAGCAGATGACTCAGCAAATCACCAATCTACTTCATCTCCTTGAATAGCAAATAGTTGAATTTCATGAAGAAACTTTATTTTTTTCTGATTATGAAAGTCATATACAATTGTTTTAACCAAGTCTGCACAGAATGATCACACTTATAGAAAATGTCTGTTTTGTTCATAAGTGAATTAAAAAGGTCAGGAAAGATATATTCCATATTATGAACATTTTCTTTAGAAAATGAAATGGACATGGTGATTAGAAAAATGTTATAAGTGCTCATTGTAGGACAGTTAGATAATATATAAAGATGCAAAAAATAAAAAATAAAAATCACCCATAATCCTATGCCCTAATAACAATCACAGTTTGATTTTGGCATAATTTCCCTCAAGTCAGTTTTCCTCTGCTTAGAAAAAGGGGCTGGGAAAATAGATACTGTCTACTCAATTGTGTGTCTTTTATTTTTAAACTTATGTCTTAAGCACTTTACACTGGATTAAAAACCCCTTGTTAACATTTTTAATGTCATTATGTGGCTATATCCTATTTTTTTACTATAGGTGTAAATTTAGGTATCTTCTTTATTTTCATTATTAGAAATAACAGCTGCATTGAAGATTTAATGTAAATAACTCACTCTGAAATTAGCATTATGTCCTTGGAATAGATTCCTTGTCAAAGAATAGGAACATCTGTAAGACATCATAAATGCTATGAAATTGTATATGTCCAGAAACATTGTACTAATTTACATTCCCATTGGCAGTGTATGAAAGTGCTTGTTTTCATACAAACAAATCCTTGTCAGCCTTAGGTATGCTTATATCTTAATTTTTCTTGCAAATTTGATACAACTGTGTGTTTTTAATGTTCTATTCTAGAATCAAGAAGTTCAGACTGTGCAAATCAAAATCCAAATCTCTTCTGATCCATTGAATCTTTTAGTATTGAGACATTTGTATTACATATATATATATGATAGCATTGACTCTGGCAGCAACTCTGCTAGAGATTATATATGTAAATCTCAAGTCTTGAAACAGTGTTGTATTTTGGTATTGGTATTCACAGCCCTACTTGCCACATGATGGTGGAGCAGAGATTTGCACTTTAACTCAAAGGCGAGCGTGAGAGTGCTTAAAACACCTGGTTAGTGCACCTAGAAAAATTAGATTGATTTCACAATGGCACAATCATAACTGTTGCTCTATTTAAAGTCAAATTGCATTCTCTCATGTATCCTATTTTACATTCTTGTCATTATCTGAAAACTTATAAAGGTTAAGTACCCTTAATCTAAAAACCCAAAATCCAAAATGCCCTAAAATCCACGATTTTTTGAGTGCTGATGTGGTGCTCAAAGAAAATGCTTGTTGGAGCATTTTGGATTTTGGATTTTTGGATTAGAGTTGCTAAACTATTAAGGAGATTAGAGATCCTAAACTATTAAGAATGTGTGTGTGTGTGTGTGTGTGTGTGTATATATATATATATATACACACATATATATACTATTAAACGTTCTTAATAATATATGTATATACATATCTCTCTCTTTCTCTCAAATATTCCAAAATCTAAAAAAAATGGAAATGTTGAAACATTTCTGGTCCCAAGCATTTCAGATAAGGGCTACTCAACCTCTGCCAGGCATGAAGGTTTGCTTTTTAGATCATGTTAATGCCTCTCAGTGTGACAGCCTTTGGGCTCTATGGTTTTGAATTGTAGCTAAATTATTAACAGACAGCTAAATTTTAATGTCACTCTGAAAAATGAATGTCTAATTTTGGGGGCTGTAAATGGGAATAGCAATTGGAAGTGTGAAAGTACTTCTCACCTTGTCATTGATGTGTAATTTAAATGTTTTACACCAAACCAAAAAAAAAATTGGGAAGGAAAATATTTTTATATTTTAAATTTATGTCAAACTTAAGACAGACCCTCAAAGTAAGGATCAGTAATCAGTCTCAAATCTTAATTATAAACTTTTTTTAAGTTACAGTGAAGTCTTAAGATAAATTTACAATTTTTTTCTATACACTTAAAATATTTATGATGCAAAATACACACTTCAAAAGATTCATAGTTGTGAAATAATTCACATTGGAATGTAACTTTGATATTATCTATACAAATTTATGGGAAGTAATTGGAATAATAATTTAAAAATTAGATGATTATCCATTTAAATGTAATGTTTTGGCTGGGCATGGTGACTCATGGCTGTAATCCCAGCACTTTTGGAGGCCAAGTTGGGTGGATCATCTGAGGTCGGGAGTTCCAGACCAGCCTGGCCAACATGGTGAAACCCCATCCCTATTAAAAATACAAAAATCAGCCAGGCAAGGTGGCACACGCCTATAATCCCAGCTACTCGGAAGGCTGAGGCACAAGAATCGCTTGAACCCAGGAAGCAGAGGAAGCTGTGAGCTAAGATCATACCACTTTACTCTAGCCGGAAGACACAGTGAGACTCTGTCTCAAAGAAAAATAAAAATAAAAAATAAGAAAATAAATTTAAAAAATGTAATTTATTTTATAATTATATTTTGTAATTATTTCACGCAATAATAATAAATTTGAAGTGACACGTAATAAGTCTTTGGCTTCTTTACTCCAGTTTTGAGCGTGAATATTAACCTCATGAGCGGTTTAAGGAAAACTAAATGAGAATGGAATCTATGGAACAATTTAGACCGGAACTGATATACTGAGGCACCTTGATGAGGTGGTAGTGCCATGGGTCAGAAAGGCCTGGTTAAGATCTTTGCTTGGATGCATACTTACTATGTAGGTTTGGCTATGTTACTTTACATTTCTGGTTCTTTTGGTTTTTTGCCTATAAAATAGGGATACTAATTTCTACTTTGTGATGTGGTCACGGGGGTTGAGATAGTGCATACAAAGGACTAGCAGAGGCTTCACCTGCAGACTCCACTCCTCTTCACCTGCAGTGGCAGCTAGTACTGGTGGATCGCTGTACTTTTTCCTGCTGAAGCCGTGTTTGCAGTCAATCTTTCCTTTAAAGTGTCCCAGGCCTTCCCCAAAAACTGGCTGGAATTAGCCTAGGATAGAAAATGGGATACCATCCCCTGTAATAGGTGATCATCAAATATATATATTTTCTCTACCACTCCCAATTTGTTGTTTTGGCGTGTAAAAAAAAAGTTACTATAGCAGTTCCAAAGTCAGTCTTGGTAAATATTGAGAGAGGTACGGATGTCCTTTTGATATGAGTCTGTCACATGAAGAGTTCTTTAGAAAATTACATTCCCTTCTGGTTTACTTAGCTAGTACATATTTTGGATCTCTCTTGAGCTAGGTAGGTATCCTTTTTTAAGAATGAAACCAAAAACAGTTCTAAAAATTTCACTTTTGAAACCTGGAAAATAGTATGAAGAAAGTGTGACAAATGTATTTTCTTTTAGTAAACAGTCAAAACAAAGATTCTTGATAATCTATGTAAAGTGACTGGAAAACTTGGGCTTTTCATTTTTGTTTCACTCTTGTAGTTCTTTTCCTTAGAAAAAAATTCTTAAAATTGTAACATCAAATGAATACTACAAAGAAAAGATAGTTTGGCCTTGACAGTTTCAAGGAACATGATTATCTTTTAACTAGAAAATGCTATCTTCCATTTCCTTGAGTAATTTCTTTACCTGTATCCTATTGCCAGTTAGTACGTAAACCATAAACTGCATTATGTTCCTTCAGCATATTTTTATATAGAGTGTTGAAAGATCTAACCATACTAAGGTATTGTATTACAGTTTCACAACAGAACAATTTATAACATCAAAACAGTAGTTTAAAGAGGTGAAAAACTGAAGTTGATGTTTTCTTAACAGGAAGTGTAATGGTTTTCCAAACTAAATTCCAACCTTGAAATAGGCTTAAAAATGCTTTAAGGTACAGTTGGCTGGGTGCAGTGGCTCACGCCTGTAATGCTGGCACTTTGAGAGGCTGAGGTGGGAGCATCATGTGAAGCCAGGAGTTCAAGACCAGCCTGGCCAACACAGCAAAACCCTGTCCCTAGTAAAAATACCAAAAAAGTTAGCCAGGCATGGTAGTGCATGCCTGTAATCTCAGCTACTCGGGAGGCTGAGGCACGAGAATCATTTGAACCTGGGAGGCGGAGGTTGTGGTGAGTGAGACTGTGCTACTGTACTCCAGCCTGGACGACAAAGCAAGACTCTATCTCAAAAAAAAAAAAAGTACAGTTGTTCCTTAATGTCCATAGGAGATTGGTTCCAAGGACCTCCTGCAGATACCCAGATCCGCTACGCTCAAGTTTGTGATATTAAATGGCTTAGTATTTGCATGTAACCTATGCGTATCCTTCTGCATACTGAAAATCATCTCTAGATTACTTACAATACCTACTACAATGTAAATGTTATATAAATAGTTGTTATACTGTATTGTTTAGGGAATAATGACAATTTTTTAAAAACTTTGTATATGTTCAATACAGTTGCAGGGTTTTTTTTTTTTTCTGAATATTTTCCACTCTCTGTTGGTTCGATCTGTGGATGTGGAACCCATGGATTCGGAGAGCTAACTGTACTGAGTGTTTTGTTGCTGGGTTTTTCAACTCTGTTATAACCACATTATCAACAATTTCTGTTAAAATTTCAAGGTTACTTATCAAATTCTACCCCCATCAACTATCTACTTGGTATTTTTTGGTAGATCTTAAATCCCTGTGCTTAACCCAAGTGATAGATCATCCAGTTTATTTAAGTCATGCTTCTAATTTTTTAAAAAATAGTGCCCTATTTATCTTTAACATTTTAAAACCTTACAATTACAAGTCAAATGGCATGACCTGTTTGTATTCTTTATTAACTGCTGTATACAAATATAGCCAGCTTGCTTTAATTATGGAAACTGGTCCTTCCCGGTGGAGGGACACTGTCACAGTGAGGCGAGGAGGGGAGTGTGCCTGCCAGGAGGTGAGTGTTGACTGGGTGGGAGGGCTTTCCAAGTTACTTCCCTGCTCCTCAGGTAGGTGTGGCTGTGCAAATGGCAGTGCCGAGCAGTAGACTCAGAGCTGGCAGTGCCAGGTGTTGCCTATAGATCCTGAGTGATTATTGGCTTTGGAAAAAAGCCACTGGGCTTAGATGTAACTCTTTTCTTCTTTCCTGAGACAGGAGATGTTGTGCTTGGATTTAAAAGGGATGAAGAACCCAATAATTGTAAATGCTTTAGAGAAGACTATATATCCCTGATGAGTATGAGATTTTAGAGATATGTGGGTAAACTCTTGGGCAGGGCTGAGTGGCTTGGTTTGGTTGGAGAGTTACTTCCTGGAATGCGACAGCTTTGTCACTCACACTGGCTGTGGTGTCTTCTACGAAAGTAAAAACTGCTCCAAAGCAGAGGTAGCTTTGTCTTCCTCCTCTTTGTGTCTTCAATTCCAAATGCAATGATTGGCACATGCTGATTCTCGGTAATAATCTGTTGAAGTGATCCAGGCTGAACTGAAGGCTGGCAGTGTGTATTCGTGGTTTTCTAAGGTGGTGGAAGTAGAGAGCCCTGGCCACTCACGGCCCTATCCAGCGCTGCCTTTGTGTGGTGCAGCAGTAGCTAGAGAGCCTAGCAAGCTTTTCCTAGAGAGTCAATTCAGTTCAGTGAGTTCAGTGAGCAGTATGGGCTGAGAGAGCCCTCAAAATTCAACGTAGCACTGGCTCTCCCAGCAGCAGGCATTGTTCAGGTGAGACAGAATGGTTGCCTGGGGAAGTAGTGTGCTGGGGAGACTGCAGGGATTAAGGTCATCCTCTTCCAGATTTTCATCAAGTCTGAAATGCTCTCCTTGGCTCCACGAGAGATCCTCTTGCTATTCCTACTGTGGTGTACGGACAGCTTATGGTTTACTTCTTACAGTTTCCTGTTTCAGATAAGGGGAAGCATGGCCAAGATGGTTCTGTGAGTCAGGCCCAGAAGGGTAGTGGGGTTGTTTTCTTGGGAGGCACATGGGCACGGGTAGTATTATTAATATTTCAAGCCAATTGGAAAGGATCGATGTTTCATTATAAAAATATGAAGCCAAATATTTCATTTCAGTGTTTCTATTTCTGGAAATACAAACTAAGTAACAAATAGTTGTCTTGACTTGCAAATTGTTGGTTTCAGGGTCAACATCTGAACTTTCTTTATTGCTCCCTTTAAAATTAAGAAGTTTCTGGATTAATGGTAGTTATCACTCCCAAATTCAGATTCTGCGTATCAGCCTAGCTGTCCCTAATGTAGTAGTCTAATTAGAAGGAAAATTGCTGGAATAACCCTGCAGGTTTATCTCACTTATTTCTTGTTTCCCTTTTGAACCTTTTAGGTACGACAGTGCCAGCCCACAGGGCCATCCTGGTGGCCCGTTGTGAAGTGATGGCAGCCATGTTTAATGGTAATTACATGGAAGCAAAGAGTGTCCTGATTCCTGTTTATGGTGTTTCCAAAGAGACTTTCTTGTCATTTTTAGAATACCTGTACACAGACTCCTGCTGCCCAGGTTAGCAATACAAATGTTGATAGTATCTCAGAATTCTTTCTTTCCTTGCCACCCATTTTGTTAAATTGCACTCTGTGGAATCTATTTTCACTTAAGATTTATTAGTTGACATCGCGGAATGTACTAAGCAGTTAGAGGTGGTGCTGGAACAACAATGAATTTTCATTCAGTTCAAGTGGAAGTGCAGTGATTGGGTGCCTTTTATGGGTCTCCGACGCCGGCACAAGTTCACATGTCCCAGCCAGCACCTAGAGCATGGGGATCACTGTAGGCAACTGGAAATGGAGGCATCTTGTGGTACCCATGGCTTCTGTAATTCTAGAGATCGGGGCAGATTGTTACTTGGAGCGCTGTCTCTTCCACAAGAAGAGGAGGGTTGTGCAACTGCTTTGATGTCTGTGACTTCTGATTGGGGCACTTTTAAGGACTTTCAATATTCTGAGACTTTTTTGGTCTTCCTTCTGCCCAGAGGATGTGGGATTTGTAAAGGCCTCCTTCTGACTTCTGCTAAAGTCAGAAACTCCTCAAACTGACTTCTCCGAAAACTTTTCTTGAGATGTTTAGAATACCCAGTGGACTATAGGATTCATTTCCAAATTCACTGACCAAGGACTATCTTTGACCAGGAACCAAACATCTGTGGCAGCTCTAGGTTGGAACAGATCCAGCAGGGTTCTTCTAGCTGGAGGCACTTGAAGAAATAGCAAAATTTTTTCTACAGGCCTGGAGGCTTGCTTGGGATGCTGGCAGGGAAGCCCTCTGTGAGTAGTCTTCAGCCTTTGGCCACCAGATGGCTCCCACCACAAGCACGACTAGATTCAGCCCCGTGGAGCTCAGTTCAGGAGCCTGAGACCTTGATTAGAGAACCTGGTCAGGCACCCTAATAAACATAAAAAGCAAACACACATTTCAAGCCAGACCTCTCTTCAGATTCACTGCTTTAATTTTTAAAATGGAAAGGTTTCTTACATTGGGTATTGAAATAAGTTTTAAACAAGTCGTGAGCCCTCTAGTGAAAGATTTTAGAAGTTCAAAAAGATGCAAATTTATTTGTTTTGATTAAATTAATTCTGGGCTTGCAGCTTGCTGTAGAGTATTTTGGAGCCAGTTGCAGTTGTTTCTGTCAGTGTTAAAGACTGACTTATGGCCAGGTGCCGTAGCTCATGCCTGTAATCCGAGCACTTTGGAAGGCTGAGGCAAGCAGATCACCTGAAGTCAGGAGTTCAAAAACAGCCTGACCAACATGGTGAAACCCCGTCTCTACTAAAAATACAAAAATTAGCTGGGCATGGTGACGTGTGCCTGTAATCCCAGCTACGCGGGAGGCAGAGGCAGGAGAATCGCTTGAACCTGTGAGGCAGAGGTTGCAGTGAGCCAAGATGGCGCCACCACACTCCAGCTTGGGTGAGAGAGTGAGACTCCGTCTCAAAAAAAGACTGACTTAGTATTTTTGCCTAATAAAAATGAAAGCATTTGTTCTTTTTGGAAATAAAGCTTATTGTTTATTATTTCATTGTTGGCAAATCTGTATATTAAATTTACAAATTGACCAGATTTGGAGTAATAGGAAAATTTGATTTTCAGTCATCCTCTCACTCAAGTAATTGAAGCTGCTAATATTAAGTTTTACCTTGCTAATTAGAAAATATTACAGAGGAAAGCAGTAATAATGATAGGATTTTTAAAAATTGGCAAAAGTGTGTTAGGGAAAAATGAGTCAAAATGAATAATCAAAAAGTTAAGCCAGATACTGGAATCTGTGCATTGGGAAGATCACAGAAGACAGGTAATGTTATTATGTTAAGTATTCACCATACACAGTGTTCTTGGTTCCATAGCTACAAAAGAATGTAAGAATGTAAGGAGGGATAAGAACAAGAATTACATGAAAAACGAGATTTCTAGGGAAGTATTGAAAAAACCCCCAGCCAAATTGGGTGGTTGCCAGGGGCTGGGGAAAGGGGGAAACAGGGAGTTAGTGTTTATTGGGTACAGAGTTTCAGTTTGGGAAAAAGAAACATGTTCTGGAGATGGTGGTGGTGATGACTGCACAGCAGTGTGAATGTACTTCATGCCAATGAATCATATACTTAAAAATGGTTAAAATGGGCCGGACGTGGTGGCTCATGCCTGTAATCCCAGCACTTTGGGAGGCCGAGGCAGGTGGATCACAAGGTCAGGAGATCGAGACCATCCTGGCTAACACGGTGAAACCCCGTCTTTATAAAAAATACAAAAAAAATTAGCCGGGCGTGGTGGTGGGCGCCTGTGGTCCCAGCTACTCGGGAGGCTGAGGCAGGAGAATGGCATGAACCCAGGAGGAGAAGCTTGCAGTGAGCCAAGATCGCATCACTGCATTCCAGCCTGGATGACAGAGTGAGATTCCATCTCAAAAAAAAAAAAAAAAAGGTTAAAATGGTAAATTTCATGTTATGTTTATTTTATCACAATAAAAACAAAACAACCAACCAACCAACCTGAAGACTAAAGTCAAGAAAAAAAAATGGCAAGGATCTAGTTTAGCTAACGGAAAGATTTACCGGATAGTCCTGGAATTAATTTTTAAGGGCAATTATAGAATCACCTTTTCTGAAGAATTAAAAAAAAAATAGATTCACTTCTGAGTGTGAAGGCTTAAATGGATTCTTTTTATTTTTACTTTTTTATTTTATTTATTTATTTTTATTTTATTTTATTTTTATTTTTATTTTTTTGAGATGGAGTATCGCTCTATTGCCCAGGCTGCAGTGCAGTGGCACGATCTCTGCTCACTGCAACCTTCGCCTCCCAGGTTCTAGTGATTCTCCTGCCTCAGCCTCCCTAGTAGCTGGGACTACAGGTGCCCGCCACCACACCTGGCTAATTTTTTTGTATTTTTAGTAGAGACGAGGTTTCACCATGTCGGCCAGGATGGTCTTGATCTCTTGACCTTGTGATCCACCCACCTCGGCCTCCCAAAGTGCTGGGATTACAGGTGTGAGCCACTGCGCCTGGCCTTCTTTTTAAAATGGAATAATAGGCCGGGTGTGATAGCTCACATCTGTTATCCCAGCACTTTGGGAGGCCAAGGTAGGAGGATCATTTGAGCTCAGGAGTTCAACACCAGCCTGGACAACATAGTGAGACCTGTCTCTACAAAAAAAAAAAAAAAAAAAAAAAGAAGAAGAAGAAAGGAAAGAAAAAAAAGATAAAATGGAGTAAAAGTGCAGAATGCTGACTCCCTCAAGGCTTTTCCTAAGCATTCTATTCTATGGTGGATGATACGGTCAGCATGTTTATTTAATTGTTGTTTTTTGTTGGTGGGGGGTGTTTAGGTCATTAAAGAAATGGTTTTATCATCCACTTTCTCTCATGTCCCTTTTCTCATCAGCTGGCATATTCCAGGCCATGTGTCTCCTGATCTGTGCCGAGATGTACCAAGTGTCCAGACTGCAGCACATCTGTGAGCTGTTCATCATTACCCAGCTGCAGAGCATGCCAAGCAGGGAACTGGCATCCATGAACCTTGATATAGTTGACCTGCTTAAAAAGGCCAAGGTAATTGACTCTGTGTATCTGATAGCCTAGTTTTTTATAAAATATTTTTCAAATTATACTATTTTAAAATTTATCATTTTTTAACATACGTTAAATACTAGTCTTAGTTTGGAAGTTTGGCTAATGAGGCTAAAGTGCCTTCACAACAGTTTATCTGACTAGATAATTTTGAAGCATTAGGGTTTGTGTGCAGTCCCTTTATAAGGAGGCAAAATGTCCAGATACGGAATTTTTTTAACTAAATAATGGCCCTTAGCAGAGTCATTGGAATGTGGTGCTATACTATGTCACATAGGCATTGTAGGAAATAGAATTTATGTTGAATTGCCCCAAACAATCACATCTTCAGGTTCCTAAAAGGGAAATGACAGAATTGGCCCATATATACTGACAGCGATGGTTAAGCTAAACTAATTTACTTCTTCATTTTTTCATCCATATAATGAACATGTTTTGAAGTTTCAGTTGTATGTAGGAGATATTGGTGTGCCTCATTTATCCTTGCAGAATGCCTTTTGTTTTCATGTCTCACCGTATTAGCAATCACTGCCGTATAGGTACATGCTTCTTCTGGGCCTCTTGTAAGCTCGGAGTCTTTTGTTTTCAATAATTATATCATTACTGATTTTAGAGAACGGGGGTGGGGGAGTTACATAATTAAGTTAATTTTAAGTAACTGCAGTTACAGAGGCCCTAAATTATGAATCGGAGCCAGGTCTGTAAATAAACTAGGACTACTGTGTTGAAATCTACTTCCCAAACCCCCAGATGTGCTCACAGTCAAAAACCTGCCAAATCCTTATTCCCACTTTCTTTCATTCCTGGAAGCAGAAAGCTTATTCAGATGGGCCATCCTACCGTTGGCCATTCTGCCATTCCATCCACTGCCCGAGACAGTTTCAGCACTTGTGGTAGTTATGGCACACTCTTGTGTACTCAACTTGTGGTAAGCGGAGCCCTCTAGGTTTTTTTCACAGGAATATATTTGTTCAATCACTACAGAGTGTCAGTACTTCTTGAAATATTATCTGGCATCCAACATATCTATACCTATCAACTTTGACATCCAGGGTTACAAAAGCATGACAACTTTTATCTCCATCCACATTGCTAAAATGGAGCCACATGATGGGGCAAATTCCAGATCTGTGACAGCTGAATGCTTGCCTCCAAGCTGAAATGAATTCATTCATCAACACTTCTGTTTATAGAAGGGAATTTATTTGAAGCATCTAGGTCTTCTCCTACTATCTCCTTAACTATTTTGGACTTCATTTCTCTGATAATCAAGTCTTACGATCACATGTATTTAATTAGGGCTAAAAACAAATTTAAAAATTGAGTAGGGCCAGGCGTGGTGGCTTTACGCCTGGAATCGCAGCACTTTGGGAGGCCGAGGCTGGCGGATCACAAGGTCAGGAGATCGAGACCATCCTGGCTAACACAGTGAAGCCCAGTCTCTACTAAAAATACAAAAAAAAAATTAGCTGGGTGTAGTGGCGGGCGCCTGTAGTCCCAGCTACTTGGGAGGCTGAGGCAGGAGAATGGCGTGAACCCTGGAGGCGGAGCTTGCAGTGAGCCGAGATCGTGCCACTGCACTCCAGCCTGGGTGACAGAGTGAGACTCCACCTCAAAAAAAAAAAAAAATTGAGTAACACTGATCTCTTTTTGTAATATGTTTACATTCATCTCATGATAAATAGCTCCCCTCCAAATTTAGTTTACAATTTTAAAAATTCTTTCTAGTAGTTTCACAATCTCAGTTCATTTTTGATGTATCATTTTCATACTATTCTAACAAGTTGTTCATACTTTTTAAAAAATTGGACACAAGTTTCTTTTTCCTTATCTTTTAGTATCTTCTTAAATCGTTTATGTATAAGAAAGAGAACTTCCCGTGTGGTCACATCGATTTCTTTAGGTGCCTCCCCTCACTGCCCCCCTACCCTTGGTTCCTCATCAGAATCATTTTTGATTGCACTGTCAGAAATTCTTGACTTGTTTTCCCTGATTCTCTGGTTTCTGACTCTGTGATTATCCTTATCTTTTCCCCTTGAATTTCAAACAATCTAAGATACAAGCTCATTTTGAATTTTGTTTCTGAAGACTTTTTATTTTCTAAGATTAAGCCTAAATTTACCAGTTTTCCTGTATTCTTTTCCTGGTGGTTCCTAATTTTGCAATTGTGAATTCCAGATAACAGAAGTTTTCTTCCCAAGTTTTCTTTGAAATTCCTAGTTTGAGATTTCACTTCACCAGTCAGTTCACCCTGTTGGTCAGAATTTGGTTAACTTTTGCCTTGCCATTTCTCTGACTTTTAGGAGTGAAATTGTCTTCTAGCAGAATTAGACTCCCAGTAGCTCTCCAAATAATCAAAATTTCTGAACACTCTGCCAGTTTTGTACTGTGTGTCAGGAAACATCATTCATACTTTCTTAGATAGATGAGAAGTGTGGGTATTCTCTCACTTCTCTGTCCATTTTCCCCTAACCTCTCTCAGTTCTCTACCATGATTTACCTTCAGGTTTCCATCAAGGAGGACTCTTAAAATACAAGAGTTGAGGTGGAGATTCCTTATCTCTAATCCTGTTTAAACCCTATCTGTTCAAACTTTGGTGATTCCTATGAAGTTGTATTTATTCTTGTATTAAAAATTTTAATGCATCTTCTTATTTATAATCTATATGTTAATATTTGGCTATCTGAGGCACAAGTTGTATTTCTGAGAGTTTCCAGGTACTTTCTTGTGAGTTTATGGGTATTTTCTCCACGTTCTTCTTGTAGCTCTTAAGTTCTATTGCATTTGGTTTATGGTTTTTTAATGCCTTTTTAAAAATTCTGTTGCTTATTTCAGTTTGAACCCATTTTCTTACGTCAACACATATCCTTCTAAAACCTAGTTTTTACAGTGAGACATGTTCCATTCCTGTTACAGAGTCCCTAGACTATGAATCTGGGCCAGGTCTGTACATTAGCTAGAACTGCTCTGTTGAAATCTACTTCCCAAACCCCCACATGTGCTACCAATTCCTCATTCCTCAGTTCTTTCATTCCTGGAAGCGGAAAGCTTATTCAGATGTGTCATCCTACTGTATTTAAGATATTTTGGATAATATCTTAAATCTTGGTCAAAAATAAAATTCTTCATTTTTAAGCATGCTTTGTAGCCACCTGTTTATTTCTGTGACCTCCCTTTTCCTTCTCAGTCACAGCCCTTAAGGCAATGTCCTAACCTCCTGGTGTTTTGTTATCTGCTCTGGGTTAATCACGTAATAGTAGTGGTGGCTTCTCTAAAAAGCTGAAGGTTCTTATTCTTTTCCCTTGAGATTGCACACATTCATCTGCTAAAAGATAAGGGGAGAAAAAAACTGTTAAAATGTTATGTGGGATTAGATAAACTATAGAGTTATTTCCAGTTCAAAAATTGATTTTATATAATGAATATAAGAGGGACCTATGAATTTGTGTTTAAATACTCTCACACTATACAGCTTTTAAAAAAAAAAAAAAGCAAATCCTTGAGTTTTTTTATTAAGGTTTGAGATTACTAATCTTTCTTCAATTTAGCATTACTTGTTGCTTATTTAATATTTTTGCATCTCCTTAGAAGAGCTATACTTAGCCAAAAGGTGGAAACAACACAAACGTCCATTGACAGGTGAAGAGATAAACAAAATGTGGTATATATGTACAATGGGATATTATTCAGCCTTAAGAAGGAGTGAAATTTTGATATCTGCTACAACATGGATGAAACTTGGAAAATATTACCCTAAATGAGCCAAACATAAAAGGACAAATATTTTAGAATTTCACTTATATGAGGTACCTAGAATAGCGAAATTCATAGAGACAGAAAGTAAAACAGTGGGTGCTAGGACCTGATAGGGATAGGGAGAAAACAGATTGTTTAATGGTACAGAGTTTCAGTTTGGGGTGATAGAAAAGGCCTGGAAAGGGATAATGGTGTTGGGTTGCCCCACCATGTGTATGTACTTATTAATGACATTTAACTGTACACTTAAGGATTGTTAAAATGGTAAATTTTATGTTACACATATTGTACCACAATAATAATAATGAAAAAAAGAGTTCTATACTCATGTACCAAAGTTGTCTGCCAGCAAGTTACTGTCATCTGCATTGGTGGTTGGATGGATCAGTGAGTGTCACTGGATGGGCACCAAGGTGATGATGTCAGTGGCCTGCTTGCTTGGAGTTTTCCCTCCATTAGCAGCTATTGGAGCTCAGAATGAGGAGAATGGAGCTGGAAATCCTGCTCAGTTTACTGTACATCTCATTAAAAGCAAATATTTAGCCACAGCTTTCTCTTAGAAACATTTACACATTGAAACCCATGCCTTCGGCCGATGGTGTTTCCTCCTCAAAATATTTTTTGGCTTGCTCCTCAGGTGAACTTGTTTTAACATTGCTCACCATCAGCTACTACACAGATACAGGTGCAGTTAGTGAAGTCCGTGGCTTCAGATTAAAAGCTCAAATTAAATCTTCAAGAACCTCAGATGCAGCCATGCATTGCTTAAAGATGTTTGGCCACTCCGGCAGCCGTAGATTCTGATTCGCTGTTGGCCTGGCTTCTTCCGAGAATGTACTTTCAACGTTATGTGCTAATAGTGCTCCCTCATCCTGTCTGCTGTCACAGTAGACTGAAAGCTGCATCAGGTAAAGGCACATTAAACATGAATATGGGCTCTCCGTGATTGCTCCCAGGCCGTTCTCTTGATCTTATCATACCGGTGGCCATTATGTGCAATATTATTTCACTTTTCATTTTTCTTGCAGTTTCACCACTCTGATTGCCTTTCAACCTGGCTACTTCATTTCATTGCTACTAACTACCTCATCTTCAGTCAAAAGCCTGAATTTCAGGATCTTTCAGGTAGACTGCTAATTTCTGTTTTGAAAAGAAAACTTTATGTTCTTTGTTCTTAGATTTGAGACATAAGTTGTAGAAGTAGTACTTTTAGCAAAATAAGAATAGTCAATGTAATAAATTTCTTGTAAATTATGCAGTGTGGTAATTGAGGAAACAATTTATAGTCACCTGTGTTACATAAGTGCCTTAACCTGTGTTACACAAGAAGTTTTCTAATGATTATTTTATAGCTCCATCCATTTTTAAATGCATTTTCTTTCCCTGAAATAGATAAGGTGACAAAATGTGTCCTCAGGTGGCATTTGGTTGTGAAAAGTGATATCTTAGTTCTAACTACCTAAGTCAGCAGCAAAGTTTAAACAGTACAGATTTAAAAAATTTTTATAAAGGAATTTAACTCTTGTTAACTATATTATATTTAGCTTTATTGTACTGGATATCTGTATTTACTGAGTATACCTATATGGGAGTCCCTTATATTACTTTGGAGTAACAGTTTTTCATATATAAAAAATGTTGTGAAACTTACTGGGAGTGTATGTAATATGCTTTCTAAGGTAAATTATAAAAATTAAAACCAAAGTGTGAACTACTGAGTACTGCATAAAAAGAAAAAAATGAAAATATAAGAGTTGTCAGAATAGACAGTTTAGATGCAGTGGTTTGCTCATGTTATTATCTAGCATAGACTCAAGGAAAATTTGAGCTAAAAAGAAAAGGAAGTGAAAGATTACCTGATCAAGGAGTTTCACACTCTGGACAAATAAATCTCCGTGGAGATAACTGAAGTGTCTTCTAGGGTGGGGGACAGAAAGTAGGGAGTGGGTGAGGAGAAGGAGAGAGAGAGGGAGTAAGGGAAAGGGAAAGGGAAGGCTAAAATTTACAGTTCTTGGACTCTTCCCTCCCTCCTTCAGTCATAGTAGTTCCACTTTATCTGTTTCATATCTTGAGTTCTACCTAAAATTTTACTTCGTAAAAAAGACTCTGCTGGTAAAAGATATAAAAATCATATGATCGAGATGGTGATTCCACCTCGGTGTAATCCCAGCCAACTTGGGAGGCTGAGGCTGAAGGATCACTTGAACCCAGGAGTTTGAGTCCAGCCTGAGCAACATAACGAGACCTCTGTCTCTAAAAGAAAAAAGAGTAAAAATCTCTTGTTTTTATTCAGCTACTTGTGCAGTTAAAGAAAACCCAGGAACACACAATCCGTTTTTGGGAGATGTATTCAGCCGGTCAACAAACATTATATGTCTATTAGGAGCCTCCTTATATAAGTCAACTATTAGTACAGTAGAGAAGCATAATCACATCAAAACAACAGTTATTTATTAGCTATGTACTTTGTGCAAGGAAAAAACAGTCAGTTCATAAAGATAAGGCTTGCGTATGCTTGCTGTCAGAAGGAACATTCTTCTATAGTTATTTAAGTAGCTGCTTCTATAGTTATTTAAGAAGCTTGCTAAAAGTTAAATGAATTGCACTTTGGTCCTGGAGCCAGTTTCATTATGTTACCTGAGGTCACTCTTATTTGTAAGAGAAGAATAAGATTATTTTCTACTTACTATCTTGTATAGATATATGGTATATATGGAGTACTATTACAACCTTGGGAGAAAGATGCTCTATAAATCCTTTTAGTTATGAATTTTCATTATATGGTATTACCCAATTGCCTATAAAGTACGTTATGACACCTGGCATGGTGCAAAGCAGGACTTCCAGTGCGATGTGAGGTGGCAGGCTAAGGAGGAAACGATGTGTCGATGTTGCCTTCTGTTCCTTTGATGGGAATTAAAAGGGAATCATGAGAACTCTCATTCTGCAGTGCCTCTTCCTGTCCAGGGTTCTGCTATGAGGTGTCATCCTCTTGGGCAGAGGAAAAAAGCGCCTTTTGGATAAGGGAGAATTTAATTGTCTAAATCAATAGTTACTAACTGGCCATCTATGGTTTAGGTGTAGCCTGCCAACGTGTTTTATTGGGACCCCACAGTTAAAAATATATAGTACTGGTATTTAAAAATAACCATATTTTGGCTTCTTTTGAAAAATTGGAAGATCTGGCTACCCCAGGCCCATCATCCTAGTGGCAACATGTGGCTTGGCGCTGGCGGCCCACCTAAAGGAGCATGCCCTCTCCAGAGGGTCACAGTCACTTCTCCCCAGTGCTTTACACCTGGCCCACTGCACATGGTCACCTGAAGTTGGGAAAGTTTCTTGTCACGGTCACTCTACAGCTTCCTTATAGAACTGTCCATCTTCAGCTTGAAAAGTTCTCAAATTATTATTGGAATTCTACAACTTGTTTTCTGTTGACTGAGAATTTTTCATTTTTAGAGGTGTTTAGAAATCAAAAAGTGAGACTGGAAAAGATGTCATGTCAGTACAGGCACAGATACATCAGAACCCAGTTAAATAGGTCATGAAGTGTTAGATTTTTATATACTGGACTCATGAACACAAACAGCAGTGCACAGGAATATGTTACCCTTGGCATTTATGGATTCATTATTCTCGCAGTTTAATTTAGCTCGATATTATGTGTTCTGTGTTACGGGGTTTTGTTTGTTTTGTTTTGCTGGCTGCCAGAGCTCATCTCTAATAACCTTTCTCTGGTTTTTAATATTTACTGAGGGAGTAGTCTCATGTCACCTTTGCTTCCTATTGAAACTTAGAGCTGAGCAGCTAGTTTGTATGGTCCTGCAGGCTGAATCAAGACCCTGTTAATCTGACTTATAATAGATGAGGTTAAACAGTAGATGGAGAATCAAGTAATTCTCCTGCCTCATCCTCCTCAGTAGCTGGGATTATAGGCATGTGCCGCCACACCCAGCTAATTTTTCTTTTCTTTTCTTTTTTTTTTTTTTAGTAGAGACGGGGTTTTGCCATGTTGGCCAGGCTGGTCTCAAACTCCTGACCTCAAATAATCCGCCCGCCTCGGCCTCCCAAAGTGGTGGGATTACAGACACGAGCCATCGTGCCTGGCCTCCAGCAAGGTCTTTATGATCTATATCTTGAGTCGACCTCCTATCTCATTCTGTAACCTAGAATGCCTAACTGTCTGGGAATGCAGCCCAGTAGGTTTCAGCCTCATTGTCCCCAGCCCCTATTCAAGATGCGGTTGCTCTAGTTCAAATGCCTCTGACAGTTGTGCTTCACCAAACCTAGAGAATGAACAAAGCGAAGGACCTGGAGTTCAAGAATGGAGGGATCCAACTCCAAGGCAGGAAGCAGGTCCAGAAAGCAGGCAGGGCAGCAGCAACAGGAAAGAACAGCTTATCTGATGACTGGCTGGGTGGGAAGCACAACTGAGAGGACTTGAAAGACTTTGGAAGACTAAGTTAGCTACACAGAAAATTAAGTATTATACCAAAAAAAATTAGCCGGGCGTGGTGGCGGGCGCCTGTAGTCCCTGCTACTCGGGAGGCTGAGGCAGGAGAATGGCGTGAACCCGGAAGGCGGAGCTTGCAGTGAGTCCACATTGCGCCACTGCGCTCCAGCCTGGGCGACAGAGCAAGACTCCGTCTCAGAAAGAAAAAAAAAAAAAAGAAAGAAAACTAAGTA
The DNA here is from genome assembly GCF_028858775.2 of Pan troglodytes. Classification (NCBI taxonomy): domain Eukaryota; kingdom Metazoa; phylum Chordata; class Mammalia; order Primates; family Hominidae; genus Pan; species Pan troglodytes. The sequence goes on along the minus strand of NC_072402.2, from coordinate 20,322,419 downwards.
TTATAAATGGAAAAAAAAAAAAAAAAAGTCCATTATATCCAGGAAAAACAAAAGCTTTATTGGAAAAGAAAAGGAAGCCAGGCGTGGTGGCTCATGCCTGTAATCCTAGCACTTTGGGAGTCCAAGGCGGGCAGATCACGAGGTCAGGAGATCGAGACCATCCTGGCCAACAAGGTAAAACCCCGTCTCTACTAAAAATACAAAAAATTAGCTGGGCGTGGTGGCACACGCCTGTAGTCCCAACTACTCGGGAGGCTGAGGCGGGAGAATTGCTTGAACTGGGGAGGCAGAGGTTGCAGTGAGCTGAGATCACGCCACTGCACTCCCAGCCTGGGCGACACAGTGAGACTCCCTCTCAAAAAAAAAAAAAGAAAAGAAAAGGAAAATAATGAAATACTACTCGAAGTAGTGGACAAGATATATATAATTGTAAGTCACATAATAACTTAAATCCGGATACTAATTTAACCAAAATGGTAGTAAATTGGGAAAACTTGTGGGAATGGTAGGAGATGTATCACAGAGCTTGGATCTCATCTATTAAAGAGGAACTCAATAGCTGATATCTTAATTGATCCACAATAAAACATATTCGGTTAACATTCTTTTTCTTAAAACTTCAGTGGAAGAACGCAGTTTTGTTGAAAAGCACAGATGGCCGTCGAATATGTACTTGAAGCAGCTTGCGGAATACAGGAAGTATATTCACTCCCGGAAATGTCGTTGCTTAGTAATGTAACCTGGAGCTTTTATACACTACATTTCTTTTTTATTATTGTGAAGAATGGGATACCTCCAGGTTCCAGTAAAATTCTTCTGACCGAAACCAATGTGGGTGTTAGAAAAATTACCATATAGCTTAATATGTTTATTAGTTCTCTTTGGAAAAAAACTACCATTGTGGTCTTAAAAGGGAACAAAATATACCATAGGCTAAAACTAAGGCTTTCACTCTAGAATGCAAAGCTGTTTTGCAGCTGTTTTCCCTTAAAGATGTCCTGTTGCTTTAGTGATATTTAGACCCCTCTCAGTTAAGAAATGCTTAGATTTAAAAAAAAAATTATGTAGGATTAATACAGAAATTTAATCATGGCTGATTAATTGCTCTATTAAAATAAGGGGCATTTAAAGACCCAGCATAACCATTCGTATAATGAGAAATCTAGGGGAAAACCAATCAGTCCAACATGAGATTTTAGGAATAGAAATTTGCCGGCCATTTGGAAAGTGAAATGCCACTTAGTTCTCAATTGGTGACAGTGTTTGAATCATCATAAAAAAATACCTGCTTTTCATCTGGACAACCCAATTGAGCCACTTTATCTCCTTTTGGCAATCTGAGTAGGCGGGGAACCTAGGCAGGGCTGGCTTTCTTAGCATGTAACTTGTGTAGCAGCACAGGGCCCACACTTAGAAGGACCCCGCACTTGGTTCAAGGCTCTGCTATAGCGGAAATTCTTAATAATGTTTGAAGAAGGGCCCCATGATTTCATTTTGTGCTGAGCCCTCAAAATTATGTCTGTTTCGTGGTGGGAAATATCCTATGTTTTCTTGCTCAAACATCTTTCTCTCTGAAAGCAGAAAAAGGCACTGATATAAAGGGAAGAGAAGGAGGCTCACCGGAGGGAAGAGAACATAGTGAAGATTCCCGCCTTTGGGGAGGTCTGAACCACCCAGGGCCTCCACTGCCACCTCGGCTGGCAAGGGAGAAATGTGTTGTGTTGTCTTAGCTTTAAAACAGTCACAGTTCTTGCTCTATCATAGATGAACAAATACTTTCTTGATCATTCTGTAAGACCAGGAGGTTGGTAAGAGTGACTAACCAGCCTAACTTTAATAACACATGTATAAAGATGTTCACAGAGAAAGATGCTCTGTAGAGAATTTGCTACCGAAGTTGGCTCAAGAATTTGTTTTTAGTGTTATTTACCAAGATTAGGACGTCAGTGGCTTAAATTCTTTGAATTCTTTTCAAGGACTGCAAGATTATTTGATAAAGAGTAGCATGAATCTTGTCCTCTAATATTACACAGTAAGTTCAAAGAAAGGATATAAGTCAAAGACTTGTTACGTAGAGGGAGAATGGACTGGGATAGAGGACAGAATGATAGTTTCTTTCTTTCATATCACATGTATAGAGAAATAATTATATCAGAAACTCACAAACCTAGACATAGAAAAACAGATTACTGTCTATTGTCAGCATCATTTTCATCTGTAAGTCACTACTGGAATATATTTTTCTTTTAATTTCCAGTGACTTTAGAATACACACAGTTTTTCCGACTTTTCAAAAATTTGATTAAATGGTTTTATAGTATAATATTGGGACCCCATACCGTTAGCCCTTGTATGTATACCAACACTGCCAAAGTAAAACATTAGGTCAGGCATGGTGGCTCAGGCCTGTAATCCCAGCATTTTGGGAGGCTGAGGCAAGTGGATAACTTGAGGTCACAAGTTCAAAACCAGCCTGGCCAAAACAGTGAAACCCCGTCTCTACTAAAAATACAAAATTAGCCAGGTGTGGTGGCGCACACCTGTAATCCCAGCTACTCAGGAAGCTGAGGCAGGAAAATCGCTTGAACCTGGGAGGTGGAAGTTGCAGTGAGCCGAGATCGCACCACTGCACTCCAGCCTAGGTGACGAGCGAAACTCCATCTCAAAAAAAAAAAAAAACCAAAGTGAAACATTAAAAATTCCCTATAGATATATTCCAGGAAATATTTTAATTGGGCTGATTTTAATTAGGCTGTATCATTGATGATTACTGGAATTGATTTTATGTCTTTTGTATTTTAATCACTTGAGTTAATCAACCACTGGCAAATCCCATTTGACAAGGATTAGCATTGTAAAAAATAGATACTGTGGTAGATTTCTAGAAATTCATTCACATTTAAGACTTTTAAAATGGAATAATAGCCTTTTGTTTTTCATGAGCATATTCGCACCCCTATATGAATTACAGCATTTAAAGTTCAAAATCAGTAACTTTTAATCTAGGAAATTGAAAAATATAAGTTGCAAAGCAAAAAAAGGTATTTTCTTGAAAATACTATTTAATGTTTAACTAGACTATAGGTAGTTCCTTAAGGTTGTTTGACCTGAAGTGGAGTTGGGTTTGGAAGCTGGTGCCCAGTTGGTGTGGAGTGTGTAGTTTTGTTATGAAAGTTCTCTACCACCTACCTGTGTGAGTGACACCAACATCCAGATGTCACAGCTCTCCAGAGCTAGTCAGAAGAGAAATCAAATTAGTGTTTAAACCCATTTGCATATTGACTTGTCAGTACCTTTAACTCAATTTAATATAACAAGAAATCGTAAAATACTTATAACCTATCTTAGAGAAATGAGTGCTGGTTTTGAGAGTTGTTTTTTAACTGAAAGATTATTTCTAGATGGGTAGTGCTTTGTGCTGGTTTCTGCTTCCATATATTTCCCAGTCATTTTAATTAGAGAAGATACTGTATGGTAGAACTAAGGCCTTTCCTTTCTTGGCCAAAGTCTTTACTCTATTTAACCCTTTGTATATTTCTGACTGCTCACTGTTCATATTATAGGAGACCAGATTTGTAATATAGAACTCTCCATAACATGAATGAAATTAATTCTGTCCAAGCCAGCATGGTGGCTTCATATTAAGTAGTAACAGAAGTCTGAACAATTGGATAAATTTGACTTCCAAGACAGCTAAACTTTTCAACTGCAATTTTAAAAACTACACTACACTGTTATAGTTAATCTGACAAAAATGTCCTCAAAGAGTACTTTATTTTATTTAAAGCATCTGTTTAATTCAACCTTTAATAATTTTGCAAAGAAGGGTATGTGCGTATTTTAATATAGCCTGACCTGAATTTATATGTTTTTAGCTTTAGTATTTAACTTTTTGTAACAAATAAACCTTTTTTAAAACAAGTTTAACAAAGTGTCCTGTAATTATTTTACCTTGGATGTTGAAATACTGAAATGATTTGGAGAATGCTGCCTTGTATTTCTCAAGCATAATTATGCTTCATAGATAATTTTCATTATGTGTAAAATATCTAGAATGTTGCTGATACTATAGCTGACTAATATGTGTGGTGAGATAAAGAAATTTATGTTATCTTTAAAAGTCAAGACCAGAATTTATCTCAGCAAAATAACTGCCTTCATTTAGAAAAATGCTTTGATAATTAAACATAGAAGTGAGCCCCTTGTAGGCTTGAGTGTTGTCTGGGACCAAGGCTTGGGAAGTGGAGAAGCTGCTCTGCATAATAGATGGAAAAGAATTTGGAACTTCCCAGGGCTGAGGAGCCCAGGTAGGGAGGGGAAAGAGACAAGGCAGCCATACCATGAGAATGGATGGTGCATGGAATGATGCAGCCCCTCCCCAGCAGGTTCCCAAATTTCTGTAAAGCCTACTAAACTCATGAAGGGCTCCACAGTTCCTTTGGAATTATGTTCCTCACACAGATCTGATCTGGACACACATCTTCATAGAAGAGCCCTATTGCCTTTAGTTACCTCCACAGTCCTCTTTGCCATGAGGCCTTTTATAACTTAGCCCTGTCTTTTCTGCGTGAACACTCCTCCCCCAGGCAGAAAAGGTACTGCCATCTTGACACACTGCACTGTCCATTAAGATTGTGTACTGGCAGACTTTAAACTCTTCCTATGGCTTGGGGTGGGTTGCCATTCCCTGTCTACTTTGCAAACTCCTGCATTTCCTGAAAAGCCCATCTTAAATATAATTTCTCTTGTTTTCTGTGACTTTCCCAAGAAGAATTTGTTGCTTTTGTACGTGTCTTTCCTTAGCTCTTTATTCATACCTTTGTTATGGTGCTTATGGCATTTCTTGGTATTTGGCTATTGGTGGTCTCTACTGGGCTATTACTTGAGGGACAGGGACCATGTCTTGATTTTTCTTCGTGACCTGCTTCCCAACCCTCCATCTAGCATAGGGCCTGGCATAACCTGTGTAATACATGGAACTGAAAAGGCCAGATTGCTTCAGCTGGAACAATAATTGCAAACTCGCAAATGAAAATGAAAAGCATGCTAACACTTAAAACTGTTTGCTCAATGTCAGGAGTAGCCAGTATCAGCCCGCATGTGGGACCAGGGTGATCAGGGAGGCCAAGTGTATGGGGAGTTGATGAACATATAGAATGGAAAAGTGATAAGTGATGGACCACTGAGGAGATGCAGAACATGAACAAAATAGTCCTTGGAGACATCTTTGCCTGGGAGTCTTCACTGGAGTTTGGGCAGTAAGATGAGATGGGGAGACAGAAGAGTTTTTGTTGGGCATAACGAAGTTGGAAATTCTCTTGGTGCTATACACAGTGTTCGACTGTATGCAGATGTTCCTTTAACTGCATGCACTTAATTTTCCATGTCATGAGGCAGGCTGTGTCTCAAAATCTCAGTTGTCCTCTACTGTTATAGCTTAATGTTCAACAGTAAACTAATGATCAGCATTATCATGAAAGTGTCTGGCATTCTCTCACGTGTTCAGAGCAAAGAGCTCTCTTATTTATAATTATTTAAGAAAATAGCATGCAATTTATGTCACAGCCCGACAAGTTCTTCCTGCCTGCTGCCTCCCAAAAAACCAATGCGTTGAGAAGGGGGTCTCAGGACCAGGTGGTATCTCTTGGTCTGCCAAAATGCTAAATCTGAAAAACACCTGAAAAACCAGTTCTTTAGGTTTCAAAATAGTGATATTATCCATAGGAACAGATGGGGAAATTACAAATTTTGCAGCTTTCAGTTGCGTAACCCTGGGGCAGTAAGCAACTTACAGAAAAGCAAGTTAAGCAAACAGTGGATGGTTATTGTTCACCCATGCCTATTCTTTAGCAAAGTTCAGGCCCCTACCATAATTCTAACCTTGTGACCTTGTATGGTTTCAATTTTTGAACAAGGAAGAGATTGGTTCAAGGAGGGAAAGGACTGTTAATGATTTCCACACAAGAATGAGCAAAAGTACTTTAGACTGTTAGAAGCAAGATGGAGTCAGTTATATTAAATTTCCCTTACTACTATAATTTTTGCAAAGGCAGTTTCATTTAGTGGACACAGTATATTATTATTTTTTAATTAAGGAGAAATAAATGGGGATCTCAACCTCTTTTCCTTTGTTGGGCACTTGGAAGATCTGAAGAACTTTTTAACTCTAAAACATATGAACAAAGGCCAAAACATTAACTTGCCTTGAAGGTCAAGCCCAGTCCCTCATCTTTGACTTAGTGCCTATCCTGTTTTGTTCATGCCCAAGCAAGATTCTGTTTCTTCCCCTACTACCTACATCACCACTAAAATGCTTTTGCTTTCAATACTTGTAACCTCTAGGACTCCAAAGGTCCCAGTGGTTTGATCTCTGACATGTCATATTCAAACTCAATGGTTCAACAGTCAGAAATTACTAAAAGGGGTCTCATTCTCTTTATTTTTTGATGGTTAACATTGTGTAAAAGGTAATATATTTGCCTGGCTCAAAGCTCAAAATAATATAAAAAGTCAACTTTGAGAAGAAAGTGCTAGCTCCCATTCCTTCCCCTCATGCCCCGCATCCTTCACAGGTATTCGGATTTATTAGTGTCTTGTGCATGAAAACTGTTTATTTATGTGAATACAAGCAAATGAAAGTGCATATTTCTCATCTTCCTCCCTATAGGAAACAGAATAATGGCCTCCCCAAAAATGTCCATATTCCTAATCCCCAGAACCTGTGAATAGGTTGCCTTTCATGGCAAAAGGGATTTTGCTGATTTGACTAAGTTAAGGATCTTGAGATACAGAGATTGTTCTGAGAGGGTTCATTATAATCATGAGGGCCTTTATAGGAGGCTGGCAGTAGAATGAGCATTAGAGGCGAAGGCAGTGTAATGGCAAGAGATTTGAAGTGGCTGCCCTTTGCCCTCAGAGGCCCTGAGCCAAGGAATAAAGATGGGTTCTAGAAGCTGGAAATGCCAAGGGGATGAAGTCTCCCCTGAGCGCCTCCAGAAGGAACCAACCTTGCTGAGACCTGGATTTTAGTCCAGTCATTCTGATTTTGGACTTCTGACCTCCAAAGATGTAAAGAGAATAAGTCTGTATTGTTTTAAGTCACTGTGTTTGTAATGATTTGTTACAGCAGCTCAGTCAGTCCAGTAAACAGTTGGTTTAATGAATTGCTTTGTGGTGTCTTAATAGCTGAAACACAGCATTTTGTTAATAAACAAGTTGTTCTCAAACTGTAGCAGTCATCAGAATCCCCTGAGGGGCTAATTAAAACAGGGGCTGGGTGTGGTGGAGTGTGCCTGTAGGCCCAGTCACTTTGGAGGCTGAGGTGAAGGATTGCTTGAGCCTGGGAGTTAGAGTACAGCCTGAGCAACACAGCGATACCTTGTCTCCTAAAAAATAAAATTAAGGCCGGGCACGGTGGCTCAAGCCTGTAATCCCAGCACTTTGGGAGGCCGAGGTGGGCGGATCACCTGAGGTCGGGAGTTCAAGACCAGTCTGACCAACATGGAGAAACCCCATCTCTACAAAAAATACAAAATTAGCCAGGTGTGGTGGCGCATGCCTGTAATCCCAGCTACTCGGGAGGCTGAGGCAGGAGAATCGCTTAAACCCAGGAGGCAGAGGTTGCAGTGAGCTGAGATCGCGCCATTGCACTCCAGCCTGGGCAAGAAGAGTGAAACTCCGTCTCAAAAAATAAATAAATAAAAATTAAATTAAAATACAATTTAAAAACCCAGAAACAGAATGCTGGGCCTCAGTTGCAGAGTTCTGATTTTGTCCATCTGGGAAGGGACCTGAGAATTTGCATTTATAAGAAGTTCGCAGGCGATGCTTATGCTGCTGGTCCACAGATTGTGCCTTGAGAACCCATAAGACAATTCATTTCAGTTCTCAGGTCTAGAGCAGCACCTAGCTCCTCGAGGGCCGTTCCTTATCCTCCATTCACTGCCCCAGCCCACAGGGGCTTACAGGGGCTTCCCTTGCCCTTCCGCCACCAGCGTGACTTTTGACTTCTAGACCCCAGGCTCCTTCTTTCTCCTTGATAGTTTTTCCAGTTCCATCACTCGACCCCCATTTTTCTAATTCTGTTTCACAAACATTTGACCAAAAGACCACACTTTTCCCTGAGGCCCAGGGCAGCCTAGCGGCTACCACCTCCCAAAATGATCTCTCTTTGTGAGAGGGTGGGTGGGAGCTGGGGGCTGACCTAGACCTTCTCAGGATCACACATTCAGCCCTGTGCCCTCCCTTCACATTTTGTTGACCTTATAATCTCTCCTGCTCAGGGTTTCTCTGGGCTTATACTGAGCGCTGGGTCCTTGACCCTTTGGACCAATCAATGACCCAGGGCTATGAATTCTCATAGAGTTGATACAGGAGTTATTAAGAAATAATTTTTAGGCAGATAGTAAGGTTCTCGGTGGAATTTTTCCTGTAACAAGAAACAACCCCTGAACCATCTCTTTCCTAACAGAAAATGTGGCTTGAAGGGCCAGGCCAGCAAGCTTTGATATGCCAATGCAGGCCCGTAAAAACTGGGCTCACTTAATATGGCGATTCCTGCCATCTTTTCCTTGTCACCAGGTGTACCAAATGTCATGGCCACCTCCAGATAACACCATGGGTTCAGAACATCATGGCGGCCCGCATTTGCATACTAAAGGGCTAAGGTGGGAGGGCCAGGCTTTTTGCGGGCTAGGTAAATGACACATCTGGTCAAACCAATCCCCTGGGCCCTATGCAAACCAGACACCACCTCCTCCAGCATCGCAATATAAGCAGCCACTTTTCTGTGCACACAGGGTTTTCTCTTTGTTCGAATCCTCCCCTCCCTCTGTGTCTGTACTGGAGAGCCACTTTCTTCTTCCTTCCTTGTTTCTTGCCTATTAAACTTTTTGCTCCTTAAAACCACTCCACGTGTGTTCATGTCATTAATCCTATTGGCTCGAGACCAAGAACCCTGGTGTTCCTCCAGTCATCAGAGCTGTATCAGAGTTAATGTAAAATTAAATTCTGAAAAAACTTAGAAACAGTCTTATATGAATTTTAAAGCATTTTAAACATGAAATTTGAGTCCCTCAATATTTTTTGTTTACAATGATAGAATTTTCTACCATCTCAGAATATATATTTTTACCTGAGTTTTCTACCTTTTTGTTAATTTCTGATTTTTAAAAAAATATTCAGCTGCCTTGTAAGAATGAGAAGAAATACTGGAGCACAATCATAAATAATAATCTTTTTAAGCCTAAGAGCCTTGCAACACCAAATTTGGCTAAGCAAGTTCTAAAGAGAGTTACTGAGTAACCACTGTCCTCAGGCAGGCTGGCCTGGAGCTCGAGAGTGCTTTTTCCTTCCTCCTCCCAAGTGGAAGTATCTTGCTTTTGCCTTTACTTTTCATAAATTTAAGGCTGAGGAAAAATGCAACATCCTCAGTTTCAGTTTCCATAAAATTAAAATTTATGTAGGCAATTTTCATTTTCCTCAAAATCTCTCATCTAATTCTCTCCCCATTGTCAAGCCTGAGTCACTGAACACACCATTGTTTTGGGGGCTTCTGTCCCATTGGTTGGAAGAGGACTAGGGTTGGTTTTCTAAATTTAGTGACTTCCTCTGAGGTGTGGATGGCCTTTGAGGCAATGAAGCCATTCTAGTTTAAAGTAACTACATACCAAAATCCCTGAGAAGCCACCTGGTAGAACCCTGATTGCAATACTGCAGTGCCCAGGCGAGGTTAAAATGCTTTCTTTGACTAGACGGAAAGCAAAAGTTAAGAAAATTCCTTAGCAAGAACTCAGCTATAAAGATTATGTACAAAAGCTAATAGGCGCTATTAAGTATGCCTGGGCATTTTGCTAAGCTGCACATCACCATCACCACCAACAACAACAATAACAACAAAACCTTCTCTTTTATAACCCTCACAACTTTTGTTTGTTTGTTTTGAGATAGAGTCTCACTCCATTGCCCAGGTGATCTCTGTTCACTTCAGCGTCTGCCTCCCAGGTTCAAGGGTTTCTCTTGCCTCAGCCTCCCGAGTAGCTGGGGTTACAGGCACCCGCCATCACACCCGGTTAATTTTTGTGTTTTTAGTAGAGACAGGGTTTCACCATGTTGGCCGGGCTGGTCTTGAACTCCTGGCCTCTAGTGATCCACCTACCTTGGCCTCCCAAAGTGCTAGGATTACAGGTATGAGCCACAGCTCCCAGCCTGGCCCTCACGAGTTTTAATGAATGTGGTAAGAAAGACTGATCTTGTATAGCACCTTAGTAGGCATTGGGTGGCCCTACGCTGCTAGAGGGTGTCCTTGTAAACATATTTGTTGTTTGTAACTTGCTTTTTTGTTGTTGTTCACAAATGTCATTTGCTCAGACATCCAAAGAAGATGGGCTACCATTAGCTCTTACTTTTTGTGTGTCTTCTAACACTCTCTCCAAAATATAATAGTTGCTTAGGAAATGTCTGTTGAATGTAACAGAACACAGCAGGGAACACAAAGTCACTGGTCTCCAAGTGGATGGTATTGACTGTTTAGGCCCAGATACCCATTTGTGCTTGGGGCCCAGGGAACTTGGCCAGAGGGCTCAGGGGAGAGGCCTAGGAGACACCAACATCAGTGGAAGGGTGAGGCACCATCTCAAGGGACTTCACAGGCAGGACCTCAGGGAGGGGCAAGTGTGAAAGGACAGGAGGTCCGTGGGAGGCATCCCAGAAATAACTTCAGGAGACATTGGGGCCTGGTTTGGGAGTAGGCAAGAGGTGTTTGCATGAAGTCCATAAGCTGGTGAGGCCTGAGGAAATGGAAGTATTAGTTATTATTTCAATATCACCATTTATTGTGCTCTTACTGAGGGGCAGACATTCTGCGTACATGACTTCCTTCAGAAGAGCTGATATGGCACAGGAAAGTGGTCTGGTGGGGTGGCTGAGCATGTGATGAAGCCAGACTGCACAGGCAAATTCACATCCCAGCTCCACCCCTTGCTGTGCGACCTCTGACAGGTAAAGTGACCTCTCTCTGGACTTTATCTGCTCATTATAACATGCAGCTAATGGACTATTAGCCCCATAGTGTCACTGGGAGGAGTAAATGAGGTCATACGCATTAAGTGCTGAAACCAGTGCCTTGCACAGAGTTAGCACTCTGCAAGTATAACCACTCTTATTATCTCTATCATTTTATTGTCCCAGCAATCCAGTGACCAGGGGCTTTGCATGTCTATATTCTAAAATGAGTACAGTGAGTAATAGCCTAAGGTCACATGGTTAATAAGTGGCAGAGCTGGGAAGAACTAGGACCTGACTCCAAAGCTCACATACCCTACTGACTAGCAAACAGCTTCCACAAGCATTCTAAGAAAAATGTACAATAATCCAGCAAACACGGAAGTCAATGTCCTCCTTTGAGGATGCTGTTGCATTGATGTCTTTGGGCAATGTGAGGGAGGCTGGGCATGTTGCCGGGAGACACATTCTTTTAGTTGACTTGCAAGGCTGACTCTCCAAGGTCAAGGAGTTATTAAGGTCATCCTCCCTCCCCACTTTCCTTCCCACCTCTGAGGAAACTATTCCAAAGTCTGACCTGATTAGGATTCTTCAAATGTTGTGACTTGTTAACACACCAACCTTGTGTTTAATATTTGACTTAACCCAAAACAGATAATAGGAAAAAACAGCATGCTTGGTAAGAAGTGTTTGGGGAGAATGGAGAGCTGGTTGCATGGCCCATTCAGCCGCAGGGAAGCCAGAGAGTGAGGTTTCTCTGTTAATCATCTTTAATTTTAATTTAATTAGTTAATTTAATTTTCATTGTCCTTAATTCTTATAATAAAAAGCCAGACTACAGAGATTTGCTTACCTACAGTCACACAGTTGGGAAATCACCTAACTGGGATTTGAATTCATTCCACGTGGCTTCTAAACCATGAAAGGAGCAGGAATTTTAGATTCTAGGGCCAGTTCCTGTTAGGAGCTGAGCAGCTTAAACATTCCCTCATTGAAGAAAATATACTTCAGTAAAGTTGTAGAAAAAGGAAGAAAGAAGAGAGAAAAGAAAGGAGGAAGAGAGGGCATGAGAGAAGGAAGGGAGGAAGGAAAGTATAGGTAGCTAGAAAAATGTGTTCTGACTGGTTCTGTAACCACTGTAGACCAGTGATGTGTTCAAGGCAAGGCCAGCAAAACTGGATAAAAATGGAAAAATTTTGTTTCTGGGCAAATGCTTCTCACACCCTCTCGTGATCTTCTTCTGAATTTATTACCCACCGTGACACCCACAATACAGCCTTGTGACACGGAATTCTACAATCCATGAAGAGCAAGTGCACCTTTTTGTGTTTGCTTTTGCTAACTGCTTGCTGCAGTTAGCAGGTCCTAGAATTTATGATTTTCCAGGAGAGTTCAATCTTAACGATGCCATTTATACAGTTGTCATTGCTTGGGACTGTATTGATAAATCAGCTCTAACAGCTCTTAGCACAGACTTTGGTCTATAATGATGCTTGAATTGAACCAGGAGATGAAGACTCTGATGGACTTTGTGTCATTATTGAGAAACTTGGGACTTACGCCAAGTTATCAGCTGAAACCGTAAATAAGTTACAGAATGCTGACAGAAGAAATGCCAGACATTGACATGATGCACCCATTCAGCATCTGTCTTAGGCTGTTGGAGCTGCTATAACAAAATACCATAGACTGGGTAGCTTATAAACAACAGAAATATATTTCCCATAGTTCTGAAGGCTGGGAAGTCCAAGACCAAGTTCCTGGCTGCTTCAGTGTCTGAAGAGAACACATTTCCTGGCTTGTAGATGGTGCCTTCTCACTGTGTCCTCACGTGGTAGAAAGGACAAACTAGCCCTCTGGGTCCTCTTTAAAAGGGCACTAATCCCATTCATGAGGGCTCCACCATTATGACCTAATCACCTCCCACAAGGTCCCACTTCCTAATACCATCACCTTAGGGGTTAGGATTTCAACATATGAATTTAGGAGGGGCACAAACATTCAGGCCATAAGAGCATTCCTTGCATGAAATGGTGTTAACTGTGGAAAAGCAAGTGAGAGCGGCAAAGGGGAGAGAAGTCAAAGCACAAAATATTAGCATTTCCAGTGCTTGTGACCCTTAAAATGAATTGAGAGAGGTGCTTCTTGAAAAAAGGATAGGTAAAATCTTTGATATATAATGGGTACTTAGTCGCTACTTTGGAAATTCACAATGCATGTAACATATTAAAGGCTCTGGCAAGTTCCAAGGTCAAGCTTCCAGCACAGCAGTCTTCACAAGCATGTGTGAATTTCTGCTAAGTAAATTTACCAAGCTTGGGGTCTTTCCAGTGCTACCCCCTCACTCTGCTGCTAGTGTCCTGGACAAATGAAACAGGTACTTCTTTCTTTCTTTCTTTCTTTTTTTTTTGTCTGAGATGAAGTCTTACTTTGCCTGCCAGGCTGCAGTGCAGTGGCGTGATCTCTGCTCTCTGCTCACTGCAACCTCCGCCTCCCAGGTTCAAGCGATTCTCCTGCCTCAGCCTCCCGAGGAGCTGGGACTACAGGCACACACCACCATGCCCGTCTTTTGGCTTTTTTTTTTTGTTTTTGGAGACAGAGTCTCGCTCTGTCATCCAGGCTGGAGTGCAATGGCACGATCTCGGCTCACTGCAACCTACACCTCCCGGGTTCAAGTGATTCTCCTGCCTCTGCCTCCCAAGTAGCTGGAATTACAGGTGCCCACCACCACACCAAGCTAATTTTTGTATTTTTAGTAGAGATGGGGTTTCGCCATGTTGGCCAGGCTGGTTTTGAACTCCTGACCTTAGGTGATCCACCCGCATCGGCCTCCCAAAGTGCTGCGATTAACAGGCGTGAGCCACGGCGCCTGGCCTAATTTTTGTATTTTTAGTAGAGACAGGTTCTCACCATGTCAATCAGCATAGTCTAGAACTCCTGACCTCAAGTGATCTGCCGGTCTCGGCCTCCCAGAGTGCTGGGATTAGAGGCGTGAGCCACCATGCCCAGCTGAAACATCTACTTCTAACATGTTGCAGATACTAATTCCACAGTACTTCCAGAGTGTCTCAAGTGTAAGACTAGATTAGGAGCCCTGATTGAGCTCATCTGCTGCATGACTCCACATGACTGATGCCCTCTTCATCCCTCTAAGCTGGAGGTGCCTCTCAGGGATGCTGTTTTCCATCCATCCTCTGTTACCCTTTCCTATATCTCAGCAAAGGGAAAGAGGTAAATATTTTAAATGCTTTTGGGGTTTAATGAGGCTAAGAGTATCTGTTTTTAAAGTTTATCAGATAAAAGGCATAGACTCTAAAAATGAGCACAAGTCCTGCAGGCCAGCATCGTATAGCCCAGCATTTCCAAACTCATGGAGCCCATTTTTTCATGTAACATTTGCTGATGTGCCATGGACCAGTGTTCTGAGACAGCTACTCTGGAGACTCTGAGCTGGAGTAGCTGGGATTACAGGCATGCGCCACCATGCCGGCCAATTTTTGTATTTTTAGTAGAGATGGGTTTTCACCATGTTAGCCAGGCTGGTCTTGAATTCCTGACCTCAGGCAACCTCAAGCGATCGACCTGCCTTGGCCTCCCAAAGTGCTGTATATAGCCTCTTTAAATGCCTGGGAAACGCTGCTAAAGATTCCTTATACACTGACCTCGGTAGGAGTAGACCATTATTTGGTATTATCCTCACATGGCAGTGATTTGCTAGATTCTCTGTAAGTAGGAAACTTCAGAACTACCAGTGTCAGCCACCTCTTTGGTTCAGGGCAGTAATTTTCAACATTTCCAAGCTTGTAGACCCCCTTTTTTTGCCGTAGTAAAAGATGGGGCCGACCACAGCCTCTCCACATATTCTGGTGTGTTTTTGCCATCAACTGAAAAAGCAGAATTGGTCAAAAGCTACTATGAATGCTGGGATACTTTTTTTAAAAAAGTAAATTAAATATTTTGAATAGATAATTATATGTACATGGCAGTTATCCTTGAACTGAGTTTATATTTTATTCCTTGCTGCTGCCGCCACACAGAAAATAAACCAGGAAAAACTTCTAACTGGGTAAATCAGCTGTTCACCTTTATCAAAATATTGGAAAAGGGCCAGGCATGGTGGCTCATGCCTGTAATTCCAACACTTTGGAAGGCTGAGACAGGCAGATCACTTGAGGTCTGGAGTTCGAGACCAGCCTGACCAATATGGTGAAACCCTGTCTCTATTAAAAATACAAAAAATTAGTTGGGTGCCATGGCACACACCAGTAGTCCCAGCTGCTTGGGAGGCTGAGGCAGGAGAATTGCTTGAACCAGAGAGGCGGAGGTTGCAGTAAGCTGAGATGGTGCCATTGCACTCGAGCCTGGATGGCAGAGCAAGACTCCATCTCAGAAAAAAAAGGAAAAAATAGATGCAGTTGAAGCTTTGTAGACTCGTACCTCTTTATGTATACACAATGGAAAACAGGATATGTGTATTCTCTGATCCTTTCAATAGGCCTGAGGACCGCTCCTCACCAGAGTTCTGCAGTGCACAGCGGCTCAATCAGAGGAGAAAAAGTCCTTGTACTAAAGCTCATGCTCCTTAGTGGGGATCACTTATCCCTCACTTACCAAATTCCTATAAAGGAGGAGAGATTTTTCTTCTCCTTCCAGCTCAGGGAGTGTTGAAGGGGCGCTTTGCATCCTTTGCTCCTTTTCTCACTTGGAGGAGGAGGATTCCTCTGGTTAGATTAAGGACAGTCTATCTGCCACTGGGCCACACCTTCACACAGGGGTGGGGAAACGGACTCAAAAATAACCTAAGGTGTGGCCGCCCCTCCCTTGTGCTGCCAACTAAAGGCTTCCTGGATGGAGAGGAGAACTAGGGCTCCTTGGTTTTCCTGTGGTTTACCTGTCTGGAGATGCCCACACTGTTCCCTTTCTGGGGGCAGCTGTCCCTGCCACCCCCTGAACTTTTTAATCGCACAGTGACTGATTTGATGAGGCTAAAGGAGATCTTCTACGCAGGGGGCTGGATGAAGGCACCCAGAGTCAGCTCTACACAAGGGTCGCATTCTGGATGTCGGGGGACAGCCCCCGTGGCCACAGGTTCCAGCCGTGCTCTTTAATTCTGTCTTCCCAGGAGTTGCTGGTCCTCCATTCCCAGAGTGGGTCCTTTGGTCCCCATTTAACACATCTGGCTAGAACCCTGGGCAGACTGTGTTAAAGATCATCCACACTCAGTTCTCAAGCATGACTTAATAATGGGAGGAAGCGCAAAATCTCCACCCCATAAACAGCTTGTAATTTTACATATGAAATGTTTTAAGTTTCACAAGGCACACAAGAGAATAGGAAGGAGGCATCTCTTCTTGCTTCTGAGAAAGCTCAGCTGCAGGTCCCCAGAGGCTTGAGCCCCGCCAACTAGGAGGGGGGAGTTGAGTGCGCTGGAAGAGTCCGTAAAAAACCCCAGAGCCCCAGCTTGCACGATGTTCTGTGCCGTCATTGGCTCTCCTAGTTCCCCTCTCTCTCCTACCTTCAGCTCTGCACAGCTCACCAGAAAAGTCGCCTGGAGACAGGAAGTATAAACTTGTGCATAAATATAGACCCATTTTAAAATATCCCTTGTGCTTAAAGGGACCAGGCCAGAATTCTCTTCCCCTAATGAGCAGGATTAAATTCTTCCCCTTCAAACATTCGGTGTATTTGGTAAGAAGACCCCTATTAATATAAGAAAGGAACTCTAAGTAAAATATCTCAGGATCCCAGTTCTTTACAATATTTCCCACGACCTGTGAACAATTATTATGGTGTAGTAAATTAGGGAACATGGCTTTCTCTGGCAACCAAATGTCAAGATAACGACCTAATAATACTCACTGGGGATATAAATAGTGTGGTCTGGGCCACATAGATCCATTTACCACCAGTTTAGGAATTTACCATCAGTTTAAGAATTTACCAGTTCTTTCTCCTTAAGGGGCCTCTTTGGACAGCCTTGAATTGGAAGAAATGGCTGTCTGGAGTCTAGCCCAAAGGGCCAGGTTGGAGGAAGCAGAGAAGGTGGTTATTAAAATCAACAACATTCACAGGAGATTGGATCACTTGCTTTCTTCAGTAAACAGAAAGAGTAGAGCTTTGGCTGTGAATTTTTTGGTGGTTAATTTTTGCTGTTTTTTTCTGCCAGCACCTAGTGCCAATCTCTCTCCATGTTCTTTGAAAGATCATTCTTTCTATCCTTGCAGATCACACAGAATTACTCAGCAAGGAGCAGGGCAGAAAACAGGAGGTTACATGAGAGTCTACACACTGGCCAGGAAGCTGCCAAGTCCCTTTTCCCTGCTTGGCAGCCAGAACCCTGAGGATGAGGCCCAACCCCCAGCTGTGAAGCTGGAGAGACTGAATGGCTCAAAAGAAAAGGTGTCCAGGAACCAATAATTGGGGGATCTCCCAGTGAGGCAACCAGATCTGTACCTGTTCATTTATTCTTTAATTTGTTCACTCAAGAAAGAGCCTACTATCTGCCAAGCAGTCTTGATGCTGCAGATACAGCGGTAAATAGACACCAATCCCTGACCTCAAGGCACTTATATTCTAATAGTGAAGAGACAGTAAACTAAATAAATCATACCATATATTAAAAGATAGACTGGGTGTGGTGGCTCACGCCTGTAATCTCAGCACTTTGGGAGGCCAAAGCAGGCGGATCACTTGAGCTCAGGAGTGTTGACCAGCCTGGGCAACAAGATGAAACCCTGTCTCTACCAAAAATACAAAAAATTAGGTGAGCCTCCATGGAGGCGTGCATCTGTGGTCCCAGCTACTCAGGAGGCTGAGGTGGGAGAATTGCTTGAACGTGGGAGGATTGCTTGAGCCCAGGAGGCAGAGGTTGCAGTGAGCTGAGATTGTGCCACTGCACTCCAGCCTGGATGACAGAGTAAGACCCCATCTCAAAAAAAAGATAAATGCTATAGAAAAAAATAAATTGAAAAAGAGGGATAGGGAATGCTAAGTGAAAGTGAAAGGGAGAGTGTTAGATAGGGGGATGGGGGAGCCCTTGCTGAGAAGGTGACATTTGAACAAAGACGCTCTCTATGGTGAAGCTATCAGTTGGCAAGCCTAATCTATGCACACAAGTCTTCCAGTCAGTTTTTTAGTGCCTCATTCTTTAAATATTTACAGATAGTCAGATCTCCAGACATTTGAGGAAGGCTTTCAAATGTAAAACAGAGAAAGAAAATTGGGGCTCAGAGGAAAAACAATAAAAAAGAGAAAGATGCAGTTTGCTAACTTTCTTTCTATAGCCATTCTCCCCTTCTTTTGATATAGATCTCCTCGAGTTTTAGTGAGTTTTAGTTAGGTGAGAGGCTTCCCAGGCAGGGGCCCCTCTGCCTAGCCTACCCCGCAGCTGGTGGGGCTATGGCATTAAGTTCTGGCTAATGGGATGTGAGCAGAAGTGGTACATAGGACCCCTGGGTCAGTCATGACCCCTTGGAGCAAATGCCACCTGCCTGCCTCTGGAATTTTTTTGATAAAGAAGCTTCTATCAGGCATTATATCTTTGTTATAGCAGCCTAGCATGTTGTGGGGGAAAGAAAGATAGACTGTTACTGTGTCTGTGTAGAAAAAGGAAGACATAAGAAACTCCATTTTGATCTGTACTAAGAAAAATTCTTCTGCCTTGAGATGCTGTTAATCTGTAACCCTAACCCCAACCGTGTGCTCGCAGAAACATGTGCTGTGGTGACTCAAGGTTTAATGGATTTAGGGCTGTGCAGGATGTGCTTTGTTAAAAACGTGTTTGCAGACAGTATGCTTGGTAAAAGTCATCACCATTCTCCAGTCTCCAGTACCCAGGGACACAGTGCACTGCGGAAGGCCGCAGGGACCTCTGCCCAAGAAAGCCTGGGTATTGTCCAAGGTTTCCCCCCACTGAGACAGCCTGAGATATGGCCTCGTGGGAAGGGAAAGACCTGACTGTCCCCCAGCCCGACACCTGTAAAGGGTCTGTGCTGAGGAGGATTAGTGAAAGAGGAAGGCCTCTTTGCAGTTGAGATAAGAGGAAGGCATCTGTCTCCTGCTCATCCCTGGGAATGGAATGTCTCCGTGTAAAACCCGATCGTACATTCTATTTACTGAGATAGGGGAAAACCGCCTTATGGCTGGAGGTGAGACATGCTGGCGGCAATACTGCTCCTTACTGCACTAAGATGTTTGCGTAAAGTCAAACATAAATCTGGCCTACGTGCACATCGAGGCACAGCATCTTTCCTTAAACTTATTTATGACACAGAGTCCTTTGCTCACATGTTTTCCTGCTGACCCTCTCCCCACCATTACCCTATAGTCCTGCCACATCTCCCTCGTCGAGATGGTAGAGATAGTGATCAATAAATACTGAGGGAATTCAGAGACCAGTGCAGGCGTGTGTCCTCCGTATGCTGAGCGCCGGTCCCTTGGGCCCACTTTTCTTCCTCTATACTTTGTCTCTGTGTCTTATTTCTTTTCTCAGTCTCTCATCCCACCTGACGAGAAATACCCACAGGTGTGGAGGGGCTGGCCCCCTTCACATGTATTCTAACTCATACATGTGGGTCACAGGAAAGAGGAGATCCAACATAGGAGAGAAAAGGGAATCCGCAGAATGACAGTGAAGGGAGATCCCAGATAGAGAACTCTGCCTGCCTCAGGACAGAGGGCAGCAGTCCAGATCGGAGCAGTGTAATTTTCCATGTTGAGGGTTCTCTGTAGTTGTATAGTTTTTAACTTGAGGACAGAAAGCTGAAATGGGCCTGAAGCAGATCCTTATCTGTACTTAGCTTGCCTGGTGCCGATGACATTTCCGTTCTCCCTGCTACACAGCTGGCCAGCTGACGAGGTGTGGGTGTGCTTTGATCTCCTCCTGAAAGCTGGGGGCAGGGACGTGCTGAGCTTAGAAGCAGAAAATGCAGAGCAGCCCTCTGCCATTACCATATTTCTGGGGGACACCCCGTGCTTGGCTCACACAATAGCCTCCCTGATTGTGGGGTGCCGTGTTTCCAAGGACTCACTCAGCACCACTTCTGCTTCCCCAGAAGAGGCTCTGGAAAACTTCCAAGGGATGCTGAAGCCAGTCTATAACTCAGAGTCAATGTTCAGTTTACCTGTTCTTGGGATTGTTCATCTAATTGTGATATCACCTTTTTCTTACACAGCTAGGTCGTTATTGTTTTTCAAAAGTAAAATGTATTGCTTAGAGATATTATAAGGAGTAAAACTATAAAGTGTCAGAATGATTACAAGAAAAACGAACTAGTGGTTACCTCTATGGAGGGATGGAGAGAGGGAATACCCTTGGGGAGGGGCACACGGCCCTGTAAGGTACTTTACCAGAACCTGGGTTTGAGGCGGATAGAGCAGGAAAGACTTTTAGTACTATTTGGCTTTTTAAACCGTATGCATACATTGCTTTGATAAAATAGCTCTTCTATGCTGAGAACTGGGTTTCCATTGTTAAGTCTAGGTTCTTGCCTTTGGGTACTTTTTTTTTTTTTGAGACAGAGTCTCGCTCTGTTACCCAGGCTGGAGTGCAGTGGCACAATCTCAGCTCACTGCAACCTCTACCTCCCAGGTTCTAGCAATTCATCTGCCTCAGCTTCCTGAGTAGCTGGGACTACAGGCACGTGCCACACCCGGCTAATTTTTGTACTTTTGGTAGAAATGGGGTTTCACCATATTGGCCAGGCTGGTCTTGAATTCCTGACCTCATGATCCACCCGCCTGAGCCTCCCAAAGTGCTGGGATTACAGGTGTGAGCCACCGCGCCCAGTCGCCTTCAGGTACTGCTGAATTTGGCAAGAAACCAATACAGATGATTAACTACAACATAGCCTGATAAGAGCTGTAGAGTATCTACATGCACAGTGTTTTTGAATTCCAGAAGAGGGAACGATGATTTTTCAGTCAAAAGGCCATGAGAGGAGAGAGAAAATATAGGGGAAACGATCTGTAAATCAGGCCTTGAATGAGGTGGAATTTCAAAATAAAACAAAGAAGAAAAGGCACCTCAGGAGAAAGAAACACAATGAACATGGACAAAGAAGTGTGAAAGTGCATGCAAGTGGTCCAGAGTGGATCAGATACTATAACCTCCGGTGGGGGGGCTTTCATATTGTGCAGTGTGTAAACTGAACAATTATCCATAGCAATCCTGGTGTAAACTGAACAATTATCCATAGCAATCCTGGTGTAAACTGAACAATTATCATAGCAATCCTGGTTGAAGGGAGTGGTTAGGGCCCACAAAAGAAAGAAGTGAGAAGTACAAGGGCCTTAAGTGGGAAATGGCAAAAAGGAATATGAAATGAAAAAGACTATTATTAAGCCCTAAGCATTATTCAGTAAGCCAGGTCTGGCATTTATTTCAATATGAAATTTCAAAATTATATCAACCATTTGTACTCAGTGAGTGACAGCAGCACGTGTCTTTATTTATAATGGCAGGGCCAAATATAAACACAGTTTTAAGTTAGTGTATTTTGCATAACATTCCTTAATGTCTTGAGAACATGGAAATGAATTGGACAAAAATCACTGAATCATCTATAGGTATTTTTTTATTAGAAAAGAAATTAAGTGTTGTCACTAGAGATTGAAGGAAATTAACAATCTTACAATTCTAGAACAGGCAAACTTCATGATAAGGGATTCTTAAGTTTTCAAAGTGTAGGAGCTCTTTCACAGATACACTCTTGGTGTAGGGGGCTGTAAGTTTTCTCAGATGTTTTACATTTCATGCTTTAATCTTTGCTGGTAGTCTAAATAAAATAAATACACAGTGTTCAGGATTATCTGGATAGCCATCTTAAATAACAGAGTGTTCCGCATGACCACAGCCTCTGCACTTGTGCCTCTGATCCATATGACACCAAGACCAACTATGCTTTTCATATGATTTCTCCAATTGGGTCCTGTGACCTTTCACAGAATTGTTGAACATTTCCTATGAGATCTGTGGAGGACAAGGTGGAGAACACTGGTTCAGAGCAGTGATTTTCAAGGTGGGATGGGATGGGGTGGGGTGGAGTTGAGTGGAGAGATGCATGTAGTTAGAAAGAACACATTCAAAATACCCACTGATTTCATAATACAAACTCCATAAAGTCAAGCAGCAAAATGATTTTAGCTAATGGGCAGTAGCAGATAACCAACTGTGGATTCATCATTGTGGAGAAGGAGTCTGGATAAACATAGTTGAAAAACACTGGCTTAGAGGTAGAGACATGCCGACACATGGAGAACAGTAAGAAACGCGTGCCAAAGAGGACAATTGAGGGCCAGTGAGCGAATCCTGGGCCAGAACTTGTCACAGTCTTCTGAAAACCAAAGAGCACATCCAGAAGAAAACCAAGATGGCCCGTCAACCTTCTTGGCCCTGTGATTAAGAGCAAGTTGGTCCACTTTTAAATACTGAGCCAAAAGAGGAAAAAAGCTGTTTGTGCCCCCAAATTCATCCACCAGAAGTGCTGTCATCATTTGCAATGCCATCCAGCTCTTGAGGAGGGACGTCAGCATGGGGCCTGCTCTGCCAGGAAAGAAAGAAGGGATCTCCTTGTAAGGCAAAATCCTTCCTTTCTCTCATTACCAGAACACTTACACCTGCCATTTAAACACACTCTGTTGCAGATGGCCTTGAGATGCAGCTGCCAGTAAAATACTGACAGCATAGAACACTGAAGGAAAAGGCCAAATGCAAATAAGGAGACTTTCTGAATATGGGGGACTCTAATGCCCACACCAAAATAGAAGCAGTTGGAGAAATAACATTTCCCATCTTCTCTCATTCTTAATCTAAGCCTAAATTGCTAAACATGTCCCAGAATAGGAAATATTTGGTGCCACCATTAATTGGGTTTGAGTGCTTTTAGTACCAGTGGTAAGGCCAGGAAGTGAACTCAGACAGACATAGGGTGCACCTGCTGTGATGATATCGTAGAATTCTGATTAGAAGATTTATAGCATTGACTATTTCATTTCAGAGAAATCAGTGGTATTTTTTCAGACCTTTTTCCCCCTTCTGTTGCTATGCTGAGTAACCATCACAAATAATGTATACTCATTGCCCAAGAAATGAGTTATTAATTAGCAGGCAATAGATACCCCTCCAAGAACATTTTGGTTAAAGAACCATTCATTTCTCCCTCAACTAAAGTAGCATTTACATCTCTCTGGGTACAGGTCTCTGAATTGGCCTGCTTGGGAGCTAGCTAGTGCTAGCTGTGCTGGGGAACTGGGGGAGGGAGGAGCTCAGACTCCAAAACCATCACGGTTCCTTTCTGAAATGTTCATCGCCCTGTGGTTTTCCACAGAGCCAAAGATCTCCTTTAGGTTACTGATTTTAGAAAACTTTGTTTTGGCTTTTGGGAAGCCAATTAAATAGAGTTGATTTGCCAAGTGAACACAGGTAAAGCCAAAATGACCTGAGTTTCACATTGCGTTTTGAATAAATCCAAATTGTTTACCATGGCCTGGGTGCTCTGGCCCCTGCCCACCTTTCTCGCTATTCTTCCTTTTCACTGCACTTCATTCACTCTATTCCTGCTTTCTTTCTGTTCCACGAACATCCCTTACCTGTTGCCACCTCAGAGCCTTTGCACTTGCTATTCCCTCTGCCTGAAAAGCTCTTCTGCTTCATCTCTGCATAGCAGTCCCCTTGTTAACCAGGTCTCAGCTCAACCCTTCCTGAGAAAGGCCCTCCCTTACCATGTTAGCTCAATTTTCTCCCCACCCCCTGACATATTCTGTCACATTATTCTATTCTATTTCAGGATTTGCTTGTTTTTGATCTGTCTACCTCTCTAAAATATAAGTTCCAGGTTATCATTTCATGCATCATTATATTCTCATGTGTCTGGCACATGCTTAATAAATATTTGTTAAATGAAGCTTGAGTGAAAGGATTTCTCTCATTGACATGATCTCTTTGTAAAGTGTGAAATTCATAAGTGATTGACATCACCGTTCCTCAACTCACCCCAAATCATTTCTTCCCCCAACCAGAATGCTGTCATACAGTATAACAAACCACGACAGAAGAATTCCACGGTCTCCCATGTTCCTGGCCCAGCACCTCACCTGCCACTCACCTGTGGTTACTGCAGAGCTCCAATCTGCTTTAGCCGCGTCAGCAGTTCCCCACTCTGTTGCAAAGAGACTAGATCACTGCATCCGCCTATACAATCTTTACCGATAAAGACTCGAGGCACCTAAAAAAGCACACGACCCAGGACATTACTACATTACTAGATTAGACAGAACATTTCTATCCTACCACTAAATATTTCCCGTGATTCCAAACTTTTCAAATCACTTTAAAACCTCCTTATGTATATGCTCACAGGACAGGACTTCCTTTCTGTTATAAGGGGTAACATTATTAACTCAAGAATGTTTTTACGCCAGAAGAGTTTTCAAGTTGTGTGCTATGCATGAGCTTGTCCAACTTGTCAAAGGGATTTAAAAATTTCACTCTACAGAAACATGTTTCAGAAGGAGAATTCTGATTGGCTGCAGTCAGACCACCTAGATTGAACTCTGCTTTCTCTGCATCAGGGACCACACCTAAGATTGTAAACTGGGTCACAGCAATCAGGAAGGAAGGAGTTCGTTTCTAAATACAGCTGGAAAAGTATTTGCATTACATCTCTGATTTTTCAGGTCCATGGTTTATTAAGTACAATCATCTCTCTGCGTTGTTAAAACACAGGTGAGGGCCAGGCACAGTGGCTCATGAATGTAATCCTACTACTTTTGTGAGGCTGAGGTGGGAGGGTCGCTTGAGCCCAGGAGTTCAAGACTAGCCTAGGTAACATCGTGAGACCCCGTCTCTACAAAAAATACAAAAATTAGCCAGGCATGGCGGTGCATGCCTGTAGTCCCAGCTACTCAGGAGGCTGAAGTGGAAGGATTGCTTTGGCCCGGGAGGTCGAGGCTGCAGTAAGCTGTGATGGTGCCATTGCACTCACACCTGGACGACAGAGCAAAACAAAGAAAGCAAAACAAAACAACACAAGTGAGCTCTGTCCTCAACCAGGGGGGTGTAGTGGTGTTTGAGTCTCCTTTAATCGCTGGTCCATCATAAGATGGTTAACTCACCCCGGATGAGGGTGCGTCACCCACGCCAAGCCACAGTCATGACACCTGCTGAATAGGCTCCTCTCTAGTTACACACTTCCTCCCTGCTGCTAGGAGCAGACACATTCCAGAATTCCAGAGGGCTTTTAGAATCGCGAGGGAGGAGGAAATACCCTCAACGTGGCTGAATTTATAGGCCAGGAGTGTTCCACCAAGGCTGCCTGGCAGTGAAGAAAAAAGCCCCATGGAGGTCACCGCGTCATCAGAGCCAGCAGGCCTCTCCCCGAGTACCAGGAACGCACTGGAGGGGAGGGAGAGGTGGAGGCAGAAAGCAATGAGACTATTTTTCAAAGCTTTGGGCTTTCCTCAGAAAGCATAATAATTGGAGCAAATTGTCCAAAAAGTGAGAAAGGTGAGAAAAGGGGCTTAATTATTGTGGATAAGTTCTTACAGCACTTTTATTAAAAAGGGGGTCTGGGTGAAGGTAGGCATTAAAAATAAAGTCTAAAAATTAAA
The DNA here is from genome assembly GCF_028858775.2 of Pan troglodytes. Lineage (NCBI taxonomy): Eukaryota > Metazoa > Chordata > Mammalia > Primates > Hominidae > Pan > Pan troglodytes. The sequence continues at coordinate 20,296,811 of NC_072402.2, read as the reverse complement.
AACAAATCTTGCACATTTCCATGGCTATTCCCTGTGCTCTCACAGGATAACTGAGGCTTTGAAAACCCACAGCCCTGGAGCTGCCCCCCAGCCTCCTGAGATGACCCTGAAATGTGACCAGGCTGCTCCCAGCGTGGAGTTTTGTGCTCAGTGTCTGGCAAAGAAGCGAAAGGCTCCTTTACCCTCACACCCATCCTCTAGTCTGGACAACTGCAAAACTGCCTTAAATCGTATCAGTGAATGGTACCCCTAACGGGAGCTGAATGGCAGGCTGTACAGACGGCACGGGGGAGCTGTGGCAGTGAAACCAAAGCAAGAAGTACTGTTGATAAAGCTGAGCAAAGAAGAGGAAATAGCCTATGCTGCTTCCCCTCCTGTCCCTTCCCGTCCCAGCCTCCTCTTTAGAGGAACTTGAGAGTCCGCTACTGTCAAGGAGAGGAAAGAACTGCCACCCCAAAACGAGTTTGGTAATCCTGTGGTTCTTATTCTCCTGCAGTAGGTTTCCCCAGCCTCAGCCAGGCAACATCTCCTGTACGCTAGCTAGGGTTACACAAATGCAACTACTCAAAAGCAATTTCTCAACACTCCTCGGCTACCTCCCTGGTATAAGCCACCTTCATCTGTCACCGGAATAACTGCTATAGCCTCCCAATGTCTCCCAGCTTCAACCTTCACCTTTGCCCTACTGTCTCTTCTCCCCACAGCTGCCAGAGTGGTCCTTTCAAAATGGGGTCAGATCAAGTGACTCGTCTGCTCAGCACCCACCAGGGGCATCTCATCTCACACCGAGTACCAGTCACAGTTCTTCCAAGCTCCTATTAGCTCTCAGACCTCACCTCCACTAACTCTCCTACTGGCTCACAGTGCTGCAACCATACTGGCTTCCTTACTATTCCACAAACCTGCCAGGCAAACGTCTACCCCAGGACCTTTGCATTCACTCTACCTGTAAATTGTGTACACCCATCTCCCTCAGCTCCTATAGATATCTGCTCGAATGTTCCCTTCTCAGTGAGACCCAATGGCTCCATTTAAAACTGGACCCTGCTGCTTCCTCCCTACCTTTCCTACTTTTCCTCATAGCACGTGCCACTTACCAACTCCCAACATACTGTTTTATTACTGTATTTGTTTGTCTCCCCCACTAGAATATAGGTTCAACAAAGGCAGAAGGGTTTTTTTCATGGCAGAAAAGGCAGAATTTTTTCACCAATGTACATAAAAGTGTCTGGTACATAGTAGGTGCTTAAAAATATTTGTTGCATCCAGTAAAATCATCATTCAAATGTGAAGGAGAAATACTTTCTAAGGTAAACAAAACTTGAGGGAATGTGTTACCAATGGAATCCCCTTGCAAGAAATGCCCAAAGAAGTTCTTCAGAGATAAGGGAAACGATATAGTTCAGAAACTCAGATCTATGTAAAGAAAAGTGCATTAGAGGAGAAATAAATGAAGGCACTAATTTAGGAGCTGTGACTATAGCAAAACAAAAACAGGTTTTACCAAGTACATGGCTTGATTGAAGCCACTAACTTTCCATAATCATGTCCTGCTGATTACCTACTAGATACAGCTACTTTATAGAATAATTAAGACTGCAGGTTCAGGCTGGGCGCCGTGGCTCACGCCTGTAATCCCAGCACTTTGGGAGGCTGAGGCGGGTGGATCACGAGGTCAGGAGATCAAGACCATCCTGGCTAACACAGTGAAAACCCGTCTCTACTAAACATACAAAAAATTAGCCAGGCGTGGTGGCAGACGCCTGTAGTCCCAGCTACTCGAGAGGCTGAGACAGGAGAATAGCGTGAACCCAGGAGGTGGAGCTTACAGTGAGCTGAGATTGCGCCGTTGCACTCCAGCCTGGGCACAGAGGGAGACTCCGTCTCAAAAAAAAAAAAAAAAAAAAACCCTCAGGAGCTTTCAGACCCTTTGAATACAAACACTTCCCTGTTGGCGATCAAACGTGCAGCTTTAAAAGACTTGTTCTTCCCCTAGGAGGAATGCACTCAGAATTCAAGAATCTGTGAAAAACATTTTTCTAAAAATGAAAAACAGGCTTGTTGAGGTGGATTACGTCTGTAATCCCAGCACTTTGGGAAGCTGAGGTGGGAGGATAGCTTGAGGCCAGGAGTTCAAGACCAGCCTGGGTAACATAACAAGACCCCCATCTGTACAAAAACTTAAAAAATTAGCTGGGTATGATGGCTCATGCCTGTAGTCCCAGCCACGGGAGGCTGAGGTGGGAGGGTCACTTAAGCCCAGGAGTTCGAGGCTGCAGTCAGCTATCATTGCACCACTGCACTCTAGCCTGGGTGACAGAGCAAGACTCTGTCTCTTAAAAAAAAAAAAAAAAAAACCTTAAAAGATTACTACAAGAAATATTGTTGTTCTACAAAGAAATGAAAAAGCAATTGTTGACCAGGTGTGGTGGCTCACACCTGCACTTTGGGAGGCTGAGGTGGGTGGATCACCTGAGGTCAGGAGTTCGAGACCAGGTTGGCCAGCATGGTGAAACCCCGTCTCTAATAAAAATACAAAAATTAGCTAGGTGTGGTGGCAGGTGCCCGTAATCCCAGCTACTTGATTGCTTGAACCTGGGCGGTGGAGGTTGCAGTAAGCCAAAATCACACCACTGCACTCCAGCCTGGGCGACAAGAGCGAAATTCCATCTCAAAAAAAAAAAAAAAGCAATTGTTAAATGAACACATGAAGAGGTTTGCTTTACCTCCTGGAGAATAGATGCTGTTGGGCTGAGAACAATAATCCCAATTGTGTTGCACATTGGAATCCCCAAGGGATTTTTCCAAATAGTAATGCTGGCCAGGTGTGGTGGCTCACCCGTGTAATCCCAGCACTTTGGGAGGCCGAGGTAGGTGGATCGCCTGAGGTCAGGAGTTCGACACCAGCCTGCCCAACATGGTGAAACCCCGTCTCTACTAAAAATACAAAAATTAGCTGGGCATGGTGGTGGGCGCCTGTAATCCCAGCTACTTGGGAGGTTGAGGAGAACCCAGGAGGCAGAGGTTGCAGTGAGCCAAGATTGCACCATTGCACTCCAGCCTGGGTGACAAGAATGAAACTGTCTCAAAACAAGCAAACAAACAAAACTAATGCTTGGCTCCCACCTCTGACATTGTGATTTAGTTATTGAGGGGCATAATTTGGGCATAAGGATTGTTTTAAAAGCTCTCTAGGTGATCCTAATGTGCAGCAAAGTTTGGGAACCAGTGGCTAAAAGGTCCTCAGGGTGGCAGCCACAGTGGGGCCAGTAGTAGTGTTTGCACTGCCCTTTACACCTCTCAGGGCCTGGGCAACCTATGCAGCTGGTGGTCCCACTAGGCAGCAAGAGCCTCTCTCGTCATTGTGTATACTCCAGGACCTCAGCACACAGCAGTAGGGTAACACACTAAGCCCCCTTTCTGCACCAAAATGCTGACTTATTAGAGAGAAGGGGAGAAACAACCTCCAATGCTTTATACTCAGAACCCAGAGACAACCTTGTAAGTCAAACTAAAACTGAAATAGGATATGTGCTTGGCCCAACACTGTGCTGTAGAATTCGTGCATCGTAAAAGAGAACTTAGCTGAGCTGGTGGGACATTTCTCATCCCACCTCACAGCAGAACTGATACAGGTGATGTGGTTGGCATCCCTCCTGAAGCCCAGGACGCAAAGCCAAGGATGCTGAAGAGAGGGAAGTCTTTCAGATGGAGGAGAGCAATTTTTAGAGGGTCCCACAGTCTATTCGTAGCAAATGGGACTCTGAGGTCACCTAATCTGGTCTTGCAGCTGGGATCTTTGAGGACTACTGGGGTGGTGACTTGCCCAGGATCACACAGCCAGCCATTATAAGAGCCAGGCCAGAACTCCAGGCTATGATTCCCTACAATGTGGGGCCTGGAAACATCCATAATTAATTTAGAACAAGGGGCAGATAATGGTACATTAGATTTTTCCAGTGGGAGGAATTAGATAAGGAAGAATGAGCAAATTAGAAAAAGAAAGCCTAGAGAAAAGAATGAAGAACATGAATCTCATGTTAAATAACAAACACATCACACCCGGCCCTCCACCCCAGCTTCCACCTCCAGCCCTGCCAGCTGAAAACTGTCATTTCCTGGCAGTGCTTAAAACAAAGACTCTAGATAATTCCCCAGGGACTCACCGGCAAGCTGCTGGTCCCACTTACCCTGCCGCACAGCAGACATCAGCTGTACTCCCTCTTCTGCTCCGTGAAGACCTTTGGCTGCAGTGCCGCCGCTCATTCAAGTCACCGAGATCCTCTCTAAGGCGCCCTCCCCCACACCCCCCGCCCCGCACAGCCCTCTGGACGCCTTGAAGTACGGAGCCGCAGCCTTATCCTAAAGAAAGGCACAGCTCTGACAAGAAAAGGCAATCCGGGAGCATTTCCCTAGCCGTTTAAAATGAAACTCACCGTTCTTGCTCCCGTGAGCTGTTGCAGATAATCTTGAATCTCGTTAGTGTGGTTGGTGGCTGTGATATCGACAAATTCCAGAAGCCCTTGTTTGATGGGCAATTGACTGAGGATCTCTTGGGCCCTCCTGCAGTACGGGCAGGTGGGCTTGATGAACACAACCACCTTCCCAGGCTGGATTTTGCAGTTCACAAACTCTTGAGCCATGCCGATGGGCTGCGGTCTCCCCGGGAAGAATCCTCAGTTGCAGGTATTGCTTGGGGTATTGAGCCCCGACCCAGCCAGTTGGCTCCTATTTAATAAGGAACCTCCCTGGAGGCGGAGTTTGCCTGGTAGCTTGCTCGAGTTTTAAAGGGACAGCTTCAAAGACATTTCCATCTGGTATACTTCACTAGTTAGCAATGCCTAGGAATGCAATACTTGCTATTTAATCATTGGTAGCTATGAAAGACACTCTGGGTATCTTTGTTGTCCTTGGACATTTGGGGAGTGCCTGCCCATTGGCAATGATCAGAGTTTAGTCACCTCTGGGGAAGCATAAAGTGCTTACTCACAAAGGGGCTGAGGAGGCAGTGACTTCTTAGAGCAAATTCTTGTTTTCCCTCTAAGAGATACAGTTGTATTTTAAAATGCAAACAGAATCACTTAAGAAACAGAACACTTTGAAATCTCTTTAGAGGAAGTGAAATTGAAACTGTGACTTTGCACTCCTCATGAAGGTTGCTCTCACAGCGTTTTGCTTGGACTGTATGGTGGGTGTTTGTTATTGTGATCTTTTTAATGGAATTCATTCTCAGTATTTAAAAATCTGGAGGTCTCACAAAACAATTCGGACTTAAAACTTCTCTCTGAAAAGTCAGGTCGGGCAATACAGAGCTTGCACCTTTTAGTGGAAGCTGCTGGGGCTGACAGCTGTTGCCCGCTTTGTATAGGGCAAGTAGTGGCTTTGGTTTGCCACAGGTCCCAACGACAGGCCCATGCCTGAGACACCGGCTTCACCCCATAACCATTTGAGTTGGTAACCCTTGAACAGCAGTTTAATATGGAGGCAAATTCCAACACAATCCTTGATACAAAACTACAGATGAAATGAGAATCTTTTTTTCTGGTTGAGCCTATGTTCGTGACCCTCTGCTTTTAAGTGTTTGTGAGGGGAAGTAGTGTTGTAACTCAGACACCACATTCACTTCAAGTGTTATAAGACACGGGTTGTAACAGTAGGAAATCTTTCGCTCTTCCCCAGGGTGCCCATTCTCCTTATCCCGCAAAGCAAAGTCTTCTACTCCTGGGTCTAGTTCTGGCCCCCTCTAGTGTATGGTAGCTTAAATAAACAAATCAAGGAAAAACTATGTCCTTTAAATGTGAATCATCCTTTCCCCAGGAAGTTTTATGGTGAAACCAGAGTATCTTCAAAGAGGCGGGGCCAAGGCCAGAGCTGGACACCACCTCTGCCACATAAGAGGAATCCCAAGCATACTGCGATCAAGGGAAGGGAAGAATATCCACTCCCAGAAGCAGCTTTTTACTGTGACTCTCATCGTTACTAGAATTAAAATGGCAAAATGAGAAAGCCAGATTCTGAGTCACGGAGGGGGAGCTAAGTGACAGCTCTGTCCAGAGAAAAGGATGTGGCAGGGCTGGGAGGCCCCTCACGTGGTCAGGGCTCCGGACTTCCCACTTCCCTCCAAAGTAGGCTCTGCCACAGAGTCTGAGCCGCCTCTCTTTTTTCATTCTTTTACCTCAGAACCCTGTGGCCAGGCTCCTTCCAGAGGCCCCTGCCAGGAGGTCCAGGGTCTGTTTCAGGGCCCTCAGGCTGTTGCCTTAGGTTCCCTCAGCCTGAGGTTTATCCACACGACTTGCACCTGCTACTCACTCAGAGCCTTTCTCTTCTCTGGTCTGTTGTTGGCTCCTCCCTTCCTGCTGCCTCTTCCTCAGCCTGCCACTGTGTTCAAGTTAAAAGCCACCACCACCACCACTCCCCATTTCCTGCTTTCCTGCCTCTGCCCTTTCATGAAATTTACTGTCTGTACCTTTCTCACCTCCATTCTCTCATTTTGTTGTCATCTGACCTTGTCAACCATTCTGCTGAATTGTTGGTAGACACTAATCATGGCCTCTATGTCACCAAATAACCATTTAACTAGGTATCCTGACCTTTTGCAAATTAGTCACCTGCCCCAAGAGGCTGGGATCCAGGGAGACTATTGTCTGCCTCTCACTCAGTCCCGGGGACTGCCTGGTGTCTGAAGCCTTAGGACAGATGGCCATAAGGCACAAGCTAAAGGCAATTTTTTTGTGAGGCACCATGTGGAAAATGGGAGACAAAGAGATGGCAAAGAGCGGGTGTCCTCTCCATTTCTCAGAAAATGCTGTGGCTTCAACTCAGTGAAAAATGACAAGCATAGAAGCCTCTGCTGCATTGTACAGCAGGAGCTGAAACCCAGCATGGACCTCAGGGTATCTCAATGGGAAGCCGCCATGGGGACTGCAGATACGTCAAGTGCTGTGGATGGAAAGAGGGTGTGCGTGTGGACTAACTCGTGTGGACTCTCCTTTGGTTTGCGTGAGACACTCCCAGGCACTCTCAGAAAATACACCTTGGAGGGTGGGAAGTGAGGGCATTTTTTAGGGGAGAATCAGTCCTGCTTTACAGATGGTTGGCAACAAGCTAGTGAAATATGTGTGGTTACTCTTTTTTTTTTTTTGAGACGGAGTCTCACTCTGTCGCCCAGGCTGGAGTGCAGTGGCACAATCTCTGCTCACTGCAAGCTCCGCCTCCCGGGTTCACGCCATTCTCCTGCCTCAGCCTCCTGAGTAGCTGAGACTACAGGCGCCCGCCACCATACCCGGCTAATTTTTTGTATTTTTAGTAGAGACGGGGTTTCACCGTGTTAGCCAGGATGGTCTCGATCTCCTGACCTTGTGATCCGCCCGCCTCAGCCTCCCAAAGTGCTGGGATTATAGGCATGAGCCACCGTGCCCGGCCAATGTGACTTCATTTGTACTCACAGGCTGATGAGGGCTGCAAAATATGTGGCCACAAACGAACATTCTTCAGGGTTTTTCCTTACTTACCCACTGTGCAGGGTTTGACCTTGTAGATCACTGCAGGCCTCCGGAAGTTCTCTTCCCAATGCCCATTGCAGCATGATCTTTTTGCTCTTTCTATTGGATATTGTCTCAGTCTCTTTGTTAAGAATTTTGCCTACACATATGGTCTATCTTGGGGCTTGATCTTCTCATTATGTACACACCCACTCCTTGAGAGGTCATAGCTCCACACATGACTCCAGCTGTCAGCTTTTTACTGATGAGCATCACATGTTTTTCCTTATCTGGACCTCTCTCCTAAGCTTCAGGGAAGGCTATCTCATTGCCTACTGAAAAGACCCACTTGGGGATTCCTTAGGCCTCTCAGCCTCTAGGCAGCCAAAACTGAATCTCCCCTGAAGCCACCCTCTTTCCTCCATACCTGCTCATTGAGCCTGCATGCAACTTCATGTACCTTTTCAGCCAGGGCGGAAACCTGGCAGGCATCTGTGCTGGCCTCTGCTTTCACTTATGCATAGTGGCCAAACCCTACCAAGTTTGCCCCCTGAGTGCCTCCCTGGTCTGAACACCTGCCTGCTCCTGCTGGTCCAGCCCTCATTAGTTCTTCACTCCCTCTTGTAGCACCTCCACCCTCGCCTCACTGCCTACTCCACACTGCTGCTGGGGCAATCTTTAAAAATACAGAACCTATCTTGTTCCCTCTTAAAACTGGTCCATGGGCTGGGCGTGGTGGCTCATGCCTGTAATCCCAGCACTTTGGGAGGCTGAGACGAGCAGATCATGAGGTCAGGAGTTTGAGACCAGCCTGGCCAATATGGTGAAACCCCATCTCTACTAAAAATTAAAAAATTAGCTGGGCGTGGTGGCGTGTGCCTGTAGTCCCAGCTCTTTGGGAGGCTGAAACAGGAGAATCTCTTGAACCCAGGAGGCAGTGGTTGCAGTGAGCAGAGATTGTGCCACTGCACTCCAGCCTGGGTGACAGAGCAAGACTCCATCTCAAAAAACAAACAAACAAACAAACAAACAAACAAACAAAAAACTAGTCCATGTTTCCCCAGGACAAAATCCAGATTTCCCTGTGGGGATGTGGCCATGTGTGATGGGTCCTCCCTGCCTTTTTCATTGTATCCCAGCCTCCCCGCCAACATTTTAGAGACAGGAGGCAGCCAAGGGTCCCTGGTGAAACCCTGCCTCCAAGTCTAAAACAACCTGAAGGCTGAAAAACTGGACTGCTGTCCTAGTACTTTGGGAGGCCAAGGCAGGTGGATCACCTGAGGTCAGGAGTTCAAGACCAGCCTGGCCAACATCGTGAAACCCTATCTCTACTAAAAATACAAAAAAAATTAGCTGGGCATGGTAACAGGTGCCTGTAATCCCAGCTACTTGGGAGGCTGAGGCAGGAGAATCGCTTGAACCCAGGAGGCGAAGGTTGCAGTGAGCCGAGATCGTGCCATTGCACTCCAGCCTGGGCAACAAGAGCAAAATTCTGTCTCAAAAAATACCAGAAACAAAGACAAAATTGGACTGCTGGTCCTGGATGAGGCCCGCCTTTTCCTGACTGATTCTTTCTGAATAATGCCCACCTGTGCACTGGGAAAGCGGAATGAAACTTTGGGAAGTTTGCACCGTTTGCAGCGAGGAGCCTGGCCTCTCCTGTTCCTGTCTGCTGACCTGGAACTCAATCTGTGAGCCGGGAAACCTGCTATCAGGACTCCCTCTTGCTTTGCTGAGAATTATTATTCCTTTTTCCTTTTCATCCAATAAATTCCATTTTCCTCACCCTTCTATGTGTCCGCAAGCCTAATCTTTCCTGGTCGTGTGAAAAGAGCCCAGTTTTACCGGAACTAAGGGGAAAGTTCTGCAACAATTTCTCCTTTGCTCCAACTGTGTGGACTCTGAGCCATTTCGTCATTGCTGCCACTCACACTTTGGACCTGCTGCTCCCTGTGCCCAGGGTGCCCTTCCTCTTATTTCTGTGTGGCTGACTCCTGCTGGCCCAAAGGGACTCAGATCAGGATGGTGTGTTAGCACCTCTAGGAAGTACCCCAAAACACACACCTCTTTCCCCCATGGGATGGGTGCCTCTCCATGGAGCTCACATGTCATACTGTGCCCTGACTCATCACATGTCATTGTTCCTTTGTGTTAATTTTCTGTCATCTACAGTGAGTTCCTTGAGGGCAGGGAAAGGGCTTTTTATCTCTGCATTACCAGAGCCCAACGGATACACACTGGTTCTTATCCATCCACCCATTCATCCAACAAACATTTATTAATCAACTACTCTCAGCCAAACACAAACATCCATCATACAGCCCCAGGTCTTAGGAGTTTATAGTTTAGTGGGCAATATAAACAAGGAAAATGGACACAAGTGTTAGAAAGTGTTCTAGTTAACAGAAGTGTGTATGGGCATTAGGTTAACCAAAGGGAGTAGTCACTCCCACCTGGAGGGTGACTGGGGAAAGGGCCCATATCAAAGGAGAGCTAGGCTGAATCTTGAGGGATAAGGAGAAACTTCTGAATGTACAAGGAAGGGAAGGGCATTGCAGGCAGAAGGAGTAGGAAAAGGAAGAACAACATAAACGGTGCTTGACATTGAACATGGATAGAGCATTGGGGGTTTGCGTGGGGAGAGGAGAGACAACTGGAGAGCAGGCAGAGAATAGGGGAACTTTACCACACTGCAGAGGGAGGAGTTCACACACAGGCACCGAGGAGCTGGAACAGGTATACTTTATACATGGATAGATTTGTAGTCAAACGTTTGATGTATTAATGATGGTGTCACATCTCCCAAGTCACACAATGAGTACCTAAATGCAGTTTGATCACAGAAGGGCTCTAATGAGTGACAGGAATGCTTTGGAGCTGGCAAAACTTTCAGGGTCCCTCTGTGTTCACCCTGGGACCAGTCCTGGCTTCCACATGGCTTGAAGTGGTACGAAGGGGCGGCTCAGGGGGTGGTGGGCTGCCATTGCTCCAGCTGCCCTCAAGGCTGCTACACTAAGCATGGCTGCCCATGTGGCCCCTTAGGCATGCTGCTGTGGGGGCTCAGGTGAGAGAGCCTTGGTACCAGCTGCCCTTTTCAACCACAGACAATGAAGGTTCTGGTTTGGGGCTGTGCCTTGTTTTCAGAGTCTAATTCTTTAGGAAGCTCTCTCTGGCCCTCTCCAGATTTGACTGCGGGGGGCACTGACTCTGGCTCTAACTGCAGTCTCTCTGGACAGATGTTTCCTTGCCTTCTACCTCTATGCAGGGCTGTGTGATACTGAACTCAGTAACACTGACAGCTACCATTTACTATGTACCTACTGTGTGCTGGGCTCAGTGCTAAGAGCTTTATATGCATGATCTCTAATCATCACAGCAACTTTGAAAAGTTGATATTTTGGATCCCAAACTGACTAGAAGAATAAGGAAAATCTTCCTAACTTGAGGGACTTGAAGTTCAGCCAAGGTCAGGAGTATGGGCTGCCTCCCTACAGGCTGCCTCCCTACAGGCTCTGCCTTACATTTGGAAAAGCTCTCTTGTTGCCCCGTGTCTGCAAACAACCATTCCAGAGGAAATGGGAAAGCGTTAATCTAAAGTTTTCCCACACCAAACCTCCCCTTGTGTTATTGGTTAAATTGCATCACAGGCTCATTCCTAACCCAGAGACTAGCAAAAGGAATGGAGTGACCACCACTTTTGGAGAAAATGAGGCCCATTGCTAGATTAGAAATGGTTTGACTTCTTTTTTTTTTTATTATTATACTTTAAGTTTTAGGGTACGTGTGCACAATGTGCAGGTTAGTTACATATGTATACATGTGCCATGCTGGTGTGCTGCACCCACTAACTCGTTATTTAGCATTAGGTATATCTCCTAAAGCTATCCCTCCCCCCTCCCCCCACCCCACAACAGTTCCCAGAGTGTGATGTTCCCCTTCCTGTGTCCATGTGTTCTCATTGTTCAATTCCCACCTATGAGTGAGAATATGTGGTGTTTGGTTTTTTGTTCTTGCGATAGTTTACTGAGAATGATGGTTTCCAATTTCATCCACGTCCCTACAAAGGACATGAACTCATCATTTTTTATGGCTGCATAGTATTCCATGGTGTATATGTGCCACATTTTCTTAATCCAGTCTATCCTTGTTGGACATTTGGGTTGGTTCCAAGTCTTTGCTATTGTGAATAGTGCTGCAATAAACATATGTGTGCATGTGTCTTTATAGCAGCATGATTTATGGTCCTTTGGGTATATACCCAGTAATGGGATGGCTGGGTCAAATGGTATTTCTAGTTCTAGATCCCTGAGGAATCGCCACACTGATTTCCACAAGGGTTGAACTAGTTTACAGTCCCACCAACAGTGTAAAAGTGTTCCTATTTCTCCACATCCTCTCCAGCACCTGTTGTTTCCTGACTTTTTAATGATTGCCATTCTAACTGGTGTGAGATGCTATCTCATTGTGGTTTTGATTTACATTTCTCTGATGGCCAGTGATGGTGAGCATTTTTTCATGTGTCTGTTGGCTGCATAAATGTCTTCTTTTGAGAAGTGTCTGTTCATGTCCTTTGCCCACTTTTTGATGGGGTTGTTTTTTTCTTGTAAATTTGTTTGAGTTCATTGTAGATTCTGGATATTAGCCCTTTGTCAGATGAGTAGGTTGCAAAAATTTTCTCCCATGTTGTAGGTTGCCTGTTCACTCTGATGGTAGTTTCTTTTGCTGTGCAGAAGCTCTTTAGTTTAAAGGGAGAGCTCTGATGGGGAGAAGTAGATTCCTTAGCAAACAGGAATTCCCTAGGAAGGAAGAAGAGAAAAATGGTTGTGGGGTAGGCAACCAACAGTGTTCATTGCCAACCCTAGCACAAACTCCTTAGAACCAGTGAGCCACCAATAGGAACTTTATCTTGCTTAGACAGACAAAACTGAAAACACTGAAATAAAAGGTGGGGCTTGTGCTGTTGGGAAGAAGGTTTTATCTACTCCAGGCCTAAATGTTTTTCAGTGAGCTTATCGAAATGATATTTATTTAACAAATAAATATCCCATTACAGTAGGTATCAGTACCTGCCATTTGCAGGTAAGAAAACAGACCCAGGAAGGTTAGGAGACTTTGTCCCGGGCTTCCCAGCAAGGAAGCAGCAGATGTGGGATTCAAGCTCAGGTGTTGGGTCCAAAGCAGATGCTCTCTCTGCTGCTCTACAGAGCAAATTCCAAGGTCTTAAAGGAAGGATAACACAAGCCTGAAAGGGGTCCTGAAGACCATCTATTCTAACCCCCTCGTGAGCTTGCCTCCATGCCATGGCATTTTTCCCACTGGGCACTTGTCCAGCCTCCCCTTGAACCCCTCCATGGAACAGGCAGGAATTCACATCTATGAAAAGAATGCTGAGTGTCCCTCATGGAGCAGGAGCCCACTCTTCAGGGAAACTGAGTGCCTGCACCCAAGGCACACACAACTTTCAAGTAAGAGGGAACATGTCATAGTGTCGTTCAGGATCTCAGATCCAGGATCAGGGAGAGGCAGCACCTGTGTACATGACATCATATGAGAGAATCACAGCCTTGCTTGTGAGAAAGAAAGAGTGGTCCCAAACAGAAGTGAATTTAAATTCACATGGCAAGGCTTTTCTGAAAACACACCTGAGCACATTTCTGCTTGAAATCTATTCATGATGTTTCTACCAGCTGGTGGTCTATCTGAGCACCAGCTCCATCCTAAGCTAGGCTTACTCCACACAGCTGATAGAGGCTCAGCAAAGCTTAACTAGGCCTGTCATAAACTCACCCCACAACTAAAATGAGACATTCCTGTTATCTTATTCCTAGTCTAACTTTTATCTGGATAATTCTTTTTGTCTTTACACATCCAACTCCCAAACAATCTATGAACTGGATATCTTTTTGTTGTAAATAAAAAAATAAAACATTGACAAGTGTTCAACTTAAATACTCCTTAAAGGGGCACTAATTTAGAAATATATCAATATAATGAAATACTTAAAAATTTTTTTTAAAGAGGCAGAATTAAGTCAGTTGATATGAAATAATCTCTAAGATATTAAGATGCAGCACAGTGGCATCAGTATGCTAGCTACCATTTATGTTTAAAAAATGGTATATTGAGTGGGACTTTCTTGTTTGTTAGAGTAGAATTGGAAGGGGAAAGCTGAGGATTATGAAGGATAAATAACGCACCTTGTATAGAAAGCCACCAACAACAGGCCAGAATTCCTTTCTAGGGCTTTCTTAAAGATGAAACAACTGACCTTACAGCTATCAGCACATACTCCCCACCTTCCCACCCTAGTTGGCCTAGTAAGGAGTGTTGGAGTTTTTCCTTTCCCACCACGCCCCCCTGCAAGCCACATGAAATGGGCCCCAAGAGAAACATCATTAAAGATTGGAGTTTACTTGCAAGAAGAGGAGGCTGGTGCCTCATTTACCAGTTGGTCAGCTGCTTAGATATAGTTGATGCATTGATCTGCCCTGTGCCTGCTGAGCAGGGGCAAAGAGCCTTGGGAGAAATCACAGAGTCTGGCTTGAAAGGGACATGTGAGTCTCCCATGGGCAAGTGCACATGGAAGGTGACAGCCTTGAGTTGTCTTGTTTCCTATCACTGGGCAAGGAGAGCCCAGCATAAGAGGCTGTGGGGTGTACACAGAGGCAGAGGCTGAAGGGGCTGGAGGAGGTCAACCTGCAGCTTGATCTGCCACATTGGGGAAGCCATGTATGTGAGAGAGCCTCTTTGAAGAACTTACCTGGCAGCCTCAAAGAGCCTGTTTTAGGGTGCCAGCTATTAAGATGGTTAGTGTTGGCCAGTGAGGCCATGAGCATTCACAGAGAAAGAACCATAACATAGGAAGTTCAGTAAGGAAACAGTTACCCTCCCTCTCCATTGCCTCTCCCAGTCCCCAACTTTGATAAAGGAGGGGCAGGAGCTGTCATTGAACCTGATCATGATCCATCCCTCTCTACTCCAAGAGGAAAAAGTGAAGGGACAGGAGTAAAAGACAGATATGCCCTCTGCCCACTGCAGGTGCCCCCAGGTCATGATGGGGGTGGGTGGTTTGAATAGATATGATTGTAATTTTAGACTCGATTAGACCAGAATTTTTAACAGCTAAAAGTGAGAAGAAAGCTATGGGACCCCTCCATTTCTGCCTCCCTCATAGGGATGGGAGATTGGACAGAGCACAGTTGTAAGTTGTGATCAGTTAAACCCCCCCCACCGCCCCACATTTTAGGTTAGTTTCCCACAGCTCCATATATGTGATATGGGCCGACTATCTCTGGAAGGATAGAGAAGAAACGAGGAAATGCCTCTTGAAGAATGACTTGCAGACTGACCCCAGGCCAGGTATACTTCCTGCATATCTTTTGTGCTGGTTTTTGTTTGCTTGTTATCACATGCAAATATTACACAAAATAGGCAGAAGGCATGCCAAAGCAGTGAGAGGGAACAGGGAGGATGGAAGAATGGAGACAGGACCCTTATATCTCAGAAAAAATCAACCAAATTTATCTCTTTAAGGTAACAGGTTCACACTGAGGTGCAAAACTCATATCTATTATTTGCCCCAGAAGGAATGGGTGCCGGGGTGATGGAAGCTACTCTGCACACGGTTTGGTCCTGAGGGGCAGAGGAAGTGAGGATAAATGAGGATACTCACAGACAAGTTGCATGCTAGAATTGGCTTATCCGGGTGGCAGGAGACAGAAGAGACACTGGGATGCACACAGCCCTCCACCTGCCTGTCCTCTGCCTAAAGGAGTCTCTTAACCACGTCCTGGGTCATGAGAACATTCCAGAAAGTGGAACCTGACCCTGGCCTTCCCCACCAGACTGCCTGCAAAGGAAAAATCACTTCATTCAAGGATGAGTAGTCAGAAAGCGCCATCACGAGATCTGTGTACAGATAATAACAGAGAAAAGGGGTGTGGGACAGGGAGAGAAGAAACATCACCACGGTATTACAGATATATGTACAGGATTCTCCCTGTGACGCTGTTTGTAATAATGATAATAATAATAGTAACTTTAAAACTTCAGAATGGCCTAAATATCCATGAATAAGGAACTAATTATACAAATCATGGTACATCTATATAACTAGTTCTTTTGAAGCCTATTTTGTGTAATATTTGTATGTGATAACAAGCAAACAAAAACCAGCACAAAAGGTATGCCGGAAGTATACCTGACCTGGGGTCAGTCTGCAAGTCATTCCTCAAGAGGCTTTTCCTCATTTCTTCTGTATCCTTCCAGAGATAGTCTGCCCGTATCCACAAAATCATGAGTTCTGTCTGTACATGCTAATATGGAAAGATATTCAAGATATATAACTTTAAGTGATTTATTAAATAGGCAACATATAAACACAGTATAAAATCCTAATAATACAAAAGGGTATACAGTGCAAAGGAAGTTGCTCTTTTTTTTAAAACCACAAATACGTTTATTCCTCTAAAAACAGTATACCATCTTTCCAGTTTTCAAAACGTTATTATCAATTATCTGCAGATTACTCTCATTAATCTGATTTTTAAAAATCTCAGAGCAGAGCAATTCACCAGCACCATCATCAAGCGAGCTACAAATCTATCCTTTACCAAAGCAAGGAGACACTTAAGATCAAGTCAAGAGAAGAGCTTTCAGTGTTTACAGAAGGAGTACTCACATTCGTCACACACTTTAGGGCCCATATCCCCCTTTTAAACTGTCTAACTCCTAACCCGGTCTATTTTTACAGTCTGAAAACAAGGAGTCACCCAAGTGAGATATTCCTTCAGAGCACTGTTGAAAATGGATCAAACATGGAGATCCTCCAGATCCCTGTTCTCAAGTGTTAACAATATTTTATATTAGCACATAGAATATCCTTAGATATATTCTGTTATGTTCTAAAGAGTTTGTGTTTCTCCCTTTTTGATGATGTCTTCAATTTCTTCTGAGACCTTTCCTGTATAATCATTTGGTTCTATTGCTTTTAACTTCTCTTGATACTCCAGTGGCAAACCATTTTTATTTTTGCACCCATGCAAATTATCTTTTTATACTGTGAAGACGGAGGAGCACTTTCATAATTTGTCATCAGATATCTTTGACAGGTTATTTCTCTTCCTTCTTGAGTTGAAACTTTAACTTCTATTACAACATATGTTCCTTTTTTTTTTTTTTTTTTTTTTTGAGACGGAGTCTCGCTCTGTCGCCAGGCTGGAGTGCAGTGGCGCAATTTCGGCTCACTGCAAGCTCCGCCTTCCGGGTTCAAGCAATTCTCCTGCCTCAGCCTCCTGGGTGGCTGGGACTACAGGCGCCCGCCACCACGCCCAGCTGTTTTGTGTTTAGTAGAGACGGGGTTTCACCATGTTGGCCAGGACGGTCTCGATCTGCATGCGGGCCACACAGAAGCCCGCCGCCGAGGGGTTTCGGAGGTGGATACTCTCGTCAGCCGGTTGCTACCGTAGGCGAAGTACAGAAAAATGTCCTCATCCGGGCCCGGGACGTCCCTGCAGCCCAAGTTCGCCATGTCCCACTGCTGCCTGCACGGGAGCCTGGAGCAGAGCTGTGAGGAGCCGCCAGAGAGCGCAGCGCGGCGGCCCAGGACCCCGGCCCAGTGACTGCCTCGCCGCCGCCTCCAGGAAGTTGCACTTTTACCTCATCCCTCAACAGTTCAGATCCTCTCACCAGGGGCAACCCCTATTTTTGGATTCTTGTGCTAGGATATGTTATCAAATTTTTTTAAAAAGGTCAGACAACCGTATGATTCCATATGTGTAAAATTTAGAAGATTACATATATATTTGCAGGTGTGGGTATGTGTACAATATATATATGTTATACATATACACAATACAATATATAAAATCAATATATATTATTTTTTCTAAAACGGGACTGATGACTCAATTAATTAATTAATAATTTCCCCATCAGTCAGATGGGGAAGGGGCTTTTTATTTTCCATCTTTCTTCATTGAATATTTACCATATGCACTTTCACTTGTATGTTTAATCTTTTTATTTATTTAAAGTAGGTACTGGGATGTAGGGAGGTGGAGAAACCCGTTTGGACTAGACTTTAAAGAACTGTGGCAGAAGGGTATGAGATACAATAACAGCTTGAGGGAATAGCAGGATTGAGAAAAAGCATCTTTCATTTAAGGGAACCTCGACTATGTTTGTTTTATTTTTTTCCTTTTGCAGAGGAAGCAACTAGTTGAAGGGGGAAAATATGAGAGAGAGAGACAGAGAGAGAGAAAGACGATGCTTGATGGAGCAAAGTCACCAACAGCACTGGAGGAGGGGACAGAGGGCCAGGCAGTGGGGCTGACCTCAGAGAAGAGGGGTGCACCTTTGGAGGGTGCACCGGGAAGGGAGGGGACAAACAAGGAGGGTGCCGAGGCTGAGGATGGGCAAGCTAACTGGCCACAGTGGAAGCCCAAGGGGACGAGGGATTCCAGACTCTGGACACACGGCCGAAATAGCCAACTGTGGGCTCCTGGCTACAGAGGAGGTGAGTGGAGCCAGGAGAAGAAGATGAGAGAAGAGAATGGAGAGGCATTAAGTCAAGATGAAGAATAAAAACTGGTTCAGTGCCAGGGTTTAAAAAAACAATAATATTTTTAAAACGTTATGCCCCAGGAAATTCAGGCTCTGGGTGACAGGAAATTCAGTAGGCACTCGGTGGCTGCTGGGCTGCATGACTCAATTTGTGTAGCAATGTCGAATGCTGAAACAAAAAATAAAAGTTTTTTAAAAAATACTTTCAAGGTTTTGGGAAATATAATTTTGGTTAACATGACCCCACAATTAAATGAGGTCTATTTAATTAGGGAGGCAGTACTTCTGGAGGAAAACAAATTGCCTGGGCTGTCAATTTAGCAATGCAACAAAACATGAAATCAATAGTTTATTAATATCAGGTGTATGGGTATACACCTGCCTTATACAGAAGTAAGAGCTGTATTCACACACCTACTTGCAAAGAAATTAAACATGAGCTGAGATGCTCAAAGAAAATGAATCACTTAGGGATAGAGCATCTCTAATTCGAAAGGACAGTTTGTCCCACCCAGAAACAATCTCTGGGCTCATGTGTCGATGGAACTGTCACTTGGAATGACTTGTCAAAAGGGCTTCAGGTAAAACTAAAGCTGAAACTGAAAGGTAAAACTCTGAGCTAATAATAACTATTGACCCACATCACCAGAAAGTTTTGGAAATGAATCAAGAGGAAACAACAGCCACTTAGCCCTTCCTCACCCAAGAATCCTCTCTGCCATTCCTTTCCATCCAGCACTTTTTCCCTGTGTAATAACTTTTGGCTTTCATATTTCATTACTCCTCCACAGAATATGAGGTTCAATTACAGGACTCTCACACAGATAGATGAGAAGTGTACTTGTGACAAAATGTTCTCTAGTGGGCTTCTGGCTAATATATTTTTGGCACATCCCAATTATGAAAGAGGACATAATTGTTGGTAAAACCAAGGAAGGCATGTATGTGCTGAGTATTCTGTGTCTAAAATCAAAGTAGGCTGGGCACAGTGGCTCACGCCTGTAATCCCAGCACTTTGGGGGACCGAGGTGGGTGGATCATTTGAGGTCAGGAGTTCGAGATCAGCCTGGCCAACATGGTGAAACCCCATCTCTACCAAAAACACAAAACTTAGCTGGGTATGGTGGCATGTGCCTGTAATCCCAGCTACTTGGGAGGCTGAGGCAAGAGAATCGCTTGAATCCAGGAGGTGTAGGTTACAGTGAACTGAGATCACAGCACTGCACTCCAGCCTGGGCGATACAGTGAGACTCCATCTCAAAAAAAACCCCAAAAAAACAACAAAAAAACCCAAAAAAACACAAAACCACTCACAAAAAACAAAAAACAAAGTGCAGAACCATGTGTATAGGATAATCTCTTTTTTATGAATATAAAAATCTAGGGTATGAAAACATTATATAATGTGTGTATATGGTTATATATGAATGAGATAGAGCTGTATATCCTAACATGAAACATTTCCAAGTGAAAAACATACTAAATTTGTTACTTTGCAAAGTAATATCTACATCTAAAAAATGAAAAATAAAAAAATGACACATGCATAGACGCATGTGCTGTGCAGTGTGGGTGCCTAGACAGGGGACTAGGAGGAGGCACAGCCAGCCGTGGGCAGTGCGACCTTGAGGAGGAGTGAACTGGAGCGGGATGGTGCAGGTTTTCAGCTTTGCTCTGTAAACTTCTATATTATTTGAAACGTATACAATCAGGATATATTCCTATATGACTTATGTAAGAAAATAAAGAGAAACAGTAAGCACCAAAAATGAAAAGTGTGTAATCAACTCTTTGAGGCCTTCATGGGAAACTGGAGAACCAGACAGGAGTTAATACAAACATGAAATGACACATCCAGGTCTACTAATCATGACTACACTGGGAAAGAGGGGACAGAGAATTTGGTAGTCATGGCAGACCCAAGTATCTTACTTCTGCAGATTTGAGGAATACCAGAGAACTGTGAAGAGACTGAGCTTGAAAGTCCATCTCAAAAGGTCTTTGCCCTTCAGCAGTGACATGGCAGCGGGGAGGAAGGAAGAAAACAGGCTGTCTTTGTGTGGCTGGTGATGCCTAAGTGCTGGAGCGTGAGACGGTCCCCAGGCCCTGTGCCATAGCTGACATGCAGGAATAGGCGTTGGCACTGGTGAGAGCCAGTCTGCATGTGACAGAAGCAGCAGATGATCAGAAATGGAGGGTGCTTTCTGACAATAACACCATCATCCCACAGGGAAGGAACATCTGACTCTTGGCTCACACTAAGATGCTGCCACAGCGGCTGGTCTCAAAGGGCAAAACAACAGCCCCTGATGGAAAGTCTTCATGACACAGCCTCCGAGGTCCTTCCGCTCAAGGTAAGAGCCCTGCTTGCCTGGCTCTAACTGGATTCCTGAAAACACTCAGGCACAGGGCAAGCTGAGGAAGGGGCGGTGTGGGGCGGGGCGGTGGCAACAAGTCAGTCTTCTGAATCCCCTATCAAAAATCTGGGAAAGGTAGCTTTTTACAATGAGGGTTGGAAACACTGATACAGAGGATGCTGACTGGGGAGGTTTGGAGCCAACCATGGGACCAGGCCTGTCCATTACAATAGAACCAACAGGGCAACCTGGAGTCACATAGGCTAATCTAAACCAGCCTGACTGATCCCCATGTCCTTCCCAGGCCTTCACTGCTCCAAGAGTAATCAGTCATGTGTCTCAGTAGCAGGAATGAAATCTTTGACCTCACAGCAAGTGAAGCTGGTGAAGGAACAGAAGAGAAGTGAGAATGGGTCCATCTCCACAATGAGGGGAGGACAGCATGGAAGAGGGAGTCCAGGCCCTGCCAGCTGAGGAGATGGGGACATAAGGCACAGCTGTGGAAACCCTGGGCCACCACTCTCCAGCGTCCCCAAAGCCTGCTGTGGTACTCTGTGGCTGCCCTCTGCATCCTGTCTGGCTACCAAGGCGAAAGGGTCTCAGCCGTTTAGGCTAGTGCCAGCCACGCTCCCTCTAATGCCTAAGTGAGGGTTCCGAGGCCTCCACTTCAGCATCTGGGATACTACAAGGGGGACCCAGGAGGAGAAGGGGCCCTAAACATGAGCAGGGGATTTTGGCATCCAAATGTGTTGGCCTGGAGACTGTGGGGAGCATAGAAGCTTGGAGAACACACAGCAGGTGTTGATGTGAGGCTGGGCGACGGGGAAATGGAGACTGGGGTTGGGAAACCAACCCATGGAACAGAGGAAACACAACGCCTTAGGCCTTTACATAACCAGCTTTCAACCTGTCTGCACAGGAGAGTCTCCTGGGAAGCTTTAAAATACCTGTCTGGGCCCCAACCCGGAACAACTAAATTGGAACCCCAGGGGTCCTCTTGGACTTATGCTCCTTCTGGAGACCTTTCTTCCTCAGTGGAAAACCCACTCAAAGGTGTCTTTTCCGTCTTTGCTGGGAGGCAGAAAATTCACTTGGCACACAGGCTTCTCTGCCAAGTCTTGGGAAGTTTACCTACTCTGTGAGGTGCTGTTTCACTATGAAATTTACTCCCCTGTGACGTTCAATCCAGGAAACTGAGTCTCAGGGACCCTGGCTAACAACGGCCCTCACCTCCCTTTGGGTGTATCCCCATTTATTTATGGAAAGTATTTCCTGCCACGTGAAGCACAAAGATTTACTGAGAGGAGGGTGTAGCAGAGTGGTGGGTTAATCCTGAGTGGAGTTGCTTTGCTGTGCAGGTAACTTCCTCTTCCCCCTTACAGCATGAACAGACAGGCCTTTGTGTTCTGAGTTCTTGATTCCCTTGTCCTGGGTGTGGAATGGACAAACACTAAGCTCTTTTGCTTTTTAGAATGGAGATATTGTTTCGAAATGTAAGCTGGAGAAAGGTAGGGGACGGCAACTAGGCTTTGAGAAGAAGGGAGTGGCCTGGCTCTGATGGTAGAGAGAGGGTGGCCAGTCTTGAGTGGTGGGGACTTGCACGCCACTCACCATCCAGCACCCAAGTTGAGATGTACATCTCAGGTGAACTGAGTGAACTGAGGCCATGGACACACCTGGGGATGAGACCCGGAGTCTCAGGAACTGGGAGCCAAGTGAAAGGGCCAAGGACCTCGCCTGACCTGGAGATGGTGGGGGCCACCAGAGGAGCCTGCAGATGGGGGCATCGTCCTGGGGGCCTGGACAATAAGCAGCTCACTGGCTACCATGCTGCACTAAAGGCCCCTGCCCAATGTTCCTGAATGGTGGAAACTCTAGGACTCTAGACTTCTTTGATCTTCCCAAGGGAGGGATAAGCACAAGGTGATTGGGGACTGGGCCAAATTTAATTTTCTTTAGAGAAATTAAGAAATGTGGCAATTCTTTTTTTTTTTTTTTTTTTTTTTTTTTTGAGACAGAGTCTCACTCTCGCCAGGCTGGCGTGATCTGGGCTCACTGCAATCTCCGCCTCCCGAGTTCAAGTGATTCTCCTGCCTCAGCCTCCTGAGTAGCTGGGACTACAGGCACCCACCACCACGCCCAGCTAATTTTTGTATTTTGGGTAGAGATGGGGTTTCACCATGTTGCCCAGGGTGGTCTCGATCCCTTGACCTCATGATCCGCCCACCTCAGCCTCCCAAAGTGCTGGGATTACAGGCATGAGCTACCGCGCCCAGCCAAAATGTGGCAATTCTTATGCTCTAGGGTAGTGGAGTGATTCACACGACCTATATAGATTTGTTGGTTTAAGCAGATCATTGAGGGAGGACGTTTCCATCCAGTGGCTTTGAAGAAGAGGGTAGAATTAAAGTCTGGTGTATGGCATGAAAAAACCCAACAGAGCCAAAGGAGTGATGCAGGAAAGCCAGGGGAGGAGATCCTGGTAGCAGGTGTTCTAAAAGGAACTTTGGAACCAGCAATAACTGGCATTTTCTGTGGGATATGGATCTAAAGCTCTTCTGTTCCTCCTCTAGGGCATCTTCAGTGAAGCTGAACCTGGTTCCCCAAAGTTTACATGTGATGGCTTCTCTTACCCCAATTCCTCCTTGGAAATTTTTTTAAGTAGCTGTGATTTTTTGTTACAAAAACTCGTATAAAAATGTGTACTTCCTCTCATTCCTGACCCCTAGCTTCAGTTCCTCCCGCCAAAAGCAACCACTGTTACCAGTTTCTCGTGTCTCCTTCTGGGGATGCCCTTCATGTATTTTTTCTTAAACAGTATCATTTCTGCTGCTGTTCCACCCCAGCCCTGGTCACTTCACAATTGACCTTGAGCAGATGTACCCCTAACTCATTTTTAGAATGCTACTCACAATTCCATTTTGTGAATGTACCCTCATACATTCAACCAGTCTCCCGTTATTGGAGTTTCCAACATGACTTTCCTTTCTGTGTGAGTGTTTTCTTTTGGAGAGCTCAGAGGTACCTGGGGGGGTACTCAGGAGCTTGAGGTCAGAGGACCCAGAGAGTTGAAATCCTGGGGAATTGCTAATATTGGGGAACTTTGGGGTTTCCCCAGCCAAGGCATTGGAGATTTAAGGTGATACTAAAAATATCTCAAGGGTTGATATGTCAGTTTTTTTCCCTCCTCTGAATCCCAGAAATTTCTGGACTAAGCTCCCCTTATGTGCATTAGTGGAGAGATGAAGAGAATGCACCTTTACATGCCCTGCAGTCTGACCCAGAGGCTCTCCATAAAATTGGATTGAATTGAATATACCTTATCTTTTGTGAACAAAAATATAGCATTTGTTGCACAGTTTTTTTTTTCTCCTCTGAATCTTCCAGTAGGGAATGGCAATCCTTGCAAAGACCTTCCTATTAGTTTTGGGAATCAGCAGATGGTGTCCGACATGCACTTAATTTGTTTTTTCCTTCCCCCCAACTCTGGCCCCATCTTTTTTAGGCCCTGCTATTTTGCTGGGCTGAGCAGTATTCCTGCCTTTCAACATCACCCTGAAGGCTCTGACCTGTGAGTACTGATTCACAGGCGGTGTTGGAGGCACTTTAAGATTCCTGCCATGTCATCCTGTTCCTCTTCTGACACAGGCAAGAGCAGTAATGTTCCAGTTGGGCGTTGGCTTCTTCCAGGACTGGGTCAACATTCAGGAATTATGAAACCAGTTGCCTCATTTCCTCGTGATCTGAAAAACCAAAGGCAATTCCCTCAGGAGGAACAAGTGGGTGGCTGCCATATAGACACCAGCTGGATATCCTCATAGTCGGAGTTTGAGATGAGGAAAGGGTGATGCCCCTTGATAGCAACTTAATGCACATGGGGCATTATTCTGACACACAGTGACACACCTGGCTGTTGTTACTCCTCTTGGATTATTCCATCCCTTGTACTGAGAGCAAGGCCAGCCCCACCATGATGAAGCAATTGGTTGGGAGGAAGGTTTCCATAAAAGAAAGGAGAAAGAGAATGATGCAATCTCCATTTTTGTTTCTTCCTCACCTAGTTGAATTCTATAGCAACATTAGCAGAAACACTAGATCCAAGCTCAGGATTCCCAGTTGTGGTGGTGGGAGAGGTGCCCCCAGGAAGTATTGTAGGACTCCTGGAAGTATACAGGGCTAATGCTAGGCTGCAGTTCAGCAGCATGCGGCAAGGACCAGCAGCAGTTCTGATTCGTTGGGGCCAACGCGATCTGGGGCGTTAATATTTTAAATATGTCTAGATGTATTCTGATATATAATACTACATAAACATTTTATATGTGGAAAATAAAGGAGGGGAATTTTGTAATTCAAACTACAGGAACTGGTAGGTGAGATGAAGTAATGCAAAAATCACAGTGGGAGGAAAGAAATCCCTGGGGACCACCCCAGCATTTGGGATGGTGGTAGTAAGAATTTTGCACATATCAGAAGGGCACATGAGTAAAATATGGTTGAGAAACACTACATAAAATAGAGGTGGTTCTGGTTTGATACCAGCAGGGGTGATACACGAAGAAAACCCGTTATAAATCTTCCGTGCATGCCGTTGCGGGGTGGTGCGTTGTCAGACATAGAGATTGAAATCACTCAGCCTTGTGGTCATGAGGCGTGCCAATGGCTTTCCTGAGTCTTTGGGGACTCCTGAGCAGTGTTCCAGGCACCCTCGTTTGTTCTCACCATTCTGTGATTTCAGGCTCACGTGTTGGAAAAGGGCTTCCTGAAGTAGAGGCCCACAGAAGGCACTACAGTGTGGTGGTGAAGAGCGTGGTTTCAGTCCCAGGAAGACCCAGTCCCAGTTCCTCGGCTGCCACTCACTGGCCACAGAATGCAAGCGAGTGACTTAATCTCTCCGGCCCCCAGTTTCCTCTTTGGTGAGGGTCACAGGACTCACCGCAGAGGAGAGGGGAGGAGCATTTGAGATGATATACTGATAATGTGTTTTCCACAGGGCCTGGCCTAGAGTAGGTGCTTAGTAAGTGGTAGCTGGCACTGCCAGTGCACAGGAGTGAGAGAGCTTGTGAGTTCCACTTCAGCCACAGAAGAGGAGGCAGAAATGCCATGAAGGTTGAGAACTGGAAAAGGGTGATTGATGATCAGGAATAATGACCCTAAGGAAGCAGGAAGTCTTCTGAATCCTCGAAGATTTCCCTGTCCCCAGTAAATCTCCAGTCCTGATGAAGAAAAAAATCTTGTTTCTTGTTTTCGAGAGTGTCAGAAGTAGCTGGAAAGATGTGTCCTGTGCCTAGCCAAAGTTAGGAGAAGAGAAAACACCTAGGAACCAGAGGCAAAAAGAAAAAAAAAACCTGGAACCTGGGGCTTGCAGAAAGGCAAAAAAAAAAAAAAAAAAAAAAAAAAAATAGTAGCTGACAGTCAGCCAAGACTCAAAGTGTGGCCCCAGGGGCTTGGCCAACAAGAAGCCTGTGGCAATTCCTGACGCAGTAGTTCTGGGAAGTTGATTTACCCAATAAACCTCCCTGCATGGGCTCAGTTTAAGTTTGTGGCTTACTATAAATAAATGTTTGTTCAATGAACACAACTGAATGGGCAGGCTAGCTTGGCTAATAGTATCTATGATTTAGCTACTCTAGAGCCTTCCAAAGGTATCAGGTGTGCCTTATCCATTAGCACAGAGAGGCACAGGGCTGAGCAGGTGAAGGGAGTACACCGCTGTGGTTTGACCTGCTCAATATCCCTTCTTCCTGAAACAGAATCTATCTTTTCTTGGGAAGCCACCCCTCCACTACTTTTAGCCCTTGGCTTAGGTTCCTCTTTTAAGACTCAGTTCTACCAGGAGGTAACCTCTGGTAAATTCTCAAATCCCAGTGCCAGGGTTAGGCATGCGATCAAGGCAATATATCCAAGAAGCGGTATGGGAGGCAATTTGAGCAAATGAGATGCAACTCAATACCTGGAGCCCCTGGGCCAGAGACTTGGAGTTTGTATATCTGCAATTGTTGGGGTTTTGCCTTCTCTCCAAGAAAGCCTGAGTGAGGATGAAGACAACGGGATAAAGCAGAAACGAGAGGGAGAGATGGATTCCTCCTGACACCATTTGAGCTCCTCCTTCTCCAGCTGAGCGTGAGCTAGCCCTGCATTTTCCCGTTGCTTGGGCTCGTAAATTCTCTTTGTGCTTGAGTGGGTTTGAGGTGGGCATCTTTCACCTAAATACAATGGCAAACTGAGAGGGTACCTTCTATTATCTCTTCACCAGCAGAGTGGAAAAGCAACAGAGTCCTCCTTGTGACCTGAATTATAGATTTCACAGCTCTTTTCAAGGGTTAGCCTCTGTGTTGACTTTTGGTCTTCCCAACTCAGGTGCTTGACTTAAGCTCTAGTCTGAAATTAATTCCACATTTTGTACAATAAGGAGGAAACAGGAGCTGGTGAGGAAGCATCAACATTTTACAATAAGATCGATTTATATAAAATTTGCTAAACATCTGCCAGTGTATCCACTGCCGAGCCTGGATTATCATCTCCAGCATGGAGTACTGTCTTTTTCTTAACAGCATGGGAGCCATTCTGAGAAACAGTAGGAAATAACTTTGTTAAAAGATGGAGAAGAGTCATCTGGACAATGGAAATTAGTATTCTATTACCTTTCAAGTTTGATGAGTATGGGTTTGGGGTTTAGTAAGTAGTAAATATGGTTTGCATGTCTGTGTCTCTGGCAAGAGGATATATATCTCTGAATAGAACTTGGTCAGCAAATATAAACTGCCTTTAGGTTCATATAGTTTGACAAACATGCTTTTCTAACCTGTGGGTCAGATGGAGATGTGGTTCTTTCTTGTTCCCTGCAGACACCCTGGTCTCCCTTTGTATTAGTCCATTTTCACACTGCTATAAAGAATACCTGAGACTGGGTAATTTATTAAAAAAAAAAGAGGTTTAATTGATTCACAGTTGAGCATGGCTGGAGAGGCTGCAGGAAACTTACAATCATGGTGAAAGGCAAAGAGGGAAGCAAGGCGTGTCTTACATGGTGGGAGGAGAGAGAGAGACAGCAAGGGAAGGGGACGTGCTACACTTTTAAACCATCAGATCTCATAAGAACTCTCTCACTATCACAAGAACAGCATGGGGGAAACCACGCCCATGATCCAATCACCTCCCACCGGTTCCTCGCTCAACACTTAGGGATTATAATTCAAGATGAGATTTGGGTGGGGACAGAAAACCAAACCATATCACCCTTCTTCTACATATCCAAAATGTTCCCTACCTTTTCAATTCAAGCCATGTGTGAGATTGGGAAAGTTCTCAATGTGCTTCAGTGATCTTATCTGTAAAATGAGCAGCTTGGACTAGATCAATGGTTCCAACTTTAAAAAAAGGAGTAGAATTCTTTGTTCAAACAGAGCTTACACTGAACCCCCATAAATAAACAGATAAAACTGGAGCTATTGAAATGTGGGTGGGACCTGGAAGCCTCCTTGGTTGGCCTCAAGGATGGCTCTTGAGATAATTTCATGAGCCTTTAAGACTCAGATGAACGGCCAGGCCTGGTGGCTCATGCCTGTAATCCCAGCACTTTGGGAGGCCATGGAGGGCAGCTGACCTGAGGTCAGGAGTTCGAGACCAGCCTGGCCAACTTGGCAAAACCTAGCCTCTACTAAAAATACAAAAATTAGCCAGGTGTGGTGGCGGGCACCTGTAGTCCCAGCTACTCAGGAGGCTGAGGCAGGAGAATCTCTTGAACTCGGGAGGTAGAGGTTGCAGTGAGCCGAGATTGCACCACTGCACTCCAGCCTGGGCAACAGAGAGAGACTCCATCTCAAAAAAAAGACTCAGATGAACTATTTCAGAGCCTCAGACCAGATGTTCTCCAAGATCTTTTCCATCTTCCAACATTGCAGTCCTGTTTTTAAGTGCCAAATCTTCTGTGAAGCCTTTTTAATACCCTGACTCATGCAGATTGCTTCTTTTTCTGTGCCACTTAGCGTTTGTGACTATGCACACACACTGCCCGTGTTTGTACACTGAACCACGTATGGAGATTGTCTTTCTTTGAAGCTTGTACCTCTATGAGTTTCTTTTGGAAACTGACTCAAAACTGACTAGTAAGGTACAGAATGTAACTGAAAGAACTCAGGAAATGGGGAGATAAATTTTGTTCACAGTCCAGGGAAAGGTCTGCCCTCCTGGGGCAAGTCGCCTGTGCTGGCAAATGGTGAGCTGCTAGCCCAAAGCAAATAAAATCTGGATAGATATGAAGCATGGGTACCAGGCACAGATGGGTGGGCACAGACCTAAGGTCCCCATAATTGGTCCGTCTCCCAGATCTTTTTTTCCTGGTGCTCGTGTTGGCCAAGCTGTGGTAGTTGGAAGGCCATGGAAGATGTTTGCATAGCCTCACCTTTCAGCGTCACTGGGCCAGCCACTGCAGTAGATGGTTAGGTTACTACTAAAGACACCATCGGGGGAAAAGCCTGGGCTTGTCTCTACTACCCCACCTGCCTTAGTTGTTTTCTTTCCACTGTGGGTCGAGTTCTGCTTTCCTGAATAGCGGGCTTTTTTACTGTCATCCTCAGTCTGGGGTTATGTGTAAACTTTAGGGAGCTTAGAAACATACCTCACACTGGATGTGATTTTTGCAAGACCAGCCATGTTCAGTAGGACCTACCCCTAGGGCAGTATGTGGTGAACAGGTTCTGGAGGCTCAGGAAGAGACATTATGGCTGGAGCACCACCTAGTGGCAGTGAAGAACAGTGCGTGTGATGAACCAATGATCTTCCCAGTGAAGTGTAAATGGGTAAATATTAAGTTAAATCGCTTTCAGAGATTCCCTTTCTCCAAAAACAATCCCATTTAAAATATGCTTTAAAGCAAAAACTATACTGGACATAATTTTTAGTCTTTTACTAATTATTCCAAATATATATCAGTGTCGTCATAATGAAGACTTATTATAGAGTTCTCAGTGATAAGATGCTTAATATTAGCCTGTAAAATGATTGCTATCATTTACAAGAGGAATTAGGAGAAAGAATGTGCTAATTCAGTGGCAACTCACTTCTGAAAATTATTCAGTTTGCCACAGATCTTTTGGAATATTGAATCTTAGAATCTTTGTGTTGTGAAAAGTCTCAAGGATACACTAGCCCTGTGCTGAACATTTTCTTAGCCATGGAACTCTTTCTTCTAATAAAATCTTATTCTGCCACCTGTATTACCTTCAAACCCTTAGAATGGTCAACAAGGGAAGCCATGCAGTTGTCTATATGTTCAAATTTGAGGTACATATGAGGTATAGCTTATGCTGTGGTCATACTGAGCTTTTCCACAAACCTAATAAAACATATCCAAAAAATTATCACCACTAAAGGAGTCATCTTCAGAGGCAGTACTTTTATGCCAATATAACCACCACTGATCAAGACAATTTGGGGACTTCTCTTTTAAAATTGCCTTTGTATTAGTTTATACTGGTGACATGAAAATCATATTACATTACTTTGGGTCCTACTTGTTTGGAACAAAAAACTGCATTACACAGCTCAGTCGACTTTCTTAATTATCAAATTGATCAGATATCCTCTATTTCTCAAAACTAAATCTTTCCAAAAGGTAAGAAGATGATGGTCATGGATTTTGCAGTACATCTCTGTGCCTCTCAAACTCTGGGAGATGATTTACCCTTGAAAGAGCTCAAGGTGATGACCTTTAAATGGTTTGCAGATACAAGGAGAGAGACAGATGGGCAAAGAAGTGCAATTCATTTTCGATTAGAAAATATTCCTCTAATTTCTAATTAGAAAAGTTTTAAAGTGATATAGAAGGTAAGACTAGGGTGAGTGGGGGTAATGAGAATGAGAAAGTCTTTAACAGGGGGACTGTTAAAAGACTCACTCCTTCAGGATGGCTTTGGTATAATGTGTATGATTGTAGAGACAGACTTGGTTCCTACGACAACAGATGTAAAAAAAAAAGAGGCAAATATTCCTATTTTTTTCATAAAATATCCAACATTTCACAGCAGTTTGCAAAGGTTAAAGTCGGATCTCAAGTTAAACCTGGTGTGTAGCCATAATACTAATCATACACAGTACTCTTTGTTCATTTAATTTAGTTGAAATTAAAAACTTTATAAGTATAATTTTAATAATGAATTATTTTAAATAGGCAACATACATATCAACAATTGGTTTTGAATCTGTGCTTGCTGGCTGAGAAGAGGGGTTAAGAGTGTGAGCTCTGACTTCCCAGGATTGAATTCTAGCTTGACTTTGGGCAAATCACATAGTATTTCAGTGCCTTAGTCTCCAGCTCTGGAAAATGAGGATGATAATAATTGCACCCCCTTAAAAAGTGGTTGTGAGGAATGTAAAAGAACATTTTCTCCTTACAGGAGCATTTCTCAAGGATGGATCATAACTGACTATTGTGTGTCTCAAGGTTGGCTCCAAACCAGCAGAAGCTGAATAAAGAACCATGAACTTGGAATGACTGTGTGACACTAGGCTCTTACTGGTCCTAACTGAAGACTTTTTCCCAACAGCGAGCAATGGGGCTTCTTTTAACCAACTCTATTTACAACCTTAGATTCATTCTGTTCTTTCCAAAGTACTGGATTTCAACACTTAATTAGCAATAACCACATGAACCTACCCTGGCAAGCCCTTTAACAACTCTGAATTTTCCCTCTCAGTGAGCTACTACTTAATTCAGTAAATTTCTCCCTATCCTGTATTCCTGTGGCTAGCAAGTCAATAGACTCAGCTTTTATTTTATTTTGAGATGGAGTCTTGCTCTGTCATTCAGGCTAGAGTGCAATAGCTTCATTTTGGCTCACTGCAACCTCTGCCTCCCGGGTTCAAGCGATTCTCTTGCCTCAGCCTCCTGGGTAGCTGGGACTACAGGCATGTGCCACCATGCCCAGCTAATTTTTGCATTTCTAGCAGAGATGGGGTTTCACCATGTTGGCCAGGCTGGTCTTGAACTCCTCACCTCAAGTGATCCACCTGCCTCGGCCTCCCAAAGTGCTGGGATTACAGGCATGAGCCACTGCTCCTGACCTCAACTTTTAATTTTTATCTATCGATCTAGTCTATTATTACCCACTACTTACCTACCCATCCATCCATTCATCCATCCATCCATCTGCCCATCCTTTTTTTTTGTTTATTAGCTCTGGTCTTTGTTATATTTGTTGATAGGCCCAAGTAAATTAGTATGTGTAAAACTCACTTAAAACAGTGCTTAGCACATGGTAAGCATAATATGTGATAGCCCTTATGATCTAGTAACTCACCAGTATCTTGTGTGTATTAGAACAATGTGTCTCTGTAATATTTTAATTATATCTCTATAAGAGCATACATAAATGACAATATATAAATCTCAATAACAGAATGTTTCTAACCCAAGTTTTAAGTAATGATATGTGTTCAGGAATACTTCATCTGGCATCTAGGGGAATGGTTTGGGAAGATTTTGAGCTTCTCCAGTGGGAAAAAGGCTGGCATATTCAGGTCTAACTTCAGAGTCAAAGTCTTTGAAGTTAATAAATAGTTTTTAATTTTGAATAAAATAAAAACTATTTTTTTTAGTTTGAAGAAAGACTATTCATTCTCCAGCTTATGAACTTTTTTTTTTTTGAGACAGAGTCTCGCTCTGTCGCCCAGACTGGAGAAATGGCGCAATCTTGGCTCACTATAACCTCCACCTCCCGGGTTCAAGCAATTCTCCTGCCTCCACCTTCTGAGTAGCTAGGATTACAGGCACCGGCCAGCACGTCCAGCTGATTTTTGTATTTTTGTATAAACGGGGTTTCACCATGTTGGCCAGACTGGTCCTGAACTCCTGACCTCAGGTGATCCACCCACCTTGGCCTCCCAAAATGCTGAGATTACAGGCATGAGATACCATGCCCAGCCGAACTTAAGAACTTTTGAAAATTATAACTCTGAGCTTTTTAAGGACACAGGGTTAAAAGGTGGTTTGTTGGCAGATGGGCATCAGCAAAGCCTGTTTCGAAAGCTCAGCATGAGTGCACACATGCAATCAGCCTTGGCCTTGCACTGTAAATTTTTAGCAAAGTACACAAGTATGGGGTTTTGTTGCCAAGGAAATGGCTTTGTTTCTCTGAGGAAGGAGATATTGAGGACACTTCTCTGTAAGTGATCACCGAGCAAGGCCATATTGTTTCCCAGACCTGCTGTTCTGTACAACGTGAAGCTCTTCGGTCCTGTCTGTGCTTCTCTGGCCAGTCTTCACTACAGTGGCAGCAGGCAAGCCAGGCTTTTGCTGACATCTACCTTCCCTTTCTACTTGCCTAGGCAATTGTGGCTTGTGTTTGAACTGAACGATGAAGAAAGATCTCAGGCAGTTTTGAGTCAGCCTTCAGGTTCCTCAGAAACTTTAAACACAGGAATCAATGAGGTCACTGAGGTCAGGAACTCTAGGCGCCCCTGCCTCATGCTTGGAGCATCAACTTCTGGAGGTCAAGGGTAGGACTATCAGGGACTGCATGACGAAGATGATAGTAGTGAGAGGTGACAGCGTGCTGGCAGTCCTCACAGCCCTCACTCGCTCTCAGCACCTCCTCTGCCTGGGCTCCCACTTTGGCGGCACTTGAGGAGCCCTTCAGCCCACCGCTGCACTGTGGGAGCCCCTTTCTGGGCTGGCCAAGGCCGAAGCCGGCTCCCTCAGCTTGCAGGGAGGTGTGGAGGGAGAGGCGCGAGCGGGAACCGGGGCTTTGCAGGCGGCACTTGCGGGCCAGCTGGAGTTCCGGGTGGGCGTGGGCTTGGCGGGCCCTGCACTCCGAGCAGCCGAGTGGCCCTGCCGGCCCGGGCAATGAGGGGCTTAGCACCCGGGCCAGCGGCTGCGGAGAGTGTACTGGGTCCCCTAGCAGTGCCGGCCCACCGGCGCTGCGCTCGATTTCTCGCCAGGCCTTAGCTGCCTTCCCGCCGGGAAGGGCTCGGGACCTGCAGCCCGCCATGCCTGAGCCTCCCACCCCCTCCGTGGGCTCCTGTGCGGCTGAGCCTCCCCGACGAGCGCCGCCCCCTGCTCCAGGGCGCCCAGTCCCATCGACCACCCAAGGGCTGAGGAGTGCGGGTGCACGGTGTGGGACTGGCAGGCAGTTCCACCTGCAGCCCAGGTGCGGGATCCACTGGGTGAAGCCAGCTGGGCTCCTGAGTCTGGTGGGGACGTGGAGAACCTTTATGTCTAGCTCAGGGACTGTAAATACACCAATCTACACTCTGTATCTAGCTACTCTGGTGGGGCCTTGGAGAACCTTTATGTCTAGTTCAGGGACATACACCAATCAGCACTCTGTATCTAGCTCAAGGTTTGTAAACACACCAATCAGCACCCTATGTCTAGCTGAGGGTTTGTGAATGCACCAATCCACACTCTGTATCTAGCTACTCTGGTGGGGACTTGGAGAACCTTTGTGTGGACACTCTGCATCTAGCTAATCTGGTGGGGACGTGGAGAACCTTTGTGTCTAGCTCAGGGATTGTAAATGCACCAATCAGCGCCCTGTCAAAACAGACCACTGGGCTCTACCAATCAGCAGGATGTGGGTGGGGCCAGATAAGAGAATAAAAGCGGGCTGCCCCAACCATCACTGGCAACCCACTCCAGTCCCCTTCCACACTGTGGAAGCTTTGTTCTTTTGCTCTTTGCAATAAATCTTGCTACTGCTCACTCTTTGCGTCCACACTGCCTTTATGAGCTGTAACACTCACCGCGAAGGTCTGCAGCTTCACTCCTGAAGCCAACGAGACCACAAACCCACCAGGAGGAACAAACAACTCCAGACGCGCCGCCTTAAGAGCTGTAACACTCACCGCGAAGGTCCCGCAGCTTCACTCCTGAGCCAGCAAGACCACAAACCCACCAGAAGGAAGAAACTCCGAACACATCTGAACATCAGAAGGAACAAACTCTGGACACACTGCCTTTAAGAACTGTAATACTCACCGTGAGGGTCCGCGGCTTCATTCTTGAAGTCAGTGAGACCAAGAACCCACCAATTCCAGACACAGTGGGATCACAGAGAGAGCCAACAGTCCAGGCCATGACAAGCTGGGACCCAGCTCTGCTTCACAAGTAAGTTATTCCTCTTCTAATTGTCCCGCTAGGTGAAATTGATTAATCATTTATTCAGAATCTCCACTTCCTGCTAGTTGTCCAACTGGCGTGGCTGTAGCTCCTTCCTGCAAGGCAATGCTGAAGAAGCTATGGAAGCAAGAAGGAAGCATGGATTCTAAAAACTGACAACAAACCACTTACCCCTATTGCTCTTCTTCCTAAAGCTAAAGGTAAATCTTGGCTGGAGTTGCAAATGGGAATGTTAGCAAATGGGAATAGGAATGGTGGTTCTAATGCTTGGGGCTCACCACCTTCCCTCCCTTATACTCCTTTCCTGATGCAGAGTGCCAGAGTAGCCAATACCCCCTTTCAACAGGAGCTCACAGGACAGAAGAAGGTCAAAACTTAAGGAGGAAAATTACATTAAAAGAAAGATCAAAACTGTACAAGACAACAATACATACCACCCAAAGCAAAAATATTAGAGCAAACAGACCAAGGAATTTTTTTTTTTTTTTTTTTGAGACGGAATCTTGCTCTGTCATTTAGGCTGGAGTGCAGTGGTGTGATCTCGGCTCACTGCAACCCCTGCCTCCCAGGTTCAAGCGATTCTCACACCTCCCTAGTAGCTGGGACTATAGACTATGCCCAGCAGAACCCTAGGACCTTCAGGACACCATTTGAAAATTATTCATGGAGAACATGGCATCCTAGAATGAGAAATCCACATCTGGTACTGTCAGCCAGGGTTCCTAGCTTTCAGCAGAGAAAGAACTTATTAAAAATAGATAGGATAGCATAGCTCACCCCACCCCTAAGAGGGAGAGATGACAAGCTTGGAGATAGGAAGAACGGCCTGGATTCACAATGCA
Organism: Pan troglodytes; assembly: GCF_028858775.2. Classification (NCBI taxonomy): domain Eukaryota; kingdom Metazoa; phylum Chordata; class Mammalia; order Primates; family Hominidae; genus Pan; species Pan troglodytes. Next base: position 20,261,452 of record NC_072402.2, on the reverse strand, counting down.
GTGAAGATCCTGCTGCTGCCAGGCACAGCAACTCTGGCTCACATCACTAGACGTGGGACCTGGCTGGGGGGCTCGTACCAGGAAGCCTGGACACAGGACCCTGCTGCTGGGGCTGTGGCTGCAGGGCTTCTGGAGGGTCTGTGTTGCTGAGACTCCAACTGCTGCCCCCACCCACTGGAATGGAGCTTGCCCCAGTTTCTGATTCACAGTCTGAGGCAGGAGTGTCTCACTGGAAGATCTTGCACCACGGGCCTGTACCTTAGTTTTAAAGAAGGCTGTGGAAAGGCATATATGGCATTTTTGTTTCTGTAATTTGAAGTAGCTCTACCTAATAAGACAGAAAATTCTCCAAAAGGAGAAGGAGGTTCAGATGCTAAGGGAGGAGGAAATGATGACAAATGCTTACTACAGGAACTTTGGCAAGTTGCTTTATCTCTGAGCATTATTCCTCTAGGAAAAATAATGGCCCTTCTAAGTCATCCATCCATCCATCCACCCATCCATCTGTTTATCCATCCATAGCAAACATTTAGTAAGAGCTGTTCTAGCTATCTATTGTTTCATAATAAATGACCCCAGCTTCGTGGCTGAAACAATCATTTCAAGGTATCTCATGACTTTTGTTGGTAAGGAACTCACACAGGACTCAGCTGGGTGATTCTGCTCCCTGTAGAGTCAGCTGGAGTCCTTTGAGATATTCAAGTAGCAGCTGATCTGATCTGGACTTGTCAAAATGGCTTTGCCGACTTAGCTGATCCCTTGACCGGGATGGCTGGAAAGCTGGACTCCACTGGGCTCCACTCCCTCTCCATGTGGTCTTAGGCTTTTCCACATGGACTCATCAGCAGGGTAGCTGGGCTTCTTACATGAAAGCTCAGGGCTCCAAGAGACAAGGTTTGCCTTAAGGCTAGGCTTAGAGGTGTCATAATGTCACTTCCACCATACTCAGTTGGTCAAAGCAGTCACAGGTTAGCCCAGATTCAAAAGGGGAAATAAAATACATAGACATCACCTCTGGATGGGAGGCATCAGTGAATTTGTGGTAAGAGCCTTTAATCCACTATAAGAACCAACTATGTGCCAGACAGTGTTAAGAGGGGGAGATATGAAACCAAGACATGGCCCTGTCTTTAAGGAGCTTGCAGTCATACAAGGTTACAAATGAAGGCAGTTAATGAGATCAATGTCAAGAAGCATTGTAAATTGTAAAACAATTTTAATATGAAGGATTGCTTTATCTCTGAGCTTTATTCCTAAATAATCCTAAAACTAGGATTTAACAAATCCCTCTAATGCCCTGAAGTATCAGTTACTATTTGTTGACTGTTCACCAAGAATCAGGCACTCAGCTAAGAATTGTTTTGGTATAATTCTTCCCAATTCTCAAACCAATCTCACTGCATTAATTTCTTTTTATTCTTTTTTTGAGACGGAGTCTTGCTCTGTCAGCCAGGCTGGAGTGCAGTGGCTTGATCTCGGCTCACTGCAAGCTCCACCTCCCGGGTTCATGCCATTCTCCTGCCTCAGCCTCCCGAGTAGCTGGGGACTAAAGGCGCCCCCCACCATGCCTGGCTAATTTTTTATATTTTTAGTAGAAACGGGGTTTCACCACGTTGGCCAGGATGGTCTCGATCTCCTGACCTCAAGATCCGCCCGCCCCAGCCTCCCAAAGTGCTGGGATTACAGGCGTGAGCCACCGCGCCCAGCCCATTGCAGCAATTTCTACATGCCAAAGCCTTGCCCATGCTTCTTGTTTGATGACATGATATCTTGGGTTTGGTCTTATATCAGCACCCACCACTCTACCCATTGATGCCACTTAATAGATGCTTCTTGACATGCCCACGCAGGCCTCTAGCCACTTAAGGAGAGATTTTCAATTTACAGTGACCCAACCAACCACTCGTTAGATGCTCTGATCTGTTCCTCTCACAATTATTACTTTAATTTGCTGTCCTCTCTCGGGCCGTGAGGCGACAAGCTTGTAGGCTGCAAGGCAGACAGAGTTGAAGATGTATTTAAAAGTGCTTATGCGCTATTAGCAAAACTTACTAAATTCCTGCTGTGTTTAGGGAACTAGACCACAGAGCACTGTGAGCCAACACAGTTCCTGCCTCAGAGAATAGTCACCCAGACAAGATTTTAAAACTTTTCATTAGTTTTACCTGATTGATAAAATTAGAATGCAGAAAATCAGAAAAGTAAAAAACGAAAAAGCAGCTAGTCATAGTCTCACTATCCAAAAACGGTGCTATTCATATTTTGATTTATTGCCTTCTGGTTATTTCTTTCTTTATTTTTAGTTTTAAGAAAATTAATACACTTCATTTTTTAGAACAGTTTAAAGTTTATAGTAAAATTGAGCAGCTAGGACAGCTGTTTCCCTCTGCCCTCCTTCCCTGAACATAGTTCCCCCTATTATTAACATCGTGTAACAAAGATCTTATATTAGTGCCATATATTTGTTACGATTAGTGAACCAATATTCATTTATTTATTATTAAATAAAATCTATCATTTACTTTAAGGTTTATTCTCTGTGTTGTACAGTTCTGTGGGTTTTGACGAATGCAGGTCAGTATCCATCATTTCAGTATCCTACAGAATAGTTTCAGCATTTATCTTTTGTACCGTCAGCTCCTACCATCGTACACTCCTGCCTGCAGCTTTTTTTCTTGTTTCTTTATTTTTCATATGTGAGCCTAACACAAGCCTTCCTTTATGCTATTGTACCCTTCCGCCACATGTTTATAAACTCTCATAAACATCATGGGATACACCATTCTATACTTAACCATGCCCCTAATGTTGGACATTCATGTTGATGACAAGCGTTCAATTATCATATAGGATATTTTAAAATCATTTCATGGAAATAGATTTCCAGGATCTAGATAGCATTCAGGGGAAAAAAATAATTTAGAAAGAAACAGCATTGTGTGGTGTCCCCCAGCACCTCCCAGACAAAAGGCTTTTGTCTGAAGGTTGGAGGCCTGTGCTGTCTTGGCCTAGTGAGTGCCAGTTTCCGCATGGCTGCCCCTCACCCTTGGGAAGGCTATGGGGTGAGGGGGGTCGGCAGTGCTGGCCTGGGTCTTAGCTTCCCTGCTCCTGCAGGAAGGTCTGGGCGTCCTCATTCACTCCCTTCTACTCTCATCCATCAGCACCTTCAAACCGAAACCTGGAACTATGGTATTCTCTTTGGCTCTTAGGACGGGTTGGCTTGAAGGGGGAAATATTAATAGCACTGGTGTCGGTGGAAGTGACCTTGAGCCATGTATGATTTTGATAAAACGTGTCACTCTTGTTACCTATCAGGATCAAACTGCATCACGGAAGCTGCACACGATGACACCCTGTCTGGAAAGTTTTTGCCAGAGGGCAAAAGACTGCAAGCAGAATATCCCTTTGCCATTTCTCATGTAAGTGCACACCAGAACTAATAAGAATAATATGAGAATAAGAGTACTTTCTTTTTTTTTTTTTTTTTTTTTTTTTTGCTGTGAAACTGATAACCATAAAATTTGGTATCTAGAGTCCTGGAGTGTAACAGCTCCTTCTCATACATTAGCTTCCATTCATTACCCCACAACAGTTCTGCATGCTAGCTGGCGTTATTGCCACGTTACAGTGAGGGGCCTTGGCGTCTTGGGTTCCTGAGAGATGACATTGCCATATGTGGCTGTTCACGACTGTCCCACAGGCCCTCAGCTGGAATGTGGCAGAACTGGGAGCTGAATCCAGGACAGTGGTTTCCTCATCTGCTCTAGCCAGGAGCAGGCCAGGCCACCCTTCTGGACACAGTCTATCCCACGTGGGGACAGATTGGCCAGCCCCAGCCCGTGGGTCTCAACGCGGCCAGAGCTGCTGTGAGAAATCTTGTTTGTTTTAGCCTTTGGAGTCCTGTCTGTTCTCTGACCTCTGACCCAGAACTGTGTGTTCCAACCACTTCCCAGTCTGTTGTCCTGGCTCAAAACAAAGTGAATGAAAGCTCTTTCCTCAAGCCCTGCTCTCATACTCCAGGGCTCTGTGAAAATGAGTGGTATGGGCACGTGGCTGGTGAGTCACTGTGGCCCTAAAACAAGCGGGAAGATAGAGGGCAGGTCCGGGCCTAGCAGGGCACTAATGGCAGGGAAGCAGGAGGGTCAGCATCAGGAGCCTGGCCTTTGGCCCGCAGAGACCTGAGTCCTCCCCTTACTCCTGAGCTGTGTAACCTTAGGCAGGGAACTTACCCCTCTGGGCCTCAGTTTCCTCATCGGGAAAGCAGGGCTGATCATAGTGCATGGCTTATAGAGCAGTTTTGAGGATTTCATGAACAAAAAAACAAAGGTAAAGCACTTAGCCTTCTGCCTGGCATGAGTAAACCCTCAGGAAACTGTAGTTATTATTTAGTAGCCAGGAAAATACAGAACACTTCATCTGTTGGCTCCCTGGTGTTTCTAGAACTGTCAGCAAACACTTCCACATCACCAACCAGCAGGGCCATTCATCAAACACCTTTGCCTTTGTCTGTCAGGCCTCCCACTTCAACAAGTGTCCCTGGGTTTAAGTCAGTAACCTCCTAGGCACGGAAAGTTGCCTCACGCATGTGACATGCGAGCACGTCTCCAAAGGGGCAGAGGATCTGGCAAAAACATAGACTCGCAACTTGTCTGTTTCCTGAGACACCCACAGTTGGCCTCGTGGAAGTGGTTGACTTCTTCCCATAGCTGCCTGTGTCTTACTTCATCGCCTCCTCCAAGCCCAGGGCCAGCCCTGCCTGGCTGGGGGATCATGACAGTCTTTGTTCCCATATGGGCAAAGTCTTTTGAAAAGAGGGAAAGATCATTAGTTAGCTGTCAGCCTCCAGCGTGGTTAGGTCATGAGTAATTCTTCTAGAGAGCCAGAGCACTGGCAATTCATTTGGTCGAGAACGTTTTATCTACTTGAACGGCGTAGCGAGGAAATAAATGGAACAAGTTATATCAAAATCTCTGTCAACTGAACAATTCCTTACCAATCCAACAAGGAGTATGACGACGATGCCACTTTTCCTACCTTTGAGAGGTCATGCACAGACACCGCACATGCACACACCACATTATACCCCCCCACCACAAATGGGTGTACCCCCTCTCCCCCCACATACTCACTGGTGCACATATACACGCCACACCACATTCTGTAGTGGGGAAAGGATCATGTGCAGCCTTAAGGGCTGGTTTGCGTAACGGGTGCATATTTCTGCTAGTGTTTTTGTTCTTGCAGTCAGGACTGGCCGTTGTCTGAAAGCAAACCTCAAGGACAGGACTTCTGGACTCCGCAGCCACTCCAGGCTGCTGCTCCATCGCATGAATTCCAGCAGGTGGCGCTGCACCCCGCGCGGACCCGGCTTGCCTCTCTCGGCCCCAGGGAGGTCGGTTGATGAGCAGTCGGGAAGTGGGTCTGCGCGCACCCCGCTGCAGCTGTGGCAAACGCAAACGATGACACACAGGCTTGACGAGGGCCTTTGTCAGAAGCAATGGGGATCTGGCGTCACCGCACAATGGAAAACAAAGTGCTTCTGCCTGGCTGGCCAGAATGCACGTTTGCTCACTATTGATGCCGGGGCATTTACAGGCAGAATGAGTTCATGTGAAATTTCAGGATCTGCCATGACTCAGATTCACTTTCTGTAAACCAGAGTCAACATTACATTTCCCTTTACTCTGGGCCATTCCTTGAATTTTTAGGTCACCAGTTGTTTTTGTACTAACTGAAGGGATTTGAGTATTTCACAAGCACCTTATTTTTATTAGCATTTTTAGGGCATTACCAATTTGGGACGGATCTGTAGTGTGAGAGATTGTTGTCACTCTTAGCTCCAAACGTAGGTTGACTTTATATATTATTTACATGTTCAGAATTATACTGTGTAGAAATTCAAATGAAACTTGCAAAATACTTTTCTGGCAGGAAGCCCTGGAGAGGATCGTTCATGGAAACAAGGATGACGACTGGGGTAAGAAATGCAGGTGACTCGTGAGTGGTCAGGGAGTGGAAGAGAAGACGGCTGGAAGGTTTTAGCATTCAGAAAAAAAATGGAGACAACTAGAGTTGATCTGAAGGTTATGGCAGAATTCAATATTGGGGGAAAGAAACAAGATGGGGGTTAGAAATTAGAAACAGCAGAGCTCCACAGGTTGGAAAGGTTGGAAAGGATTTGAGCAAGAGAACAAGAAGGAGCCTGCTAATAGCACCCTGGGTTTACATCAAGAGAAGCACCTGGAGAGAATTAACTCGGGAGGAGGTGGGGGCATGGGAAACCTTTTCATCTCCAAGAGCGGGCAGGAACAGCAGCTGGCCTGAACTTGAAGGTACACCAGGTAGCTTGCCTGGGCCAGGAGAAGGTGATTCTCTTCTATGCCTCTCTCCAACGCCCTGCTTCTGATGCTGCTCCTCTACCTGTATTGAGGGGAAGATACATCCCTAAGAAGTTCCCTGAACCCCATTCTTTGTTGTGGCTAACTGGTCCCCTTGGAATTTTTCTACTAATTTTCAATTCCCCCTCTCACCTGGTGAAATCTTAAATCTTACTGTTCAATAAAAGTTCTTCTACCGAAATTTCTATACCACGTTGAATTTTTTGTGTTTCCTTTGTTTTTAGTTCTTTGGGAGTTTTACTTAGAAAAAAAGCCTCTGGGGACTAGATAAGGAAGGAGACCTTCATGTGGACCCTCTTGAGCTCTGTTTTCTTTCCTGGCCTCACTGGTGTGGGCTCTCTGGCTGCCCTGCTGATCTCTTGCTTTACTGGATTTGGGTGAGGACTGAGGAGAGGGACAGGAGTGTATTCACTGGATACTATTCAGACTAAAGGATTAGATGTCGCAGGTGAATAAGCAAGAAAGCAAACACATAAACAAAACATCTGAACGTTTTCAATCCAAGTGGAGCAGAATTTAGCTTTTCCAGCTAAACTGCCCCACCCCTGGCACCCAGAGAAAATGGTGCTTGTATTGTAATATGTTCTCCCATGGATGCATGCAATATTGTGAGTATTTTTTGCCTTGTGATGTAAATTCTCTTTCTTCCTCACTCAGAAAAACATATTGTAGTTGAAAGAAAAAAAAAGAATTCTGGCCGGGTGCGGTGGCTCATGCCTGTAATCCCAGCCCTTTGGGAGGCCCAGGCGGGTGAATCATCTGAGGTCAGGAGTTTGAGACCAGCCTGGCCAACATGGCGAAACCCCATCTCTACTAAAAATACAAAAATTAGCCGGGCATGGTGGCAGGTGCTTGTAATCCCAGCTACTCAGGAGGCTGAAACAGGAGAATCGCTTGAACCTGGGAGGCAAAAATTGCAGTGAGCCGAGATTGTACCACTGCACTCCAGCCTGGGCGAGACTCCGTCTCAAAAAAAAAAAAAAAAGGAAAAAAGAATTCTGATCCTTTTTGAGTGTGTGTGTGTATGTGTTTTATGTGTGTGTGAGAGGACACAAATTCAAACTGAAACTTTGCTAAGTAGTAGGTTTTAACTGATCTGGATACATCAGGGTAGTGAGAACAGTAAGTCTGGAAAAGAAAACAATAGTTATCAATACACATACACTCTCCCATACATAGAACAATGCCTAGGTCTACTGCATTTTAATATCCGCTGAATAGGTAGCATGAATTCACATCATTTCAGCGATGGGGAAATGGAAACTCTCAGAGAGCATAACTGAATTTCCTGAGACCATGGGATGTCAGAAGGGCCACTAAATCTTTCAACTTCCAACTCATACTTTAAACTCCTGCCTCTTATCCTTTTTGAAGTGACCGGGGAAGACCAGGTACAGATCTGTAAAATGCTTCATTCCATTTTCAGAGGAGCTGAGGTCAGGTGCCTCCTACAGTCGAGGTCTCGCCAAGAAGACGGTGGCCACGTTCCTCAATTCTCAGGCGAGTGTTTTGATGCCTGGGTGCTTCTGCCCTGATGAGCCCAGCATTCATGAAGTACATGTGACAAGAGGACAGCTGGAATATTGCTCAATATTTTCAGGCCGACGGCACTGGCTGCATGTAATTTGAGAGGAGTGTAGAATGTCAGCCGGACTTTTATGACGCACCCCTCTCCTCTTCCTGAGAATTGTTTGCATGTGGAGATTTCCTGCCTATATTTTTAGCGTCAAATTTTTTTGTGGTTGCTCAAGTACCTTCGGCCATGTTTTAGTGACTTACACAGAAGCCCTGATGCCCCTGATAAAACTGAGGACCATCGAATGGAAAGAAGTCAGTGTAGAAAGCCCAGGCATCGTCCCATAGCTGGCCCTGTGAGTTTGCACTGATTCCTCAGAATACGTTTGCAGATAGCTTAACTTCCAGAATTCCTGAGTTTCACTAGTCCCCCTTCTTTATGATGAATTGGAAAAAGGGTATATTCTGGGATAAAGCAAGAGGAAACCGGGTGCAGCAAAGATCCCTTGACCATTTTTCCCAGTGGCCCATTGCTCCTGCTGCTTTTTTCATACCAGCTGAATCTCCCTAAACCCCACGTCTGCGGCAAAGTCTTCGTGGTGAAACAGGTGAGTCACACTTTTCTGCTTCTCTGCAATTACAAATGTTATCACCTCATCTGACACAGAGAGGGTGTTGGTTGGAAATACGCATTAGGAATAAGCTCTTTGGAAACAGCAAAACTGCCTTCATGAAATGAAGACTTTTTTTAGAAAGTCTGGAGCTAAAGTTATAAAAATAAAGAGGCGTCATCTCCCTTTCCTTCTCCTACAATAATGGAAATGAAATATCAAAGTAAACAGCACCACATCCATGTCCTCAGCACATGTGACTCGCTAACAGAACCATGCCAGCCACCCCATCCCTTCTCTCCCATATTCTCTGCAGTTCTCACTGTCTCTCAAGACCTGATTTAAAACCACCTTCACTAAGAAGTCTTCCTGTCCCCCTTCTGGTCCTTCACGGAATATTGTTTTGCTTCTGAAACTTAAAAAAACAATTTTGTTCTCAGGTCATTCTCTGTGTACATCCCATCTCATCCATCCTACAGATTAGATGTTCTTCCAGGGTAGAGGCGACCCCATCTCATGTCTTTTTATTCTCCCTCTGCTTTTTATTCCCACAGGCAGTCTTCAGTATAAGAAGCATCAATCTCAGATCTTACTCATTTCCAACCTGTACCAATCAAAGGCCCTCCCAGCCAAGATAAAAGCAAAGTCTCCCTCCTCCAGAGCACATGGGAATGGCCCCCCAGTAGCTGGGGCATGCAAGCTAATGAAGTTTCATCTTCCACCTCTACCCAAATATGACCTTGCTGATACCATCTCCTATTAGATGACAAATCCGGATGTTTCTATTGCATGGTTGTTATTTGCCACATGCTTCCTGGACAAGTTTCTAGGTAACCTTAATGTCTGTGCTTCTGGGGAAGGAGGAGTAGAAAATAACTCACCTCTTCAGTAAGTGGTTTTAAAAATATAACAGTGTTTAAAAGCTTTTAGAGAGCAGCTCTCCTTCCGGCTGCTCCAGCTCTGTTTGCTTTGTGATAGGAGCCCCCGTAACGCTTCGTGCTTGGCAACATCTGACGAGGACAGAAGGCAGGTTTAAAGCTGAGAAGATTGATTTTTCCTTTGTAGGGCTTTCCATGAGGGGCGTGGGAGAGAAGTCACTTGGGGAAGCAGTGGTCAGTGAGGTTTACTTCTCCATATGCTCTGCATTCATGTGTAAGGCTAAACAAACGCGTTGTCTCCGCAAGCAAATCCCACACCACAGAGAGGAGCAGTTTGTCCTGGAGGTCCTAAGGAGGTGACCAGTGACCTGGAGGGTAAAAGGTTGGGGCTCCTGAGACCTTTCTTCCAACTCTCATTTCCATCCTAAACTGGCAGGGGAAATGTACCCAAATTGCCTGTGTTTCGATTTGATGTGGCCACACTGTGACCACTCAGGATCGCTCTGGTGCTGCTGAACTCCATGGTTCATATTAGGCCCGACTGTCTAGTTTTAGAAAGTGGGAGGAGATTTCCCCTCTGCCAGGGCTTGGGGTTTATGTTCCCCAGAGCATTGAGCAAGAGCCTCATGTTTACAGAAATCTCAGGCCCCATGATTTCTTCCTGTCGGGGTAGAAGGAGAAGGAGTAGGCACAGACTGTGGAGTAGATCTTGCCACTTCAGTCCCTTTGTTCTTGCCCAGCATGAGGTTACCAAGGAAAGGATACCTGGGGCGCTGGGGGTGAGGGTATGTATTGGTTGTTTGAACTCTGAAAATATAATTTTAAAATTGGCATTGTAAATCAAATCATTAGGTCTTCTGCATATAGTTTTATTTTTTCTAAAACTTCATAAAGCTGTCAAAAATACCTACACTATATTTTAAATGCTGTGGGCAATATAGTTTTTAAAATTTTATTGTGAAGTGCTGTTGTAATTCCTTTAAGAGATGTACACTGTCTACCTGGTTTATTTTTTGTGCAAATATGTATATATACACTGTATATATACATATACACATACACACAACTATATACATACATGTATATATACACACATATATATTTCAAAGTTTTTTGAAATCTAGTGCTCACACAGCATTTGGTAGTAACTAACAGCTGCTAAGTCAACCCCTAATCTTCTCAACCTCATCTGGTGTGACTTAGAGCAGAAATGGTCCAACCAGCGCAGCAACCATGTACCCACCCAAGTTGACTCCTATGGGCGTATTGTCCACAGGTGCTTCTGCCTTGGTGTGTCAACTCCATCTTACAATTTAGGAGAATTTGGTTACATAGCACCTACTAGGTCTTAAAAATAAAAATATCAATGCCCATTTTATATAGTGGGTCTATGTAGGATCTAGTGAAAATACGCACTTAAGTCTTTTAGAAGACAGGAGAGATTGGGGTCATACAATTTTTTTTGCATATGTGAAGAGAGTAAATACTTAGTGTTCATCAACTCCATGAAAATGAAGATTCCAAACTACCACAAAACTAAGGAATAAAGCTTTATCATTTGGCTTTAAAGACTCTGAAAGTACTGGGTTCTATTATTGCCTTAATTGGGGTCATGCAAGGGTGGAACAATAGGAGCTAAATAGTTCATGTTAAGGCAGATCAAGGCTTGACAAGTTCCAGATTTCCAGCAGGATTTAACTCCTGAGTCACATCAACTTGGGGTACAAGATTCACTGGGAAGCAGGGAGGAGCAAAAATCAGTCTGTAGAACTCTAGAAAGCAGTACCTGATAAAGACCTTTAAAGTCTCCATGAATCAAAGATATTAAGATTCGTTTTCTGCTACCCCATCTTCAAAATGAAAGCTATTCAAAGCCACAACATAAATATAAAAATTTCTCCCATGGTAACCACCTGGTTGATTAAAATATGTTTAATTTTTCCTTTTCTTCTGTGAATTGCTCCTGCCCTAAGTATGTACGTGGTCTGCCTGTTAGCTTCCTAAGCACATCTGGCAAGGTGGGGTAGATGAAGAAGGGCAGCTATGGAGGTGGGCATTTGGGAGAATGTAAATGCAAGGCTGGGGACAGCTCTCACTGGAGGGTAGCATGACTGCCCAGCCAAGGGCCAAACTATAAAGGGACAGCCCTGGCAAGTGCTCCAGAATAGGTGGATTTCACAACGTATGGAACCACTCCTTTTAGGTCCGAAGTGCTACATACTTAGTTTATGATTTGCAAACATTCATCTTCTGGCTGGAAGGCTGGAGACAAACAGACAGCTCATTAGGAAAATAACCAAAGAGCTAAATAAAATGGAGGAAGTAGGCAGCAGATCCCAGGCAGACAAGTGTGGCTCACAGTCCTTCATGAGAGATCAGAGGCCAAGCCAAACCAATGCGTCTGTCCCTCAAAGGTCATTCGTCTAGGGCTTTGTCAAACCAGGAAGGGAAGGGAGTTTCAAAGGGCCTTTTGTGGAACACACACAGCTCTGGCCCCTGAGATTCAAATCAGGATCAGGAAACCTGTGTAGCAACTGGCTGCATGTACAATGCTTAGCGACCAGCCAGGGCCCTCCAGCCTCCTTTTCTTTTTATGAGCACGAAGTTTTCCCTGTAGATGGGAAAGAGATAATTAAAAAACAAAACAAAAATCTGTCCCAATTGCAATAAAAAACAACCAAGACCTGGAGTTACTTACTTATTTGTGAATAGAACCAAACATGTTAGATATTTTTTGTTGTATGTGATTCAACAAACTATATAGAAATTATATTTAAAAACCCAAGCCATTATTATTTGCATCATAGATCATACTGTGTAGTGGCAGCATGAAAAATGCATCAAATATACATGCAGATATTATTTATATATTTATGTGTGTGTATATATATCAAAACAAAGCAAACGTATGAGTAGATCAGCAGTAAACTTGTTAAAAATTGAGATAGAACTTAAGGTAGATTCTCTGTTGTTTCTGATCTCCAGGTTCTTTTGCTGGATCCTACCTTTCATGTACATGATCATCTCTTTCTTTTCTTTAGAATGGCCAATGATCCTTCTCTGTCCTCTTCTCTCTTCTGTGAGTGTTATGAACATTAAGAGCTTTCCCAGAAAACTTGGGCATTGTGCCTATATTTAGTTTTTGTTGTTGTTGTTTTGAGACGGAGTTTCACTCTTGTTGCCCAGGCTGGAGTGCGATGGTGCTATCTCGGCTCACTACAACCTCTGCCTCCCGGGTTCAAGCGATTCTCCTGCCTCACCCTCCCACGTACCCGGGATTACAGGTGTGCACCACCATGTCTGGCTAATTTTTTGTATTTTTAGTAGAGATGGGATTTCACTATGTTGGCCAGGCTGGTCTTGAACTCCTGACTTCAGGTGATCCACCCGCGTCAGGCTCCCGAAGTGCTGGGATTACAGGTGTGAGCCACCATGCCCAGCCTATATTTAGTATTTTGCTACTCAATCTCATTCACTTTTCAGTCAGCACACAGTTCTTTGTTTTTGTTTATGTCATTTTATTTAGTTTCACCAAAGGGCTCTGGGTTCCTCAGATGTTGTGTTGTGAGAAGAAGACCAGGCCCAGAGAGCAGAAGAATCCCTGGCCTGGGTCAGGACTTGCTTTCCCGTCTGAGGCCTCCAGTTGGTCCTTTAGGTTCTCTGAGATTCAGCTTCTGCAACTGCTTACCTCACAGAGTTGCTATGGACATCAAACCAAATAATGACTATAAAAGCACTCATGTAAATTATGTGTTATTATTAGAAAAGTTTCCATTTTATACCAAGACAAAGGAACACTGTTATTCATTTGACATGTTTTCTTTTTATTCTTATTCATTTTACATGTTTTCCCCTTCTATTTCTGTCCATGGTTCTCTTCAAATTTTATAATTTAAAATGATATCATCATTATTGAGTCATAACTGAGTGAGCCATTGAGAATATGAATCAGCTGAAACTGAGGGAAAAATAATCTCAAGTCCAGTAGGACCTGACATTACAGAGTCAATTTCTGTTGGTGACAACCTTATTTCTTGTAAAGTTCTAAATGAAACCCTAAGTCAAAGTTACGTTAGAACTTCTAGGACAAGGAATCAGGGAACTCAATGGGCAATACATAGGGAGTCAGGGGAGTTCACAAAAGCTGCAGAGGGCAATTTTGAACCTGAAGGCCTAGTAACCTGTAATCATCCTTGAAGTCAAGAATATTGTAATCTCAACAAGCTGAATAAAGGTGGCCAACTAGTGAATGAAGCCTGTGGTTATGCAATGGTTTGCCTTGCAGTTCTGAAAGCTTGCTGATAGTAGGTTCTCTTTATCTCCACCCTTTCACTGAAGCGTCTTAGCCCAGGAGGGTTGAACCCGTATTAGAAGCCCATGCCTAAATTAAATTTCTTAAGCATTGGCCATTATCATCCACCATGTTTCTGTTGTGATTGATGTATCTATAACTGACAATTCAAGAAACCTAGTGCCGGGAGTGCCAATCTTTGATTTAAAAACATGGTGTCTTTTAGAAGTCTTGTAGAACCCTTGACTCTTTCTCACAATGCTGTTTTTAAAAGCATAAAACTAAATACATAGGATACCAAAGAAACCAATTATACTGAAGAATAGTTATCAAATACTTTTTAAAAACATGTGATATAGTTAGATGCTTCTTTATTAATACATTAAATAAGATCTACTGATGGATTTAAATAAGTATTGTATCTTCAAAATGGTGATGAACTTAAATGATGTTTCAAAGCATTAGCAACAACTGTTGGTGACTGAGTCACAGGTGTTGATTGTTGTTTGTTACTGCTACGGTTTGGATATGGTTTGTTTGGCTCCACTCAATCTCATTTTGAAATGTGACCCCCACTGTTGGGACTGGGGTCTGCTTGGGGGTATATGGGTCATGGGGGTGGATCCCTCATGAATGGCTTGGTGCCATTCTTGCAGAAGTGAGTTCTCATTCTTAGTTCTCAAGAGAACTGGTTGTTGAAAAGAGCCTCTCTGGCCAGGCGTGGTGGCTCATGCCTGTAATCCCAGCACTTTGGGAGACCGAAGCAGGTGGATCATTTGAAGTCAGGAGTTTGAGACCAGGCTGGTCAACATGGTGAAACCCCGTCTCTACTAAAAATACAGAAAAATTAGCCAGGTGTGGTGGCGGGAACCTGTAATCCCAGCTACTTGGAAGGCCGAGGCAGGACAATTGCTTGAATTCAGGAGGCGGAGATTGCAGTGAGCCGAGATCGCGCCACTGAACTCCAGCCTGGGAAACAGAGACTCAGTCTCAAAAAAAAATAGAGCCTCTCACCTCCCTCTTTCTTCCTTCTTGCTGCTTCTCTTGCCATGTGATCTCTGCACCTGTTGGTTCCCCACTGCCTTTTGCCTTCAGTGAAAGCAACCTGAGGCCCTCACAAGGAGCAGATGTTGGCACCATGCTTCTTATACAGCCCACAGAACCATGAGTCAATTAAACCTCTTTTCCTTATGAATTAGCCAGACTTAGATTTTTTTTTTATAGCAACACAAATGGACTAAGACAGTTACCTGCCTTCTTAATTGAAAAAATTGCTAAATTTTAATTACAGGTTAGTGAAAACAAATAAGTGGGTCTTTCCCCATCCAAGTTTATAGAACCTTGGAATTTTATCCAAGAGCCCCTTGGGTGTCTGCAGACCTCAAAGTCAGCCCCTCTGCCAGGATGGCTTCTTTGCTACTGGCCCAAAGGACAATCACAAGAACTAAAAAGAACAGTATTACCTGTATGTTCCTGGTATATCTGCTTATAAAACCCAAATTTCACAGCTTGTCCCCAACTGGCAGGCTTCTATAGTATAAGCTTAATGGCAAGAAATGATAAAATTCATGTGAGATCTACAGCCAATGTATATTTGCTTTGTGTTTTTGCTAAAGTGACCAGATATTTCTACAACAGATAGTCATGGCTTTAGACTATTTGTCAAAATAAACTTTTAGAGTTGTCTTGACTTTGATGCCTTCTAGGCCCCTTGAGGGAAGCTGAGAAGGCAAGTACAAAAGTGGGCTAACAGCTACATAAAAATAAGCTAAGGCCCACATCAAGATGTGGTGTGAGGCTGGGCATGGTGGCTCACACCTGCAATCCCAACACTTTCGGAGGCTGAGGCCGGGAGTTCAAGACCAGCCTTGGCAACACAGCGAGACCTGCTCCCTCAAAAAAACAAAACAAAACAAAAAAAAACTGGGCATGGTGGCACACACCTGTAATTCCAGCTACTTGGGAGGCTGAGGTGGGAGGATCACCTGAGGTCAGGTGTTTGAGACCAGCCTGGCCAACATGGTGAAACCCCAGCTCTACTAAAAATACAAAAAAATTAGCCAGGCATGGTGGCATGCACCTGTAGGCAGGAGGATCGCTTGAACTCAGGAAGTGGAGGTTGCAGTGATCCGACATCATGCCACTGCACTCCAGCCTGGGTGACAGAGCAAACCTCTGTCTCCAAAAAAAGAAAAAAAAAAGAAAGAAAGAAAAGAAATAAAGAATGAAAAGTGGCATGAGAGTAGGAACAGAAAGAGGCAAGAAATATTTGGGCTCAGGCACCAAAATAAGCCCAGGCTAAACCAAGTTTCACAAAACTTCATCCCCCAGCCCCAAGCCTGGGGAACCACAGTGTGGGCACAGTGAACACGTTTGCAGCCACTTCCTCAGCATGAGCTACCACATAAGAAGAAATCAAAACAAAACCTACCTCTTTTTTTTTTTGGCTTGAGGGAGCTAGTTTTATTTTAGGGGCTAAAAAGAGGAAAAGGATGTACTGATTTCCACAGTTAGGCAGTATCTGTACAGAATGTTTTAAGAAAGCAAAGAAGTTTAATAGGTGTTAGAAATAGTATGCTTTAACCTTTTCAAGTGGCATGGGTTTTAATTTTGGCATAACTTTTAAAGGAGACATTGCTATCTTTTTTTTCTTTTAATGTGTACAACTTATGCAGTAAATTATAAGGGTGTTGGCCAACACATTTTATATATATACATATATATTTGTGTAAAATATATATATGTAAATATTTTTCTGTTTTTGTTCTATTAGCTAATACATACAAAGAAGCTAGATACAAAAGCATCACTTCTAGAAAATAAAGGATACTAAACCAAAAAGATGATACAGGAGTGCTCATGCTTCCTTAGTTGTTTGTTGTTGAGTCACTTACATGGTTTTTCCAGACAAATGTCTGAGGGAACTATACCTGCTTTGATAAGGGTTGAGTCAAAAGTAGATGAAGGAACTGCTATGAATAGAAAAAAGGAAACTCGAGCTGCTGGTAAGCTTAGGAAATGTGGAAATGAGATCATATTCAGAGAACAAATTTACTTTTAGTTTTGAAATAACCCCTTCTCTGAATGGGTAAGTTCTATGTAGTCCAGCCTGTGGAAAATACTCAGTGATTAAGGGGCTGCCAGTGGCTATGGGAAATGGACTTGGTTGGCTTCTACTGGAGGTGGGGGTTTGCTGCTCCTCCTGAGAAATGGGGCTGCTAAGGAAAGGAGTCAGCTCTGCAGGTCAGGCCCACGGATTCTCAGTGTTCAATGCCATGTGCTTCACAACAGTCTGAGTGTGACATTCTCAGTGTTGCTTTTGATTTCTATGTTTCTGAGAAGCAGTTAGTCTCACATTGATCTCAGCTTGGTGGTCCCTGGGTTTAGTGGGAACTCCCCAGCCATGGTTAATACCATCCTCTGCGTCCGTGGTGACACTGGTTCATGGACTTGCCTCTTTCTTCATTCCCTTTTACAGGAGGCTGATGGTTAAAGTCCCAGCCATAATCCTACCCAGGAATATAGTTCCAAAATTTAACTATGGGAAAAACATGACCATAAGTTTCCCTAGAACTCATCTTTGCAGTGTTTTAAATGGAATTCTGGAACATTTGTGGTCTCTTGCTCCTGTGAAGAGGTTGTTTCCTGCTTTGCTTTATAGATGCCATTTCCTCCCTGGCGCATTTTAAAAACCACTGCATACAGCATTCTGGGAGCTATAGAAGGATTAAGAATGACCTTTAGCTGAGGAACGAGACAGCACAGCTACAGGAGATTCTGATCTATTTTCTTTTTACATGTACAGTGTTGCACCTCTATGGAAAGCACGGGCCAAGTTCCAAGCCAGCCTCAAGCAGACCCTAAATATTCCAAAGAAATAGTCTGCAGTCACTACAAAACTTGCCTAAAGACACGCCAGGGTAAAAACCCAGTTCAAATCTGCTAAAGGTGTCTCCCACTCAAAGGGTAGAGGGCAGGGATTTCTTTCTAAATGAGGGAACATAAGATAAGGTACACATTATGATAATACCATTTCCTACACTTGATAGTTTGAAAACCACTTTCACAATGGTTCTCTTATTTGTTTTTTGTGGGGTTTTTTTTGGCCAGGAAAGTACAGTGTACATCATTTGCTTTTTAGACATAAGGTTAATAGAACAAAAGCAATGATACAGCTAAAAGTTATACAATCAATTACATAACAGATATACTTAACAAGAGGTAAGAACTTTTTTTTTTTTTTTTGACATTGAGCCTCATGCTATCACTCAGGCTGGAGCACACTGGTGCGATCTCAGCTCACCGCACTCCACCTCCCGGGTTCAAGCGATTCTCATGTCTCAGCCTCTCGAGTAGCTGGGATTACAGGCTTGAGCCAACAAACCTAGCTAATGTTTGTATCTTTAGTAGAGATGGGGTTTCACTGCGTTGCCCAGGCTGGTCGTGAACTCCTGACCTCAAGTGATCTGCCTGCCTCGGCCTCCCAAAGTGCTGGAATTACAAGTGTGAGCCACCGCTCCCAGTCAGAACATTTGTTTTTTAAAAAGTCTTTATATATGTTAGATAGTTAATACAACAGATAATGGCAATTAAGGAATGAAGCATGTTACGCAAGTAGACTTAATTTGGAAGGAAAATAAACATTTACAAAACAGCTACTATGAGCCAGGCATTGTGCAGGGAACTTGACATGCATTATTCCACTTGATCCTTACAGTAGGTTAGTAGTATTCGCTAATTTTCCAAAGAAAAAGAAAAAAACTCTAAAGTTCAAAGAACTCAGTGGTTACACTGAGGCACATGGAAATTGTACGATCTGAGAGGTGAGCCCATGTCTTGCCATTACACCACCCTATCTCATTACTTAGGATAAATGTTGCCCATGATTTCTTCTTTTTCCTTTTGATTTTACCATCCCTTCATCTGAATGTGATTACACTCATTTCACTCTTTATAGCTCCTTTCACCATCATCATCACTGTCATAATAACGGTGATCGTTCATTGACCTCATTTAATGCATCTTATTATAGTTATAGATTTCTCTTCTTACCAATGTTAGTTATACCATATGTTTCTTGAAAGTAGGTCTCAAGTCTTATTCATTTTTATATATTAAGCAGCATCTTACATACCATTTTACATCTATTCTCTTCCCAATAAGTGTTTTTTGAATGAACTAAGTGAAGCAAAATGGCATGCCTGCAGTCCTAGCTACTTGGGAGGATCCCCTGAGCCTAGGAGTTTGAAGCTGCAGTTAGCTATTATCATGCCACTACACTCCAGCCTGGGTGACAGAGCAAGACCTTGTCTCTAAACAAAAAGAAAAGAAAAAAACCAGAGCAGAAATGACTTTTTACAACAGATTGAGAAAAAGATGACACATTTTTGTTTGTTACCGGATCATCATAACAGTCATGGTCAGTGAGTTAGGATGATAATCTGATGAAACTGATTTGCTCACGAGTGTCCTTTAGATTCTATTCCCATCCTGGCAGCACTTCTTGGGTACCATCCAGGACCTGCTGTCCACAGCCTCCAGCCTGAACCTCTTGCCTTGACCCGTTCATCCTGCTTCATCCTGTCATGCTCCGGACCAGATGGGCCTCCAATGTCATTGCTTGGTTTCTGGTTTCCATCTCTACCTCATCATTTGGACTTGATGCCTGACAGAGCTTTGGATTCTCCTCTCCTGTTGGTTGTCTCAGGACACGCTTGGAATACTCTTCTGGGGACACTGATTTCCCATGCAGTGAAAAGACACAGGCTACATGAAACTTTTCTCCTTCCTTCTTCCTTTCTTCTTTCTTTCTCCTTTCCTTTCCTTCCCTTTCCTTTCCTCCCTTTCCCCTTCCCCTTCCTTTCCTTTTTTTTTTTTTTTTGGACAGTCTTGCTCTGTCGCCAGGCTAGAGTGCAGTGGTGTGATCTCAGTTCACTGCAACCTCCACCTCCCAGGTTCAAGCGATTTTCATGCCTCAGCCTCCTGAATATCTGGGATTAGGGGCACGCACCACCACATCCAGCTTATTTTTGTATTTTTAATAGAGATGGGGTTTTGCCATGTTGGCCAGGCTGATCTCAAACTCCTGACTTCAAGTGATCTGCCCTTCTTGGCCTCCCAAAGTGCTGGGATTATAGGCATGAGCCACCGTGCCCGGCTAGCCACCACGCCCGGCTAATTTCTGAAAAAAGGAACTTATAACCTTAGGTCACTGGTCAATTTCCACACCAGTACTTAGTGATCAAAATTTACTATTTGTGGATTAATTTACAACTGGCACCAGTGATTACTCAAAAATCAGAGAACAACACTTTTAGCCTAGGGTGGTGAAGAACATGGACTCTGTAGCCAGACTGCCTGGGTTCAAAGTCCAGCTCTGTGACTTACTAGCTATTAATAGCTGTGTGGCCCTAAGAAAGTACTCAACCTTTCTGTGGCCCAGCCATACAATGGGGATAACATTTGTAGGTTATTATGAGGAGTAGCTGACTTAATTATTTTCAAAGTGCTTGCAGCAGTGCCAGACGTACAGCGAGAACTATAAAAGTGTTTGTTAAAGAAAATGTTTGCTTTCTCTGTATTCTTCTCCTGGGAATGCTTGGCTCTGACATTCACAAACTGTTAGCCCCTTGAGGGCAGGACTTTGTTTTGTTTACTGTGTTATGCTCAGTACCTAGAATGGTGTCACATGGGAAATGTGCCATAACTATTGGTTTTAATGAATGAATGGGGATTCTGGAGGCAAACCATCACAATCATAAGAGTTGATTATTTATTAGTCCTGTCTTCTCTCACATTTTTTTCTCTCCTTTATGTTTTTACATCAGATGCTTCTGCCTGGGACAGGCTGGCAGAGGCAAAACCTTGACTAATAGCATCATAGACTCTATATCTCATTCAGCTGGAAATCAGCTAACACTCAACAGCTGATAAATAGAAAACTTCTCAGAAATAAGAAGAATCCCAATGCTAGTTTTTACAAAAACTCATAAGTTTAGGGCTGTGGCCCTATCCTAAAGGAAGTATTGCTAAAGGGAAGCTGTGAAGAGAAATGTTACTTAACAGCAGAATCTGCACTTCTGAAATTAGGTTGTAAAAGATGGTGGCTTCCATCTTAAGTGCGATCACTTGTGTTCTCTCTCTTTCAACGCTCACTTTGGGAGAAGCCAGCTGCCATGTGTCAGGACACTCAGGCAGCCTGTGGAAAGCTGCACATGGTGAGGAACAGAGGGCTTCAGTCAAACGACCAGTGCCAACAACCATGTAAGTGAGCTTGAAGTGGATTCCCCAGCCCCTGTCAAGCCTTGAGACAACTGCCATCCCAGTCAATAGCTTGGTTGCAACCTTGTATGAGATCCTGAACTCAAACCATCCAACTAAGCTGCTCCTAGAAACTGTGTGAGATAATAAATGCTTGTTGTTTTAAGCTGCTAAATTCTGGGGGAGATTTTTTTAGACAGTAATAGGTGTACATTTGAAAAGTATTGTTTAGGACATTCAGTTCACTCTTGCAGAATTTCTGGGATGATTAGGTATTTATGAAGAATACTCATGAGACTAAATAGGTAAAATAGTCACATTTCCAGAAATACTATATAATCTTTTAAAATATATGGCCATTACAAATTTCAGATTTTTATCTTAGATTTTACAGGAGGTAACAGTTGGAACAATGGCAGTTTTGGAGTTTTTCTTTGCACTTGCGTAACTCTTCTGTGTACAGATAGTGCAAGGAGTTTTTAGAAAGAGATTTGCAGTAGTACCAACCTCTCTATTTTTTCATTTTAAAGATTATACCAAAGCTATCTTCTCTAATCTTCTAAAAGGGATTAAATAGATGGTGATAAATATTGCTAAGTCATGAAACTATTAAAAGAGATGAAATGACACCACTGACTACAGTTGTGGGGAGGTAAAAATATACTCAAACTAATCAATTGTAATCGGGAACAAAACTCAATATTTAGTTTCTGACACAAGACAACACAGCGGACACCAAAGTTCTCATTATCTAATTTAAGGAGGTACACTGGTTCACCCAGAGAGATATACATTTTCCCCAGCATAAACTCTAAGAAAACTTTATTATATAATTTTATAAAGGATGCTGGATAACAGAGTTGTTGAGAGCAACTGTACAATCAAACAGGGATGTTTCTCATATCACCATTACTTACAGGGGCCTTAGCTCTGATAAAGAGATGGCTTAAGAGGCAGGGAACTAGGCTGGGTGCGGTGGCTCACACCTGTAATCCCAGCACTTTGGGAGGCTGAGGTGGGTGGATCAGTTGAGGTCAGGAGTTTAAGACCAGCCTGGCCAACATGGTGAAACCCCATATCTACTAAAAATACAAAAATTAGCTGGGCTTGGTGGGGGGCACCTGTAGTCCCAGCTACTCAGGAGGCTGAGGGAGGAGACTTGCTTGAACCCGGGAGATGGAGGTTGCAGTGAGCCGAGATATTGTGCCACTGCACTCCAGCCTGGGCAAGAGGGAGACTCTGTCTCAAACAAACAAAAAAACCACCAACAACAAAAACAAAAGAGGCAGTGAAGTAGAGCACAGGTGCATGGCATTCTGGGGACCTGACTTGCTGTAGAAATAGCTTTTAGCATAAAACCTTAAGTAGCACTTCCAAAATCTGTGTTCCTTGGAAAATTGATTCTAAGAGACTCTGATAAAAATGGGCACACTGTGGTCTCTATGCCCTCTTGGAGAACATTTCAGCATATTAAAGGTGTATAAAAGTCCTTCATAAAAATAAAAGTGTTGGCTGGGCACGGTGGCTCACGCCTGTAATCGCAGCACTTTGGGAGGCCGAGGCAGGCGGATCATGAGGTCAGGAGATCGAGACCATCCTGGCTAACATGGTGAAACCCCGTCTCTACAAAAAAATACAAAAAATTAGCTGGGCGTGGTGATGGGCACCTGTATCCCAGCTAGTTGGGAGGCTGAGGCAGCAGAATGGTATGAACCTGGGAGGCAGAGGTTGCAGTGAGCCAATATTACGCCACTGCACTCCAGCCTGGGCGACTGAGTGAGACTCTGTCTCTGAATAAATAAATAAAGTGTTAACTATTAAATCTAGCATTTTTCAAATGCTACAAAGGCTACAGAACTCTTTTTGGGTAATGCCTACATTCCCCTGCAGTTATTTGGGAGATGCCAGTCTTACCTAGGAAGCTGATCCTCACTTTTCACCATTCATTTGAATCACCTGGTGAATTTTACAAACACCCTCTGCCTAGGCCTCACCGCAACAGATTCTGGTTCACTTGGTCTAGGTCGGGGCCTGGGCAATGGTGTGGTTAAAAAAAACTCCCCAGGTGATTCTAATGAACTAGATGGTGGAGCACACAAACAGCCTCAAGTAAGAATCACCTAGAGCACTCGTTAAAGCACTGATTGCTGGGTCCTACCCCATGAGTTTTCAATTAAGCAGGTTTTGGGCAGAGCCTGACAATTTATATTTCTAACAGGTTCCCAGGTGCTGCTGTTGCTGCCGGAGGTCAGAGGATACCCTCTGAGAACTGGTGCTCTGACAAACAATGGGTAAGCATGGCTGTTGTTAGGCTGTCCTTATCAGTGTCAGTACAGATCAGAACAAGGGTGTAGAACAGATTTCCTTTTGTTCTGAGCTGAATGCAAACAGCAATTACCATACGTTGCACCAATAGGTGGAAACTGAGTCTGGCCATGATGCATTGCATCCCACCTCCAGGCAGAATACAGGAGGAGGGGTGGTTACAATAGTGGGTGGTGGCCCTGAGGGCTGTCAAGTTATCTGTGGAATGGTCTCAACTCAAGGGTAATGTTAGCAGGAAGGGAGGCATTTTCATAGCAGATTGAGGTGTTTACCTGGTTGAAGAAGCTGAGGCAGTGAGGAATGCCTGGCCCAGAGCAGAGCAGGGCAATGGAAATGTTACCTCCTGTAAAAAGGGGTTTACATCAATACTCTTGGGAGAAAAACTTTCAAGGAGGCAGAACATGACTGGGCTGTGAGGAGACCTTACTGGGTCCCTCCAGTTACCAGGCCAATTTTGGGTCTCAGCACCAAGCCTGAGAGGATGAGCTCTTAAGGCAGGCTGACAGGAGGTGGGTACAGTGGGGGAGATAAGACCTGTGTTTTTTTTTTTTTTTTTTTTTTTTTTGAGACACCGTCTCACTCTGTCACCCAGGCTGGAGTGCAATGGCGTGATCTTGGCTCACTGCATCCTCTGCCTCCCGAGATGAAGTGATTCTCCTGCCCTAGCCTCCTGAGTAGCTAAGATCACAAGCGCCCGCCACCATGCCCGGCTCATTTTTGTATTTTTAGTAGAGAGAGGGTTTCACCAGCTTGGCCAGGCTGGTCTCGAACTCCTGACCTCAGGCAATCCGCCCGCCTTGGCCTCCCAAACTGCTGGGATTACAGGCCTAAGCTTCCACGCCCGGCCACGACCTGCATTCTTGTCTAGCGCTGATACCGATGGACCTTTCCTGGCCTGTTTCTTCTTGGTGGTTTATCCCACCTCATGCTAAAAATAGTTTAAAAGAAGGGCCCATTGAGAACGCCTGGAAACATTTGTAAAAGGCATAAAGAGGCCGGGCGCGGTGGCTCACGCCTGTAATCCCAGTACTGTGGGAGGCCGAGGTGGGCGGATCACAAGGTCAGGAAATCGAGACCATCCTGGCTAACACGGTGAAACCCCGTCTCTACTAAAAATACAAAAAATTAGCCGAGCGTGGTTGTGGGCGCCTGTAGTCCCAGCTACTCGGGAGGCTGAGGCAGGAGAACGGCCTGAACCCCGAAGGCGGAGCTTGCAGTGAGCGGAGATCGCGCCATTGCACTCCAGCCTGGGGAGAGACAGAGCGAGACTCCGTCTCAAAAAAAAAAAAGGCATAAAGCATTGATTGTCAAGTGGTCTGGTAAGAAAATACTTACTGCGCTTCCTTACTTTTGCTCATTTTTCATTCCCAAAAGGGCTTCTTTTCAGTTTCTCTGACCCTCGGGCATCTTTCTCCCAGCCCCCTTGTTTCAGTTTCCTGCTTGCCCACCAATAACCTCGTTAGAGTCACGCCACACACATGGTTTGCCTGCTGCTGACAACAGACAGAGCTCATGGGCAATTTTAACAGTACAGATGTTATTTCTCCTCTTCTCAGAGAAACTGCCTCTGAGAGCCCCACAGTGATGGGGCTATAACCCCAGAAACCTCCACAAGGGAGGGGCCAGCCAGTCTCGGCTCTCTGCACTCACTGTGCACCAGCCTCTGGCCTCCAGGAAGACGGAGGGCGCTGGGGAAGGCAGTCATGGTTCCTCCCCAGCTCAAACTTTCCCATGTGAAATCCCGTGGGCCGGTTTGAGGTCCACTGGCCACTAAAATGCAATCTCTCTGTTTTGGAAACTCTCCTCAGAACTAATTAGCAACAAGAGACGCTCACAGATAAGAACCTCAAATACCAAAACACCACTGATAAAGCACTAACCTGACATGCCTAGACCTGAGGAGGGAATCATGTCTGGGCTTCATCTCCCCAGCAATGGGTAGTAAAGGCAAACAAGCCATTGAAAGAACAAGTTCAGCAACAAAAAAGCAAGGCCCTAAATAGCTTTTGTTAATGAGAAGTGATTTGGATACACATACATTCAGTGAGCCTAAAGTCCGTCTTACCTTGGGGCCTGTCTACCATGCTCTTTATGGAGCTCTCCCCTCAACAAATATTAGCTTTAGCCACCTCTTGGGGAAGCCTGACCCCACTGCCTCACTGTGCCACGTCCCCTTATTATTAATTCTCACAGCCAACCTTTTATTTTGGAGCATTTACCACAACTGGAATCAAGTTGTGTCATTTGCATTTCTCTCGTTCAATGGTGTATTCCCACCACCTAGCACAAAGTCTATGTAAATATTTGCGGAACAAATATGCACGGCTTCTATGACTGAGGAACTCACAAATATATATAAGAGGGTTTCATGCAGGACTTGCTGACAGCTTTGGTTGAAGTCACAAGATGTGCCATCTACATCCACAACTTCCACACTGTAGTGTAACTCAGATTCTGAACCCTATATTGCAGGACTCACAGAGAGGAGTAGTAAAAAAAAAAAAAGCCAGTTTTTCTCCCTTCACTTCTGGCTCCTCACTGGTGTAAGGGGTGGAGGTAGAAAAGTCAGCCCATGTTAGAAATCAGGGTTTCTATAGAGGGTTGACAGTGAGCTTCCCTCTTGCCACAAGGCTAAAGAGAACAGCTTCATAAAGAGTACTTAGAAAAAGTAATTTGTGACACCTCAAGCTTGGGGGACACACAGGGCTGGTATGTGACTTGTGCCTGAAAATAAAGGTCTAGCAGAGTCAAGGATGCATTTGGAAGTCACTACACTCACGGATACCAGCCCAAAAGTGCTGATTGGTCTATGACTGGGGTGGGAGTGTGGGTGAGCGACCAGATGGGACACCTCGAGTTGGCATGTTGGTATGATCATTTTTAAATGGGCAGTAAGCTTACTAGCTTCTTGCCTGAAGTGACGGCAGTATGCTATTGGAGGCAGATGCTGAAGGCCACTGCAAGGGCCAGCCATAGGAGAGGTCAGAGGAGCCCGAGGCAACCAGGGTGGGCTTTGACAATGCCCAAAGGAAACCAAGGCCAAGGACTTCAAAGCTGTCATTCAATCAGCCCTCTCATGCTCCTTGTCTCTCCTCCCTACCTTCCCACCCTTTCATCCTGGGAAATGCTGGGTGGTGGGAGGAGTGGGGAGGATGGCAAAAAGCACTTGGCTTCCAGACTAAAGCAGGCCTAAGCTGGACGAGGGGAGAATATTCAATTCTAAATGTATTTCAGAACTGTGGCTGTTACATGACTGGACTTGTGAGTTACTGAAATGAGGCCCTTGCTAAAAGTGAATACAGGACTTATTTAAAAGTAGCTGTCTCTGAGGAATTCTGGGAACCGCCAGAAATTTCATCTCTGAAGGCAAACAGCCCCCAAAAAGTGGATTTGTAGGGACACACATGACAATCGCTGTTGCTTTATGATTGTCCCTCATGGTCAATGTGACAGTGTTTAAACTTCACAGGCATTATCCTACATTACCAGGGATGAAAGAAAGAAGATCTAGGGGTTTAGGCAAATTGCCCTGGGTCAAAGGTAGGTGAATGTCACAACTGGAACTCAGGCCCAGGGTAGAGAACTCCATGTTCCGTTTTTTTCCCCCAATACCACAAAGCATTTTCTATCTTCCCCAATTTTTCATGCTTTTAGGTCCCTATTTCTGACCTGGCCTTGTCACCATCTATATGTCAGGTCATTTTTAACCAAAGACAAGGGGAAAATGGTAAGATGTGCATGCTAACAGAAGAGGGGAGCCAGGGTCATTCACTCAGTCAAGAGGAGGGAGTGAAGAGAAGGGAGGAGCAGGTGGGGAGGGTGAGTTAAGGAAGGGAGGGGTGGATGATAATTGGCTACCACAGCAATAAAGATTTGTCAACAGGGGCAGAGAAAGAGGAGGGAAGGAGGAGGGTGGAGAAAAAGGTGGCTTTGCTGACGGTCCCTAGTGTCCCCTTACAGCTGTTCTCAGCTGCAGAGTTCTGAAGCTCAGGTGGCCACGAGACCCCTAGAGACCCTCCTGGCACTCCTTTGACAAGGCTGATTTAAATGAACTCTATCCTTGGGAGGAGAAGGAAAAACTTACAGGTGTAAGAAAGAGTGATTTTCACAGCAGCCTTTTATCCAAAGCATCTTACCTGTAACGAACAACCCCCTCTAGTAACTAGGTGGCAAGAAGCACTTAGGCTTCCAGACAAAAATGCTCTTTTAAAAACTGTCCTCTATAAAGACAACTGGAAAAGAGAATAGAGAGAATATTCAGAGTTCAGCTCAAGTTGAGAACAAATGCATCAGCACTGTGTCTAAGTTACTGGTAGCCAAGATGCCAAGAGAAGCTAATGTGGGACTTGAAAAAATTCACAGAGGGCCGGGCGTGGTGGCTCATGCCAGTGCTGCTAATCCCAGCACTTTGGGAGGCCAAGGTGGGCAGATCACGAGGTCAGGAGTTCAAGACCAGTGTGACCAACATAGTGAAACCCCCGTCTCTACTAAAAACACAAAAAATTAGCCGGGTATGGTGATGTGTGCCTGTAGTCCCAGCTACTCAGGAGGCTGAAGCAGGAGAATCACATGAACCCGGGAGGCGGAGGTTGCAGGGAGCTGAGATCGTGCCACCGCACTCCAGCCTGGGCAACAGAACGAGACTCCCTCTTAAAAAAAAAAAAAAAAAAAGATTCACAGGAAAAAAAAAAAAAGTATTTCATAGAGAAATCTGATTTTTGATAGAGAAATCAATAGCAGAGCTTTTAAAATGTTCTGGGCTGTGTCCATTTACCGGGGAGCTCAATCAATCACTTATGCAAAAATCTAAATTAACCTAATAGGGTTGTTCAGCTCTGACTGGTTGCTTTGCTACATATATTGCTACAGAACTTTCCACCTCTGAATAAAAGATGGAAAGAAATAATTTTAAAGTATACAATAAAAATACATATAGTAAACTTATGAGGTGCCAGACACCTCTCTACGTATGTGTCAGCCCAGCAACCTCCAAGGCAGGTACTATCCTGTTCATGATGGGAAACAGAGGATCTGGGGCTTTATAAACATGCCCACAGTCTGTGGCTTGTGAGTGGCACAACAGGACTCTAAGCCAGGCTGTCTGGCAAGACTCCTTGCTCTGAAGCCCTGTGCCCGCTGCTTGTGCTCTGGCACAGCTTGCCTGGCACTTTACCACTCCTTGTCTTCGTATCATTTTTTGGAAGTGGCTGCTGGGCTGTTCTCGGCACCACCTAGGAAGAGTGTGTAAGCTCCTGGGGTCCCATCCTGCCCTCCCATGTGCTGTCACTTAGACGTCTTCATTTCACCATCTACAATGTGAAGGGTTGGGATTCCTGTAACTGGAGAACTAGCAGAGCCCATCAACAGCATTGGGCTCTGCTAGTTCTTGGAAGCACTTGGAAAATTACACAAATGCTAGGCATAAAATAAATGTCAATAAAAACACGTGGCAAAAGGACTCGCAAAGTCAGGTCAGTGTCTTAGTCCATTTGCATTGCTATAAAGGAATACCTGAGGCTGGGTAATTTATAAAGACAAGAGGTTGATTTGGCTTATGTTTCTGGAGGCTGTACAATAAGCATGGTGCTAGCATCCACTTCTGGGAAGGGCTTCAGGGAGCTTTTACTTATGGTGGAAGGCAAAGGGGGAGCAGGTATGACACATGGTGAGAGAGAGGAGATGCCAGGCTCTTTTTAACAACCAGATATCCCATGAACTTATTACCGAGGTGGGGTGGGGGTTGGGGGGGGGGTGGATGGGGACACCAAGCCATTCATGAGGGATCTGTCTCCATAACCCAAACACCTCCCACCAAGCCCCACCTCCAACACTGGTAATCACATTTCAACATTAGATTTTGAGGGGACAAATATCCAAACTCTATCAGTCGGTTTGTCATGGGCACCAGTCTGCCATCATTAACTGATTCCTAATCATGACTTTGGGAAGATAAAGTGGCAAGGAATACAAACTTGAATGAGATAGCAGATTCTTGCAGTAATCCAAATCCTTGGGCCACATGAATTTTAAATATGACCGACAGAAATAGTTTGCCTCATTCATTCTTTCAATAAATTATTACTGAGCACATTTTATATGGCAGACACTAGTCTAGAGGCTGGGGACACCCTGGTGAACAGGACAGTTTCTACTCCCACAGAACTTACTAATGCAATTAGTATCCAGTTATAATTATGATAAATGCCACAAAGGAGAAGTATAGAATGAAAGAGAGCATATACCCAGAGGACCTGGGTAGTATGGGGTGGGGGCAGGGGGACGGTTAGGAAAGACTTCCTGAAGGAAGTGATGCCTAAGTGGAGATCTTAAGGATATGGAAGACTTAGCTAAGTGAGGAAGGGGTGGAGGGTGGTATTGGTGGTACAGAGTCTACTTAGCACATGAGGCCTTTGGTATAGGAGGAGCAAGGAGTACTGGAGAGCCTGAAGGAAGGTGTGTGTGACTGGTGTGTGGAGAGTGGGAGGAACAGGCAGCGAGACTGGTAAGGTAGATCATGCTATCCATGTACTCCACAATGGGATTCTGTAAGCCTATTTGGAATTCAGGAAGTATGGAAGGGCAGTCAGCATGCTTCTAGAAGCCCCAGCTGTAGAACTCAAACATGCTGGCCAATTATGTGGGCTCATCTGCAGGAAGCACACTTCTACATTTATAGTCCTAGACAGACGTGAAGTTCTTATTGTCCATCTACAAATGCTCACATTGTACCAACCATTTAATTACAGTAAGAAAAACCAGCCAGGTTGGTCAGTTGAATGAGGCAAGCAGGAGTTGAAATGACACATCTCCACCATTGCACCTGGCAGAATCATCTGATCCCCAACTTGAGAATTAAGCAATCATATCAGAGCCTCCTACTGCCACTACCACTGTCAGCTTTCTGTCCCAGTCTCAGAAAGGTAAAACCAGTAGAGCAGGTACATGTACACCCAGCATTCAATAAAACAAACCCCAAACACCTCACCTTGAAACCTCTAGCTACTGCCTTTGTCCCCTTTGCAATCAGTCAAAATGGGTTCATTCTCATATGGAAAGTAATGCTTCAAGAAACACTCCTTCTTGCATTCAGCCGATAATCTGTAAAGAACGATTTTTTTCACTGAATTCCCATGTGCTTTTATAAACAATACTGAAACCCCTCCACGCCTCAGTAAGAAAAGCATATTTTCATTTTACAGCTGAGGACAGGAGCCTGTTAAAGGTCCAGTGGGAGAAGGGACTGGGGAGGGCTCCCGACCGTCATGTTGTGAAACTCACTCATCCTTGAGGCTTCTTGTAAATATGACCAGAGGAACCGCCCACATTACTCACTCTGGGTTTTTAATACCAATGTTTGATTGAGGCTTTCTTCCCTTCCTCCTCCATTATTCCTTCAGAAGATTTTTAGAAACTGGAGGTTAAGGATTCAGCTGGGAGAATGCCCTTATGTCTTCTCAGACTGGATACCCCTAAGCTGGAGTCTGTTTTTGAGATAGGCTTTTGGTATGAAGAGAAAATGATATGATTACGAGACTGTACCCTTTCCTCCTACCTCCACCGCCCACTTTCAAATACCCCATTGTTAACACTGTACACTTCCAAAAGTAAAGCGAACATAGGGGAAACAACCTTTTCTCAAAAAGTGTGCTAGTCTCCCTTCAAATGTACTCTGTGATATCCAATAAATCAACTCCCCCAAAATAATCCACTAGAAATCACTCCGACCCCCACATTCTAGCCTTTGGAACCAAAAGGACTTATCTAGCATATGTGGTATCACTGGAATTGTCACTTTGAAAAGATTAGTCTTATCCTATATAAACATATGAGGCCCAGGATGGAGAAGTGGTTAGGAACACAGATGCTGCGGTCAGACTTCCCAGGCTCTGCCATTTACTAGCTGTGTGATAGGCAAGTTTCTTAACTTCTTTATGACTTAGTCTGCCCACCTGTAAAATGGAGATAACAGGTGGTGAGGAGAAATGGGATAATGCAGCAAAAATGTGTAACAAAAAGGAAACCTTCCATAAATGGTAACTATGATTATTGTTCCCCTAGTAGAAGTTGTCCCTGGAGGGCGTGTCCTACACTTAGAAAAAGATCCCTGGAGCAAATTCCCTGCTCCCACTTCCTAGAGCCCTAACAAGTAATATCTCTGCGAATACTTTGTCATAGGCTCTTTCTGTTTGTTTTTAAGACAAAGAGGCTTGAAATGAGACAAAGGAAAAACAAGTACCAGAATTGCAAAGTTAACATTTTTATTGAACTGAAATTGGTGTAGAACAGGGGCAACCACAGCTGCTGAGCTCTGTAACAACTGAAAAGCCCCTGTGACATTTTACCTTCGAGAGTCCTAACATGGTTTGAGTGGAACAGCTGAGAAACAGCATATATATATTTTAACACCTCAAAATAGTTTGAAATGAGCCTCACAGCCTTGTTCAATCTTCAGATTACAAATAACATTGATAGCATCTCCTGTGGCCTTCAGTTAGTAGTGCCAGTTAATATTGTTTCTGAAAACTTTCCTCTCAAAGTGCTGGCTATAATTTTTTCTCCATCCAGTACACATAAGAAAAGGATTTAGTAACACTTGGGCAAGTAATAAACTGTAGAACTTTAAAAGTAGTAAAGGCATATACCAAGCATACGTGACTCCACACATTGTCAGAAAGGCAGTGGACTGGCTAACGAGTTTCTGCCAAGTTTCAGAAGCAAAGAATGCACTAATGAAAAGGGTAAGGCATCCAAGCAGAGTGTCTGAATTGATGGACCATTTTTGTCTAAAACTAATTTCAACATCTTCCAATATGCAAGCAGGCATTTGTTTTACATAAGGTGAAACACTTTATAAGAGAAAAGAAAACTCCTATAAAGCTTATAAGATCAGAAAAAATTAATACTGAATTTTTATAATCAATGCATGGAGCAATGATATAAACTGACCATAACAATTTTGTGAGAACAAGTATAAAACTATCCATTACTACCTTAAAGAGTTGAAAGTTAACCCCTCTAAAGTATTCAAAGTGGAATAAATAACAAGGTAGGAAATGCAATATCTATATATTTTAAAAAGCCCACATCTAGTTAATGTTCTCTTAGTTTGTTTTAAATCAGTTGTTCATCCAACCTGGAGTTGATTTAAGGATGTTGGGAAAAATCTTCAAAAGTCCTTCAAATCATTTTAGATGAAATGTGATAGAAAAAACTATACAACTCATTCTCTAATCTTGCTATTTTTCACACCATCCTTCCAAAAAAGAAAAGAAAAAAAACTAGATAAATTCTTCCAACGGAGTAACTGACATTAAGTGGCCACTATTCCTGTAGTAATCATTTGTAAGAATCTAAAAGTCTTGCAGTAGGGGACGAAAAATGATTATAAATATTTTAATAGGCTCATGCCTCATCTTCAAAAGGGATGAAACTTGGATAGTAGCAGATTCAGAGATTTATAATTTTCAAATTTACAACTAATAGACAGACACACTTTTGCAAGGATCTGTCCAACACATACAACTAACATCTAAATTAAGGCTTTTACTGGTATGTGATCAGGTCTAAGGGTATGCAATGCTGGATTTCCATTTAGCATCTCCAGCTTTCATTGTTACCCAACTTGTAAACCAGAAGATGTGCTGATGTACAGGGTAGGAGCTCCAATGGCTAACCATTCACCAACTGGAAGGCTTGTTTGTAAACAGGTTCTGAAATAAGAGTTGGCAGTGAAACAACTGAGGAGGTGCCTCAGATCATGCAAAGGGGAAAAGTGATTTGCACCTGCTGACATGATGGACATTAAAAAAAAAAAAAAAAGCCAATAGTTGACCTTCAGTTCAAGATTTCAAGATTTACAGACCTAAAAGTTTAGAACTACATCCAAGCCAATGGTTCTCATACTTTAGCTTGCAAAAAGTCACCTACAAGAAACCTGTGAAAATGCAGATACTTGGGCCCTATACCTAGAGATTCTAACTCAGGTGATCCAAGTGGTCCAAGCACCTTTTGCTTTTGAGAAACCTTGCTCATAGCAAATAGCAGCACACAGTCTTTGATTAAAAGGCCAAGATGTCCAAGAAATAACACCAATGAGTTCATTACCTATAGACAAACCACTCAGGAGACTCTATCATAATAATATGATGCCTGAATTTATCCCCAATTAAGTTTCCCTTTCCTTTTTTCAATTAAAAAGTTTGAAATAAATTAACGTTTAATAATGATTGTACCAATTCTGAGGTAAAAAAAGAGCACCAGGGATCTCAATGCTAAAAGAAACAGAATTCCTTAGGAGGTCCATGCTACATAGAACCAAAATTTCTGTGGTAATGTTATAGAGTTGTAGTGCAAAAGGGTCTTGTTTCAGTCTTTGTATAGTCTGTATACTTCTGTATACATTTAGTATATTATCTAATCTTTCCAGTTAATGTTTTAGAACTCCAAAGAGAAAAGTTAATCTACATGCTCTCTCAAGTTTTCTAGATAACCAACATTTTTCTGGTTTACAGTGATACACAACAAAGTTATTCATTTATTTTTCTGGATGCTGGAGACAAACATCTTTATTAAAGACACTACCAAAATTTTGGCAAACATTTCAAAACAGATTTGTAAACATAATGCTTCCCTTTTCAACTGGCAGCACTTTGAAAAGACAATACAATAAGACAATACAACTTGAATCAACATTAGTTCAAAATCCTTATATTTTTGACCACATAACTTATGTTCCCACATGATAAAACAAGTGACAGTTTAAATCAATGTCAACAGATAAACTCCATGAAATGAAAGTTTGTGCTGTTTGATGAATCACAGTATGTTATGGTTAAATATATCCACTCTTTTTTATATTCCTGGCACCAGGATGAAAAAAAAAATCTTTAAATATACATCTTATGTAGGTAATAGCTTCTTTGCATATCTCTCTTCAAAAAATACTTTATAGCAGTATATAAATAGGTTACCTACACATTTCATTTTATAATTTTGTCCCAAAACTATAGATCTGTTTCATTTTCATGACATATCAATTTTTGCCCAACATTAATAAAGCTGACAAACTCGTTGAAATGGAAATGCTTTTGTCTTCCACAACAAAAGTAGCAATTTGATAGAAAAAAAAAACAAAAAAACAAAAAAACACCCTACAGTAACACTCGTCAGTTGTTTAACCTGAGCGTTTGGCCTACTAGGAGTAGCAGCTTTTTTTCCTTCATGCACGCTCACATCCACACCACCTCTGCACACATACAGATCGAGCACACACTTCCAGATGCTGGTAGGCCACAGTATGCTTCCCATTGCTCTAGTCAAGTGGGAAGCAGTGTAGCTAATGATTAACCACACTATGTACACAACTAGCAAACACCTTAAGGCAACCATTGCAATGGGGGGTTAACTTGCAGGGCGGATTTAATGTTCTAGATCAAGTCAGCCTGTATATACATATGTGTATGTGAATCTATACACATACACCTTTCTATTTTTTAACCCTCCAAGACAATGTTTATTTTTTTAATTTTGTGCAAATTTCTAAATATTCTACCATTTAAGGCAAAGAGTTTGCATTAAGAAAGGTCAGAAAATAGGCTTACGTTTATCCAAAAGCATTTCACCTTGCACATTACTGTTGTTGTTGTTTTTTAAACACATACAACTTTTAAGTGTGGACACTGGATCCCCAATATCTAAAAAATCATTTCTAATAACAAACACAAGTTTTTGAGGAAAAAAAAACTGATTTGAAATATAGACAATGGATCCCCAATACCTAAAAAAATTATTTCTATTAACAAACACAAGTCTTGGGGGTGGGGGGGTGGGGAGGACCAGAAAGAGCAGCTTCGAAATGCAGGGAAGCAAAGTAAAATGGAAAAGAAAAAGTAACTCAAGTTTACTAATACTGAAACTTTCAACAGCCAAAGTTTCACCTTTTTAGAATCTAGAGCAACTCATTTGGAATTTTAAATAAATAAGCTTAAGTTTATTCACATCTTCTGGTCCAAGCAGAGTTCTAGGACCATGACTCTGCTTGCTGTTGGTCAAATTCACCTATTAGCCTTTTGATGTGAGCCAGCTTGTTATGAAGATATTCACATCTGTATTTTTCTTCATGGTAATTGGGACTAGACTGCAGATGGAAAAAAAAAAAAAAAGAGGAATGAGATTGCAGAATTTACAACATTTTTCAACCACAGGTCAGAAAAATCAACAGTGATGATACCTACCTGCTTTATCTTCTGATATTCTTGTAAGACTTCTTCATGAACATTCTACAAAATTAAATATTAGAAATCAGAAGAGAACAACTTCTTTTGTGTGTGGCAATACAAATAGATAACATGCATTCAGCAAGAGTATAGGAAATATTGACTGTGGGAATGTAACTTGAAACAATCTTTATGGAAGGCAATGTGGCATCAGCTATCAAAATAGCAAATGCAAAATTGACTCAGCAATTCTACTTATCCTATGGACACACTTGCTCCCCAGTGAATGACACATATACAAGATTATTCACTGTAGTGCTGTTTGTAAAGCAAAAGACAGTAAACAAAATTGAAATGTCCATCAATCTATACAAAGGATACTAAGAGGCCATTAAAACATGCCAAAGTGTTTTATTTACCAATATAAAAAAATTCTCTAAGACGCATTGTTTAGCGAAAAAAGCAAAGTGCTGAACAATATGGACAGCTTGATACCATTAGTTTAAAAGAGAAAAACACAATAGTATTCTAAGAATTCCATTACTTGTAAGATGCTCATTTCTCCCCATTTCAATGAAACCAGTACAAATAATAATGTATCATAATTTAAGTTATTGGGCATAAAACAATGGTGTAGCTTACAAATGAAGAAACCTTAGATTCAATTAAATATGGTATATATGTTGAAATTACTTGTGTAGATATGTACATACATTTTATACCATGTGTACATACATGCACATATCACACACATAAACACACTTCGAAAGAATACACTGGAAACCAGTAACAGTGATTTTCTGTGGGGATTGGTGAGGGGGGGAGTCAGGTGCCTGGGGGGGATAATAGCCTAATGTATGTACCAAGTACCAGGCATGGATCCAGGCACTTTACTGTGCTTACTTATGTTTATTCCTCATAACTCAATGATTATCCCATTTTATGGATGGGGAATTCAAGGCAAAGAGGCATTAAGTAACTTGCCCAAGGCCACACAAATATTAACCGCTCCTAACCAAGTAATCCTTGGAATTATATTCTAGTTTCAGTATAATTATATACATTGATAAATGACTATATAGAAAAAAAAATAAACCCCAAACCACCATGTCACCAACCTCTCGCACCTCTGAACACCGATTCTTCTGGCAGTCTCCTATAACTCTCGCCAGCTTGTTGAAAAAGATTAAGGCCCTCTAGTAGAAGACATAATGAATCTTGAGGACACAAATGCTCTCAGGCTGTTTACTGTTGTGGGAAAACTCATCCATTGTCTCACGTAGGTTCCAGCCTGAACACTGGTAGTGGGCTGGGACAGAGGCACCACTATACCACCTGTGTCCGTGAAGTGTGACAAAGTTATCTAGCCCACACGGGAGGGAAATACTCATTTCTATCAATCCCTTTGCTAAGAACTACAAAAATAATCAGGAGACAGGTCAGGCAGGCATCTCCTGCTCTTTGTCAGCTGTAGTAATATTACCACTTCAAGTAGGAAAGTGAAAACAGAGTAAGACTGGTTAACAAAGATCCGTCTTTGTAGCTAGAAGCAGCAAACTTCTTTACTTAAACCCCAAATCTCTGTGTATTAAGCCCTCTTTATTTCCTATGTTTGTATCTTGCCTATTCTATCTCAGATTGAGGTTTAAAGAAAAATACTTGAAATAGCACTGTTTTGGGATAGCACCAGACCTATGAGCTGTAGTCTAAGTTGGCAGTGTAATTAATCAAATATTTAGCTGAATCTCAAGATCCAACTTTTTTTCCTATTTAGTTGTGTTTGGTATTTTTCTCAATATGTGATACATTATAGTGGCACAAGGTTTTTTTCCACTGGTAGAAATACAGGTTTACTATGTTAATTTATTTTCAAGAACTATTTCAAATATTTAGTTTCCTAAAGCAGCAGCGAGGCTGGTCTGCAAGAGTACTTACTCTAAAGGCCACTGTGATGGCTGAGGTTGAGCAGGGCAGGGAAAGAAAGAAGGTAAAATATGAAAGTCAGCCCATCTAGTTACAAATCCATTTACCTGATACTCTTTTGAGCCTGGAGAAAGGCGCTTTCTTTGTGCATCTAGTTTGATAAATCTTCTAGCTACAGTCTCCATCCTGGCATGCAAAGCTCTGTACTCATCATACTCTGCATTGAAGTCATCCTTATAATTCTGGCGTTGCTCATAGGAGACGATAGCGATATATTTTCTAATAAGAAAAAAGATAAATGGAGAGTAGCTACCCAATAAACATGATTGCACAAGTCTGAGATTTAAACCAAATATTTAGAGATTAGATCCATGCATGTGTCACTAATGTTTAATGCCACTCTGCCACTGGTTGGCTGCCAGGTCACTCCTCCAAACATCTTCCAGGTAAAATTATTACACAGAGTTTGAGAGCTTCAACGAAGGAGAGTAAATGTGGTAAAGACGTGGTGGCAATGGAACTAAAATGCAACTAAGTAAAAAGAAAACAGTATTTACACAGATCTAGTTTCCTGAACCTTTCTCTATCCAAGATAATTCACTACCACACTAATGGTGGATGCTAACCCATCTGTTACAAGTCACAGAGAGACAGAAGGACTCAATGGGTAATGTGAAACCAGGAGAATGTCACACAGTCAGTGAGTGCTGAAAGTCAAAGCTCTCTCTGGACCTACTGCTTTATGAGAGGCAGTTTGTTGCTCGGCCTTTCAGACATGCTGCTAGCAGACATCTTCAACAAAGTGCCTCAGGCTTGCTTCCTCTATCCCTTTCCTCATATTTCTGACCAAGCAAATATATGAAACACAAAAGGGAAATTACCAACCATTCTGTAAAATGAGGGTTAGACCAAAAAAAGGCATATTTCTCTAGTTCTTTTCAAACATTTAAATGTCATACTATGTTGAACAAAAGCCAGTGTTGTACTATTAGTCCAACTTACTTTCTTAATAAAATGCCATAAATCTGTTTTACTTTGGGATGTAAATCACTCTTAACTGGTAAGAGAAGACCATTTTCCTAGAGCATCAGTTTATTCAATAATAAGTAAATTAAAACAGCATTTTATTATTAAACTTAGAATTACAGTATTACTTTTTTTTTTTTTGAGACGGAGTCTTGCTCTGTCACCCAGGCCAGAGGGCAGTGGCGCGATCTCAGCTCACTGCAACCTCTACCTCCTGGGCTCAACCGATTCTCGTGCCTCAGCCTCCTGAGTAGCTGAGATTACAGGTACATGCCACCATGCCCGGCTAATTTTTGTATTTTTAGTAGAGACAGGGTTTCGTCATGTTGCCCAGTCTGGTCTCGAACCCCTGGCCCCAAGTGATCCACCCGCCTTGGCCTCCCAAAGTGCTAGGATTATAGGCGTGAGCCACTGCGCCTGGCCTATTACATATTACAGTATTACTTATTTGTAGATCTGGGAACTGGGATCACATAAGGAACTGGCCTGGTTCTTTGCACTCTGTGTTCCTATCATTAATACAAACTTCCCTTGAGTTTTTGAAATAAAAATTGAGATTTCAAAGCAATTTCAGGCAGGTGGCAGGAGATTCAGGATGCCTTTTGGGGGTACACATATATTCTTCACTGCCATAAAATCTTGGAGTTCAGTCCTCTCCAAATGGTCTTATATAAGCCCATCAGTTTGTTTAAATTACTAATATCACAGATGCCTAGCAGAAAATGTGAGAAAAGTGATGCAGTGAGCAAACTTAGTGTCCTCATTAATATTTTTATTCATGCTGAGTTAGACAGTGTAGAGGTTTAATTTTCTAAGTATAATTGAGACAGTGATAGTCTGCTGATGTAAAGCTGCCCTCCTGGTGTCTTAGCTATAAAAGGTACACTGCCAGCCAAGCAGTGAAGCAGTCCTTCCTAGGCATGGGCTGTATTGACTGTACACCAGAGGGAGCCCCGGGGTAAAAAGAGGTTCCTGGGGATAAGCATATATTAGCAACACAGCTAAACTGATCTTGAAACTTAGACTTAATTTGTTATATATTTATCGTGCTTTCTCAAAAGCATACCTTCAGTATTTTATTTAATAATTTCCTTAGGGAAATTATTCAATGACCACAGTTGTGTGGTCAACAACTGTGTTGCTATTATAGAAGAGATTATTTGGTTACACTGGCATTTTTAAGAAAAAAGTTGTCCTACTTTTACGAAAAATTGTTGTAGTTCTACAGTTGGCTGTTTATGTGGTGATGGAAAAAATTTTAAACAGTTTTGATAGCTTAACTACAAGTAAAAGTATTCTTATTACATAAAAATTAGAAATATTTTCGTTAAGTATGAATTATTCAAAGGTTGATAATTTAGGTTTTTTATTATTATTATTTTTTTGAGATGGAGTCTCGCTCTGTCGCCCAGGCTGGAGTGCAGTGGCACCATCTTGGCTCACTGCAAACTCCGCCTCCCGGGTTCACACCATTCTCCTGCCTCAGCCTCCTGAGTAGCTGGGAACCACAGGCACCCGCCACCACGCTCGACTAATTTTTTGTATTTTTAGTAGAGACGGGGTTTCACCATGTTAGCCAGGATGGTCTCGATCTCCTGACCTCGTGATCCGCCCACCTCGGCCTCCCAAAGTGCTGGGATTACAGGCATGAGCCACCGCGCCCGGCCTCAATCATTTAGGTTTTATAGTATATCCCTTTAGTTTTCTTATGAGGCAACTTAAATTCTGTAGTTTTGGTAATTTTTCTGAAAATCCACGCTTTTTCACTATTTTTAGAAAATTTGCTATATCTATATAAGACTAGTTTTTGGTTAATATAAATTGTGTTTATTTAAATAAATTAAGCGAACAATCACATAGTACTAGAAACATGACAAACATACAGAAATGCACCAAGGCAGATCCAGGAACCATCCTTAGATAAGTAACCTGAAAAAACCTTTTAAATATGAAATCAAGGCCAGGCTCACACCTGTAATCCTAGCACTTTGTGAGGCTTGAGGTGGGTGGATCACCTGAGGTCAGGAGTTCGAGACTAGCCTGGCCAATATGGCGAAACGCCATCTCTACTAAAAATACAAAAAATTACCCAGGCGTGGTAGTGGGCGCCTGTAATCCCAGCTACTTGGGAGGCTCCGCTTGAACCCTGGAGGTGGAGGTTGCAGTGAGCCGAGGTCGCACCATCGCACTCCAGCCTGGGCAACAAGAGCGAAATTCCGTCTCAAAAACAAAAAAAGGGGGGATTAACTAATGAACTTGGCAAAACACAACAGCCTTGAATCCATGGGGAAAAGTTTAGCATTGTTTTTTAGTTTCCCCACATGATTCTGTCATATATAATAAGTATATGTCACTATTATAAAAAAGAATTCAAAAAAGAACAAGAGCACTGCATTGGCAGTTGCTACTCAAGGGGGCTGACATTTAAAGACTTCTAAGGAGAAGTCGTTTGCAGTTAAAGAGGTGAACCCCCTCAGCAGCAGAGCCAGAGGCTGTCCTGCAGACAACTGACCCTTCCTGGGCCAACTAAGTGGTAGGTGATAGCTGCCTTTCAAGGCCCTCCTAGAGAACTCTAAAACCATACACTACCTCAGATGAGAGGGTACTCAGCAAGGTTTCTCAAGTTCCTGTTAGTTAAGAGATGATAACCAGCATTATGGTTTCATACTGTATCATTCCCCAATAAGTATAGCTTTCACACTACTGTTAAGCAGAAGTAACACATTTTAAATCTAAAATGATCTTTACTCTGGAAATGAAAAGGGCTAAACAGCATAGTTTAACATTGTCCACCATGAGATGCTACTAATAGAAAAAAAGTGTTCAGACAGCCCAGATTCCATTTTCCCTTTTACATTCTAGCTATTTTGCACATTTGTTCATTTTCAAAGCTATCCAAAGTCAGATTTGTTTGCTCTTTCCCTCTCCATTTTTCTAGGCTCTTGCAACTTAATTATTTTCTTCTTACAGAGGCCTTTTATTCTGCAAAAAAGCTAGAATTATGTGTCCAAGTTATAATTTCTGTGATAACCAGTTACAAAAATGTCCCCAGCTCAGCATTTAGCAACTTGTTGTCACAACAAGAAAACATTATAACCATTACTAAATTGAAATGATCAGATTTTACTCTTATCTCCTCTAAAAACTAATTTGAGGGCAGAACTCAAATAAAAATCAATCTATCTTTACACTTTGTATTATTATGTGCAGAGGTTCAAGCACTTTGTCAGCAATAAACCATCCCTTTGGGGGACCCAAGTGAATGACTGTGCATTGATAAGACTGTCAGCTTTGAAGAGTCAGATCCCTAAAATCTTTCATAATCAAATGCTTAGCCTGGCCCCGGAACAAAGGACAGGATTCTCTATACTTAAAGGCCAACGAATACAGCTCAGAGCGGGGGGAGGCACAACCTGCTCATGCAGACAAGGGTAGATTTGGGATGAGCAGGCTAAATGGCAGCCTTTCAATTGCAAGGGTGGCTCCAGAACTCTATTTCTGGAACTTCTTACTTTTCTGATTTGCAAATTATGGGAAAAGAATTTGCAAACTTTCTAAAATTAAGCCGCTCTCTCCACTGGCAGACATATGAACTTACATCAAATAATCTGGGAGTTCAATTGCTGAAGGTTCCATGGAGGCAGTGCAATCCTCTTTAACTCCTATGAAGAAAAAAAACAACATCAGAGCATTCATCAACTACGAAGGTTATCAAATGCCTGTAATTCTAAAATAGATTAGAAACATCTGGAACACTTTTCCTCAAATTCTA
This sequence comes from Pan troglodytes, assembly GCF_028858775.2. Classification (NCBI taxonomy): domain Eukaryota; kingdom Metazoa; phylum Chordata; class Mammalia; order Primates; family Hominidae; genus Pan; species Pan troglodytes. The sequence continues at coordinate 20,219,238 of NC_072402.2, read as the reverse complement.
TTCTTCCATCTCAATAAGCAACAGTGAGCAAGGAATACAATTGAACACAAACAATAGAGGCCCTATGACCAGCGCCAGCAGAACCGACGCCAGGCATTTAAAGCACCCTGGCTACTGCAGTGTCTGCACAATAAAGGAATTCCATCTTAACCCAAGGTCAGTCTTCTATTCTTTCAACAACAGTTGTGGCATCTGCCCAGCAATTCAAAGATTGTGGTGGCAGATGCAGCCAGACAATGGGAGATACAAATTTTACATCAACATCTACTTTTCATGGGATTCAAACAAGGCGGATGAGACAATAGAGTCAGGTAGCCAACTGCTTTGGTCACTGTATTTTTATTGCCTCCCTTTTTTGTATGCAGACAGTGGAATTGGGTAGAAAGTTTTCCCATTGGTTTAAAGTAATTTAAAATAAGGTATTATTGAATGTCGATTTATATTCCTATAATCTCTAGCACTCATAACACTAAACAGATTTTTTTTTTTTAAGGACAAAAGAAGTGCTAAACATTGTGGCTACACAGTGAAAGTATGTAAATCCCTCAGTATGCCATTTGCTTAAATGCACCATGTCCAGAGGATATGTTTAGATTCTTTATCAGGGTAATTTTTTATCATTGAAAGTAGGGTTAAACTGATAACTCAAACCCTAATCATGCCCACTGGCAAAACATATAAAAGTGAATGTTAGGTAATTTCTCGGTTTAATATTTTAAAGGACAAAGTACCCTAAACAAATATTAATACATAGACTCTGAGTGCATGCTGCTCACCTATAAATTCATGCTTGGGTAAAAGAACATGCTTTTACGATAGTCTGAGTCTTAAAGAGAAAGGCATCAAGTGCAGGTCACCTGGCTTCCCTTCTGCCATAGACACCAGATAAATTCCAAAAAATGCAGGGGATGTGGGTCTAGAGCTTTCCTAACTTTGTAATTATCCCAACTGGTTCTGAAAGTTACTATATCCTCAGTAAAGAATTCAAAGAGACTAAGTCTGCTTCTCCAGGTCTCCAACTCTGAGAACACTTGAAACTCTGATGTAGATCTCAACATACTGAAATCCAGTTTTCCTGTCTCTAGCCTTTGACTCAGAAGCACCACCTGAGGGTGGAAAGTGTGGAGAGTGGAGTTTACCCAGTGGCTTATGAACTCTGAACATAGAGTTCTACTTCATTTCTTTTCCTGACCTGACAAATTCAACTACGAGAGTGTTGAGGGAAAAAGCTTACACCTACCTTTTGTGCCATTACATAGTATTATATTGACTGAAATATTTAAACAGAAATGCTTTGACATGCAATGTATCCAATCTAGATCAAGAAAAGCACATATCATATCATATTCTACAGCGGCTTCTTTGGAAGTAACACTAAAAGAAAATAGAGCTTCTCTCATATGGCAAAGATGGTCAATTAAATCTAAGGATTACAGACTTTCAGAATCATGAGCAAAATACAGAAAGACAACACTCCTTATAACTCTACTCATTAAAGTTTTTTCCAAAGCCATATTTTCCTATGGAATTTTGCCTTAGTTATTCTGGTTTTAAAACTGGCAGCAATGCCAAATGGTGAACTTGGATCTTCTATGTGATGGCATGCAAGGAATTAAGTTTTAGAGGACATATTTTTTAAATAAGAAAAATCTAATTTTGTCAGTTTTTAACACTCAGGACATCTTAGGCAAGCAAGCTTTTTATGAATTAGCTTTTCTTTAGAGGTAAAGCTTTAAGTTTCTTTGGATCTCTAGATATTTAGCATTTAAGCTCCTAAAGCTTGAAATGGCTAATTTTACAAATAACAATTGATGTTAGTTCACTAAAACAGGACTCTCAAAATTGGGGGAAAAACCCCTAAACCTTAAGATCTATTAAGCGAACACTAGCCAACAGTCTTGCAAAAGACAAAGTGTTTTCACTCTAAATAAAGATGATGTTATGAATCTGCAAATGAAATTTTATCTTGGCCTGATTTATTAAAAAGTTGACCTTTCCCTTGTGCTAATATTAATTGAAGCAAGGGTGACCCTGTTTCATTGAGAAAGAAGGAAATGAATATTCTTATTGCAAATTGTGTCTGGTTAAATCAGTTCAAGAATGGCATATAATAGGTCATGCTGAAGCTGCACAATATCATAACAGATATGGAAAAGAATGTTAAAGGTCCACCTTCCAAAAAGGAGTCTCAAGTATGACAGTCATTTTCAAATGCCATTCTTATTAATATAGAAATCATGTTTAATAGTTGGCCAAAAAGAGATGGAAAACAACTGCTGTAAAATGAAAAAAAAAAAAAAAACTGCTCAAAAGCACAACACTAAGATTAATAATTAAATGAAATGTCATTTGCTAAAGAAATTACTAATTATAAACTGTGTAATTTCAAACTCATGATAGCATGCACTTCTGGTTCATCTAAAGGTAAAATACCTCCACTGGAATTTGGACTGGAGTTATTTAGCTTGGCAATTTCCTCTTCTCTCTTAAGATCTTCCTCCTTTTCCTCAATAGTCTCAATGTCGTGCTTTTTTATTTGGTCCTTTTCCTTATGTTTTTTAGACTTCTTTTTGGACTTTTTGTGAGACATTGAATGGTTTTCTTCCATAGGCTTTGGACACTTTAGTAGAACAGAACCAGGGGGTAAGGTTTCCAGAGAAGTCCTAGAGGTATATTTGTCTTGCTGGTCCTCATAGATACTATCGTTTTGACTAAAACTGTCAACAGGTAGGTCTTGAGTCCCCCGGCCTTCTGGAGTGCTAGGGGAGTTGGAGTTAGAATTTACAATCTGAGGAGGATGTGAGATGGGCAGATAGGTTGAAGGCAGCGGTGGAGGGGTGGGGATGGCAGCAGCCGCAGGGGGCAGCGGGAGGCCTGCAGCAGATTTTTCACTGGTGGGATTCAAATGACCATTTAGTGTTGGTGGTACTCTGTTCGTCAGGTGAGATATTCGGGCTTTTTTATTCATTAAAGGATCAATAAACTCTGAATCCAAAAGCCGTTTCTAGGGGAGGGAAAAGGAGAAAAGTGAGCCAGTTTGCACTAAAATTAAATAAATTCAATACATGCATGGCTGGTTAAACAACTAAGTAACCTTACTTACTATTAATATTACCAGGGTTGTAATATTACACGCTTTCTTCATGCTTAAGCAAAAAACAAACAAACAAAAAACCCAAACAAAAACTAAACCAGAACAACAACAACACAAAACCAAATGTGAAATAAATTTTCATGTTTAATGTCAAAAAGCAGAATCTGGCAAATGTTTCTTGAAGTGCTTACTGAATTCTTTGTAATCATACAGCTTTACCCTAAGTTCCAAGAGAGACTATGCTGATTTATGTGGATTATACCACTCAGGAGAGTATTAAACACAGGCAGTCACCCTCCATTGCTGGCTGTGGTTGACCTAGTTATATTAAATGAGAAGAGAAAGCAATTTGTACCGTTTGACTCTGTGAGAACTAACACAGCTAGGTAAAGGGCAATAGCCTGCACTTATTTTAATCTTTAATGGGCTAAAATGCTCCAGTTAAGAATATTTTGGCTGTCATTTATCATTCCACCTGTCCTAGAGTGGGAACAGCCAGCACTTTCAGAATAGTTTCTCTAATTATCTCTATCACTGTTGAAATGCTATTTATTTATTTTTTTTTTTACCGTTACATATCTCTTTACCAGATTGGAAGATAAGTCTTAATAATTGGTCCATTAAAATTAGGTGGAAGTACTTTAAAAAAATCATGGTAATAGTAGCCTAATCTGTCAACAACAATAATAGTATTTAAGTTAAAAAGGAAATTTAGATAGTTGAAAACTATAAAATATAAATTCACATTTATGCTTAAATGTAATGCTGTAGCTTGTATTCTGGCTTGAAAGAAAATAATGGTTAATCAACTCATTACTTAAACACCATTTATTTGGCACCTAGTATATAATTTGATCAGAGTAGAAGTAGTTTCATAATAGTTGGCATTAAAAGTGAGACTTCCACAGACATTGTATATATGCAAGGACAGACCTGCTTTTTTTCCTTTTTCTTTTTTGTTCCCCCTCTGTTCCTCACAATAAGTTTCTAATATTTTCTGATGTGCGAATGGCCGTTTGCCCAGGGTATGCTTAGTGTTCTCCACACATCTGTGGGCTTCTCACTAATTCTTGGGAGTAAGGTCCAGAGAGAGAGAGGGAAGACACTGTGTCAGCAGTACTGGGGTGGGGAGGTCCGTCCCACTGTCTGTCAAAAGCACCCAGAACACCGACAGAGTTCTGAGTTTGGCCAATCAGCTGAGAATCAGGCAGGCTTCACTCTAGTACTGCCTAGGACTTTCTCACCTTTTTCTTGGATGAGCTGAATCTCTTGGGGAAAACTCTAAACTGGAGAAGAATCTGATTGGGAGTACTCTGATAAGGATCCAATTAAAAAGAAAACATGGAAACATGCCATCATTTTTGTTTATTTGTTGATTGTAAATCCATTTTCCCCCAAAAATATTCTTCTGGAACATGTTGACAGACAAAATTAAATATCTTCAATTTTCCATATAATCTGATAATTGTTTGGGACTGGGTAAGTCTTCTAGTTAGTGACCAAATTGGAAAGTAGATAATCTTACAACAAAATGTAAACTTTAAAAATGGAAAGCAAGGTAGACATTAAGTACTCTGACAAGCAGTGCTGTGTAGTGGAGAAAGTTCTGGGCTGGAAGCCAAGACCTAAATTCTAGGCTAAGCTCAGCCATAACCAGATGGCTTTGGGCAGGCAAGCTGTCCAGCTTCTCCGGGTCTCATTTCCTTCACTTATACATCAGAGGACCTGATTAGAGGCCCCTAATATCTATGTCAGGTCTATAATTCTATGTTTATGACATACCTGAGGAGAAGATACAGCGTCTCTACTAGAACATACAGGAGATTCTGAATGGCTGGTGCCTGCAGCATTCTGAGACGGATTTAGTTTTCTGTAAAGGACACACATGTTATGTGTTAAGGAGATGATTTAAAAATGTTCATGATAGAAAGCTTGCCTTGCTTCCCTTCCCACCTTAACACTAAAATAACAATGACTAAAATAATGACTTATTTCCATACTTTTTAAAGAAACATTTTTTTAAAAGCAAGAAAAAAAGAATTCACCTAGAGAGCACTGACTCCAATGACCGTCTGTCTATTTCACTGTATCCAGGCCAGTCTCTTTGAAGCTCTTTAAAAACATAATCCTTTAAGGTATATGAGAGGTCCTTAGAATTCAGATTGGCTACCTAGTATGAGGTATAAAAACAGAGCATTAGATATTTTTACTATCATCTCCTAACCTAAAACAGGCAACCTTTAGGATTTACACTGAAAATAATTACATCAATTGGCCCCAAAGGGACTGCTAGTTTTGTATTATATGCCAGATCTCAATAAATGCCATTAACTTCATTTTGGGAATTAAAGCTTTATATACACAGCTAAATGTTTTTTTCCCTGAATGGCCATTGCATTTTTAATATTTCTAATCAGATAATAAGCCCATATTAGGAAAAAAGTGAAGATATTAAAAAAATCAATTATTTTAGTCAAAGGAATCCAAAACAGTTGTACAGTAGTCCCCTCCTTATCTTCAAAGGATACACTCAAACACCCCCAGTCGATGCCTAAAAACTCCGATGGTAACGAACCCTATATATACTGTTTTTTTCTTATACATACATACCTGATAGTTTAATTTATAAATTAGGCATGGTAAGAGATTAACAACAATAACTACTAATAAAATAGAGCAATTATGCCAACATGCTGGCAACACTACTCTTGCGCTTTGGGGCCATTACTAAGTAAAATAAGGATTACTTGAACAAAAGTACTGTGATATTACAACAGTCGATTTGAAAACGGGGATGGCTAGTGACTAATGGGGGACATACAGAGGGTTATCCGATCCACTGCTGTGGTATCGCAGTGCATGTGTCCAGGTAACCCTTACTGCACTTAATAATGGCCCAAGATGGCTACTAAGTGACTAATGAGTGGGTAGCATCTACAATGTAAAGCTGAACAAAGGGATGATTCACATCCTGGGCGGGACAGAGCAGGACAATGTGAGGTCTCATCACGTTTCTCAGAACAGCGTGCTACTTAAAACTAACAAAATGTTTACTTCTGAAATTTTCCTTTTAATATTTTTGGATCATGGTTGACCATAGGTAACTGAAACCCCAGAAAGTGAAACCACGGATAAGGACTACTGTATTACCAACATCCTTATTTACTTCTGGGCAATTGAGTCCATTACTTTTGAGTCACAATAAAAATCCTTGATCGCTTGTATTAAGTAGAAACCAAACAGTGCCCAAATGTTGGGTTACAAACTTTCCTTTCAGTCATCAACCAAACACTGTCTTCATAAATAGTATCAATTCTGATAACCTTGTCTGTCTTTCTTTGGATAACCACGCTTGCTCCTTATATCTGCCAGTTCTCCTGAAGAACCACTTACTCAAAGTCCTTGAAATTCCCCAAACCAATAAATGAAAACATATGCCTAGAGAACCCCCAAATTATTGTTATTAGTCAGCCAGTTTATTCCGAAGTGTTATCTTTTCTTATCCCTTAACTGCAATTCCTAGAGTTTCGTGGCTTAGCCATTAACTAACTACACAAACATATGGGTTCACGTGCCAAACCAAAAGTAATTAATTTTTAAGGCTAGGAGAAAATTACTCTTGCTTATGACTTCCTACTGGAATAGATCATTCTTTCTGTGTCTTTTAAAAGTACTATCAAATATGATAGTTTATGCTTCTCACAACTTAGCTGAACACTATTCTAACAGTAATGTTTCTATTAAGGAGAAAATAGGTTTATCTTAAAATTCAAATTTGCAAAATTCAAATTTGCAAATAAGTTAATATAGTATACACCCAGATTTCTTGAGGTGGAATAAACACAATCCATCAATTTTCTTTTCTTTTTCTTTCTTGTTACTCTTTTTCATTTTTTGAGACAAGGTCTCACTCTGTCACCTAGGCTGGAGTCCAGTGGCAGGAACATGGCTCACTGCAGCCTTGACTTCTTGGGCTCAGGTGGTACTCCCACCTCAGCCTCCTGAGTAGCTGGGACTACAGGTGGACACCACTATGCCCGGCTAGTTTTTGTATTTTGTATTTTTTGTAGAGATGGGGTTTCACCATATTGTGTAGACTGGTCTCAAACTCCCGGGCTCAAGCAATCTTCCCTTGGCCTCCTAAAGTGCTGGGATTATAGGTGTGAGCCACTACGCCCCACTGGCAATGCTTCCATTTTCTTTTACCCCCAGCACTACACACATTGACACCCCCACCCCCACAGCAATCCATTTTCTAGGTTTTTGTAATAGGACATTCTCCTGGTTTCCGCCTCTCTTAGGACCTTTTTTTTTTTTTTTTTTTTTTTTTTCCGAGACAGAGTCTTGCTCTGTCGCCCAGGCTGGAGTGCAGTGGCATGATCTCAGCTCACTGCAACCTCTGCCTCCCAGATACAGGCAATTCTCCTGCCTCAGCCTCCTGAGTAGCTGGGATTACAGGCGCCTGTCACCATGCCCAGCTAATTTTTGTATTTTTAGTAGAGACAGAGTTTCACCATGTGTTTCACCATGTTGGCCAGGCTAGTCTCGAATTCCTGACCTCGTGATCCCCCCACCTCGGCCTCCTAAAGCGCTGGGATTACAGGGGTGAGCCACGGTGCCTGGCCTAGGACCTTTGTTTTTTAAGTCTCTGTTTCTCAATCCTCTATATGTTGAAATGCTAAAGTACTCAGTGCCTGTTTTCTGCTCTGTTTTCCTCATTCTGTTCATTTCCTCCTAAGATGATTTCATTAAGTTTGAAGACTTTCAATACCCAATATATATGCTGCTAATTCCTAAATTTATAACTCTAGCCCCAACTATCCTCTGACAACCACACCCTTACATATAACTATCTACTGACATCTATCTCCACTTGGATATGTCTAATAGACATCTTCCAAATGGAGTCTATATAAGACAGAATTCCTGATCCTCTTCTCCCCCTTAATCCTACTTCTTTTCCATCCCTCCGCATCTCAGTCAATGGCTCAATATCCATTCAATTGCTCAGCCAAAAACCTAGCTATAATCACAGATTCCGTTCTTCCCCTCATTGTCTCCCTACACCTAACCGTTAGCAAGTCTTATCACAAAATATTAGGCTCTTTAAGTAGTCTCTCTCCTCTACTCCTGCCCCTCCAAGCCATTCTTGCCGTAGAAGTCTGAGTGATCTTATTAAACTTATAAATCAGATTACATCATATCTTTGTTTAAAACTATAATGAGTTCCCATCTCACTCAAAATAAAACCTAAGCTTCTTGACCATGGCCTAAAAAGATTCTCTGGGATTTAACCTCTGCCTCCTTTTTCTGTCTGCTCTGGCCTTCTCTGTCTTGAGCCCACCTACAAGTGCTGGCTCATCTTCTTGTCTTTCACTCAGCATTTCAGTTAAAATGCAGCCATCTGAGAAAAGGTTCCCTGATCTCTCCACTTAAAGCAGAGGATTCCTTCCCCAGCTCCTTTCAACTCCTCACTGGTCCTGAAATTGTCTCATGAATAAGCTCCATGAGGGCAGGGTTTCTATTGGGGTTACTTTGGGATTCCAGCATTTAAAACAGTGTCTGGTACACTGTAGGTACTTAATAAGTTGAATTGAATGAATGAATGTTGAGCTTGAGCCAAATATCCAAATGTTCAGCTGGATACATTATTCAACTTTATCTAGTTTCTGACTGTTAAAATTTAGTTTTTCCATAAAAGGTCATTCTAAGAAAAAAAGGTTTTATTAATACATACCAGTTTAATAATAAACAGCAATACACAAATTTCCTGGTGGATGTTAAGCACTTTTAAATTTAGGTACAAATTTTACCGGGAGCCAACATCTTAGTTTATTTTAAAAACCTATTACTTTGATGAATTAATAATGTCCACAGGGTTCTGAAAACTACTGTGTAAGTAACAAATAAGCAAATTATCTCTACTGGCACAGGCAAAGCCTGATTAATTATTTTAGGTAACTTGTTTCCCAACTAGTTTGTCTGGGACAGAATAACCAATTTTGGGATGATTTGTATGTATCTTGCTGCTCTTCTTTTCTCTGGTGCCTACTTTTGGTCAGTTTTATTAGAGCAAAGTCATTTTATTTTTTTTGTTAGCTGCTAGCAATGTTCAGGAAACGGAATTTAGGTATAATTGGTTTATGTCAAAGTTATGAATATGCCTGATATCTTTCTTGGGAGGATAAATGAGATCGTGCACGTGAAATGCCTAGCACTGTGCCTGGCACATAGTATATGCTCAAAAAATGGTCGATGTTGTTAGCCTTTCTGTGTTTTCACTAGGCCAGTGGTTTCAGCTCGTATATTAGAATCATTAGGGCCATATAGAATATGAGTGCCTAGGCCCCACCTTCAGATACTTGGCTTTTGTTGGTCTCAGGTGGAGTTCAGGCACTGGCATGTTTTAAAGGCTACCCAAGGGATTCTAATATGTTACCAGGATGAGATGATGCTCTAGATTCTATCAAATGATCAACACTAATAACTCTCATGCCTCGCTTGGGGGTAAAGTTTATCTACACTTTGAGATACACACACACACACACACACACACGTATATATATATATATTTAGATAACTATATGTATATACACAATCACATAATTACTGCCATATATCAATAGTAGTCTATGTGTGAATTGCCTCTGCAGTCATTTTGCCTTCTCCATTATCAAACTGAGAAGCTAATTCACAACTTTTCTGGAGATGCAGTTACCAAATGTTTTGTGATTTGTAACCTGACTCTCACTGCTTCTCCAAATATCAAACTGAACACACACACCCTCATTCTCATTTATTCTCTCCTTTCTTTTGAGCTCTTAAAACTGCTATGTGACATATGGATTTAAATTATTTCCAAAAAGTGCTAAAGGACTTAATAAAGATCCTTAAGATTGATTGAGATACCTTGGGGACTGGCTAACCTGAATTGGAGACAATGGTCTTACCCTTTCATAACATTTAGTATTATGTTGTGAATGTAAGAGATAATGGATAAAAAAATAGACTTGAAATGTTACTCTTTGAATAACAGATCAAAACCTGTAGGGTTTTTTTTTTTTTTTTTTAAGTGATGAAATTCAGAATAACTTCTTTGGAAATGTTATTTCTTTAGAAAAAATAAAAAAGATGGACCACCATTTATGGTGGATCTGAATGCTCATAAAGATTTATGACAGATGGACAGAAGGAAGGAAGAAAAAAATATATAGGAGGTTATAGTCTAACAAACCACTGACTTTAAAAAACAATGGCCTACTTTTTTACATGTAAGCTTGTGATAAGGTATGGGATCACTGCTAATACATTACAATTTCATATGCTTTTATGCAGACAAATGACTGATCTTGGCACACTTAGTGGCAGAAAAAGATAGAGTAATAAGGGCAGCACAAAGTATGTGGGGCAAGATACATTTTAAACTATTTAGTAGGCAAAAAATGTTCTGGCTTATACCAATCAAAGGCCAACAGAATACATTGCACAATTTGACCGACAATAATCAATACAAATTAAGGCAATACTTTAGTGTATTCAACACTAAAAACAGATAACAAACACTTCTTACTTTCTTTTTAATGGAATTTGAGAACAAAATTTGTTGGTCCCAAATAAAGACAATGCTCACATTTCAACTAGTTTTTAATTAAGTGCTTAAAATGAGATGATTTAACTTAATATTCAGGAGTTGTATTTCACATACCACTGGTCAAAATAATCCTAAAATTTCTCTATCTCAATAATAATGATAATAATGACAACAAGCTTTTTTAAATGAACATTTTAACAAGAAGGTAAGCAGGAAGGACCTCTCTCCAGCTGTCCTCACCTGTTGCAGAATTGCTCCCAGGGAGTTCTTGTCTTTTTGATTGACACCATCTTTCTGGAGTCTAGCAAGTAGCTCCGGTTTCTTGTAGGCCTTCAGGGCCAGTAAGTGAATCACCCTGTCCCTGTATGGCCTCTGAGAGACGGTGCTGCTGCTATGTGTCTTTCGAATTGTATTTGCAGGGTTCATGGGGGTTGACCTTTTCCTCTCAGGAACTGTATCTGAAACAGCTTGAGGTGCTTTCCGAATTTGCACTCTTTTCCCTAAAGTCCAGTGGAAATGACATTGTTACACATTTGTGGGTTACAATATGAGCACCTCAGTTTCCACAATTCTGATTTAGATACCTCTTCATTTCTAGAGGAAATAATAATAAAGGCCACTTTATTTCAATCTTTAAGAAGGCATGCAAACAGAAAGCATTTTAAATAAATGGTCTAAAATTTGAATTAGAAATTATTTTAATAAAATCATTTCTTGGAAATAATATGTATAATGCATGTATTTTGGTCATTTTGCTACAGAAAGATAATAACTAGTAACACAAACTGTAACAACAGACTTGATAACTTATATCTTAAATAAATATATGCCATTTCTGAAAAGCAAACTATAATACAGTGAACATGGTGAAATGTCAGAAATACCTGTCAGACCTCTCTAAGAACACACTCTTGGCTGAGCATTACGTTAGTAATTTCACACGTTCAGAAGCCACAAAGAGGGGGGAGGTCAACATCATGAGGCATCCGTTAGTGAGATATATATATATATATATATATATATATATATATATATTTTTTTTTTTTTTTTTTTTTTACAGGCCAAGACAAATTTTAGGATTCATAAAACAAAACTAACCAACCAACCAACCAGTCTCAGAGGGCACAAACAAATCTGTCCTCTGCAGTGCTGAGACTACACATGTGAGTTAGAGAAATGGAAAATGGTACAAAGGAGGCCTTCACACCATTCTCACATGGGCCAGTGCTGTTCATGTGGTTAACCCATTTGCTGTTTAGACTGAACACTGACACTTGGCAAGTGGCTACTTCTAGAACATGTGTGGGCTGAGGTGAACCAGGTATTATGTGTATGTGTGAAGCTATCCAGACATGCCTGGTCACTGACAATCCCAGCAACCGTTCCTTGCTGAAGAGACAAAAAGTAGCATGAAACTGTGTGAGACTCTCATTTTATGATTCTACAGGTGGAATCTTTTAGCTTGTTTAGGACACACTAAGCCCCATTTCTATGCCCTCTGGTTAAAGAAGGGGAAGAACTTGTAATGACATACGATGTGGACAAGTGCATTAGGAACAAGACTAACAACTAGAAATAATGGGTGGGTAAAAGCAGCTCCTATAAGCTGTGGTCTGGGGTGAAAACAGCTCACTGGGGCAGGAGCTTTACTGAATAGTAATTCTGTCCATGCTGGGCTCCCCAGGCCTGGTCAGAAGGCCTGTGTGTTTTGATTCCATCCTACCTCCAGTAAGGGAAAAAGATGAATGCTCTCAAACTGAAACCTCTACTGGCTGGTATGTTTCTTTACTATCTGTACAAAACCAATTGCAAATATCAAACTATTACACAACAAAGGAACTCAACATTAAGGGGACACTGCCTAATGATAACAAAAACTTAAGTTATAATTAGAGTTTCAGAGATAGATTTAGATTGGGGTTTCTGTATTTTTCTTACATCAGCTGGAAACTTATGCACCAATTATGTGGGGGACACTGTGCTAAGAGCTGCATACACATTATCTCACTAGGTTTCACCTGAAAAGGCAGGTACTGTCCCCTTTCACAGATGAGAAAACTGAGGCTTTTAATGGGATATGCTCAAAGGGTAAAATCCTCACTTAGCATTTGGGAGGTTCTGTGATTTGATTAATACCTAATTTTCCTGCCTGTAAGTCTTTGTGGGAAAGGTTTTATGAACAAATGCCTAATGTTTGCTGTTGCTTTGTGTTAGGCCATAAGCTCTATGAGGGCAGGGCAGTGGCTGCTTTGTCCACTAGCATGCCTTAAATCAGTATTTGATGACTAAATGAATGACAGCAAGAGAGCAAGTAAGCAGAGGAGCAGGAATCAACACAGTCCATATTTCCCCACGTTGCCAGGCTGCCAGAGTGTGAATACACACTGAAATTTCTAATGTGGCAAGGGGAAACCATTTAATCCACCATTTCCCAGTTGCAACAGCGTTAACAAATATTAGCATTCCTTAAAATTTTAATAGGAAATATTTTTTAAAAATAGAGTCAAGTTCACAAGTTTAGAAAATGCTATAAATTCCACACTCCCTCCCCCTTAACAAGTCTTGCAAAAAAGAAATTTGTTTAACTCTTTTCCAAACCAAGCTAACAGTGAAGCCCTTCTTTCTTTCTGGGAAGGGGGATGGGCAGAGAATGTTTGTTAGCTAAGCTACACACACTAGGACTGGTCATTTAGGATGAATTCAAGCAGCAAGGCAAATAAAAATAAAAAGAGAAACTAACAGTACTGCCACTGTTTTCAGGTGCCCTACCTCCTCTGTACCTCTGATTCACCTCTGATCCTTGTCTCAGGAGGTCTCCAAGGTCTACTGGGTTTATCCCCATGCTTCCCCAAAGCAGGTATGGAGAAGACAAATAAGGGAGGCTAACTTTGCCCTTAAAAGGGATATAAGTATGATGTTTGGCAAGAAAGTAAGAGCCTGATCGAGTGAAGACAGAACTAGAGTTTTACTTGGGGCCCACTGCTAGACTGTCATCTCCCCATGAATCCCCTACCCCCAAAACACTCACTTTGTCCTTTACCTCATTTTTCTTTTAGACAGCAAGTTAGGGGTTAACTCATATTTCATTCAAATGCTTGAAAGAACAACTCAGCCACACTGGACCACTGAATTATACTCAAAGATCACTTGTTCACTACCTCCCCATCCCTTTTGTGCCTATTCGACAAGGAAGGAATCCTCTGGTTTAAGGAAAGACAGGCTACAGATGAAGAAAACATCAGTGATAAAGGTACTTACAGAATTGAGATGCTAAAAGAAAAAATGAAAAAGTAAAGCAAGAAAATGTCAGGTTCAAAGTGGGCAGAAGAAATGATTTATTTTTTATATTTGCCTCAGAAAAAAGCCATTTTAATAAAACCTATGGGAGAACCTAATTCTCTTCCCAGACCCAAATGCTAATCAATTCCCTGGGCTCTTTATATAAACAGCAGCAGTGGGTCCTACAGGGTTGGGTAGTCTGGGACAACAACTAAATCGCTGTTTCATAACAAGGAGTCCAATTCTAGCTTCTTCATTTAATAAAGATAGCAAAAGTATTTACCCCTCAGTCTAATGGCTTTGAGTAAACAGTCTGAAAGGAAGGTGTTAAAACATCCATCACAAAGACAGAAGGGACTGCAGCCATCTTCTGCAGTTGTTTTTCCATTCTGTGGAACCTGACCAGAAGCCCTGGCAACACAGACCCAAGGCTTTAAAAACATCTGCAGGCTCATGACAATGACATGACTCTGTCATGGTTAACTACATAATCCATTGCAAGGGAAATCTCCACCACTTGGCATTTGTGACTACTTTTTCAAAAAGTTTACTACCAAAATATATATACCGAACATTCACAAAATGTTAGCACTACAAAGGACCTTAGATCTTGTCTAGTTCAAATACCCACCTTTTTTTTTAATATTTGAGAAAAGTAAGATGTTAAATGATTTGTCTGTCATCAAAAATAAGGAGGTTAGTTCACAAAGAGTAGAAATTGAAAAAAATAATGAGGGTGGGCTGGAAGTTGGAAAAATTGGAAACAGAATCCTAGAAATTAGATTGGTTATTTTGTACACCTAAACAAATATTAGTACATATAAAAATTCATAATTTAATACACTTCCAAAATTTAGGTAGAAGTCAGTGAGCAGACTTAAAATATCGGTGAATTAGAAGCAGTGGTGACGAGTGATTTTTTTTTTTATATCAGTGTTTACCACTGATATAAATGTCATGACTACAAGTAAAAATATTACTGGAAGATAATGTTTTCTAGGTTAAAGCCTTTCCTGCTCCTCTCTAGGCAAATAGATTTTGGTTTCTTCTGCCCACGAGAGGGTTGCAGAAACTCATATTCCTGGGCAATGAGGCCAGGTGACCCCTAGGAACACAGTCTTCATTGCCTCAAACTGGCCTTCCTCCCTAGTCTAGCTGTCAGCCGGCATCACGCTACCACCATGCCACAGTGGGATCAGCATTATTCTCATTGGTCTTCTACCCAGGCTGACATTGTTGAAAGAAACCTTGTCCTGCAGGTACCTCGAAGCTGGCATAGGTAAACTTCTGGCGTCATTTTATGTGATATAGTCTATTATTAATTAAAGGGGTATATCTTACTGTCTTAAGAAAAGCACAGAACTTGTTAATGAGATCACACTCATATAATTTGCTATTTGCTGATACCAACAATTTGGTATGTAAAATACAGAGAGAATAATAACATTCTTCATCGGGTGATTATGAGATTCCAATGAGTAACTACATGTGAGTGCTAACCAGTGCCTTGTGCACAGCAAGCACTCAATAAGTGCTGGGTTTTATTAGTATTGAAGGGTGATTGATATTTTAAAGAACTGGATGAATCAGACAGTTTCGAGACACCCAAAGAGGCAGGAAGATACAGACTGAGCTGCCTGGAAGGAAAACAATATATGAGAAAGAGCTGGCAATGGATAAGGTTAAAAGAAAAAGATCAAAACATGACCTAACAAAATACAGTAAAAAAAAAAATCAAAACAGAAAACAAAAAAGCCAATCAGGATACTTGAATCCATTGCTCCCCTGTATTCAGAAATGATCACACTTTTTTTTTTTTGAGACGAAGTCTCGCTCTGTCTCCAAGTTGGAGTGCAGTGGCACGATCTCGGCTCACTGCAACCTCCACCTCCCGGATTCAAGCGATACTCCTGCCTCAGCTTCCCGCTTAGCTGAGATTACAGGTGCACGCCATCATGCCCAGTTAATTTATTTTTGTATTTTTAGTAGAGACAGGGTTTCACCATGTTGGTGTTGGCCAGGATGGTCTCGATCTCTTGACCTCGTGATCTGCCCGCCTCGGCCTCCCAAAGTGCTAAGATTACAGGCGTGAGCCATCGCACCCGGCCTTGCTCAGACTTTTAAGAATAGTGTGGCCAGTTTTGAACTCTGAGGTGAAGAATTGGAGGCAGTCCAGAGGAGAGCAATAAAATAATCAAGGGGTTGGGATACAGGCCATACTAAGAAAAGATAAAAGGAGCTGGGGTTATTTGACCTAGAGAATAAAAGGCTGAGGAGGTTAAGAAAAGATTTATGACCACAGAAGAACACTGTGCTGTGACGGTGAGTGGCTAGGACACTGAGGACAAAGCAAAGAGGAAAAGGCCTACAGAGTGCCCGGATTGGCCGAGAGCGCTGCAAGCCTCTGCAGGGAGGAAGAGGGTGTACAGAGGGAGGCCAGCTCTTCTTAGGAGAGGGGAGGTATAATTTGGTTCACATGTAAACTCTGATAACCTCAAATTTCCTGTGGTCACCTCCAAAATGTATGTAAATTATTTGTAGTACCTATAAGAAACCTTGCAAGTTCTAAAATTCCCAGTACCATTAGGAAGTGTATGGACTGTGGGATTTTGGGTGTTGAAGTCTGTTGTGTAAGCTATAAACAAACTGTACTTGACTCTTTGAAAACAAACAAAAACACATGAACACAGATGACACCCAAGGACCATTCAATGGAAAAGTGCAGTCATCATCGCTGATTTTCAAGCTTTGGAATAAATCAAGGGGAGGGTTTTTTTTTCAGCTAGTTATATCGGGAAGGAAAAATATTGTTTTGATGGTTTCAGTCTTCTATTCCTTTGTCAAACACAACAATTTGCCTCACTGTTTATAAAATGGTGGTATTGGGCAGAGGAAAACAACATTTTCCAAGCAACAGGGGTAGATCATTCATAGTTTATACTTAAATGTAAGTGTGGTAGATCTTGTGTGTTTTAAAAACAATTTGAGATTTCGTCTACTAACCCAGAAAGTTAATTAAGTTACTTCTGGGGATAAAGGAGAAAGAAAGGAGGCCGTAAGTTGCTACCTCACTCAGCAGGAAAGAGAGGTGAAAAGTCCCATTGCTAGTAACATACTGAGCAGGGAACTAGGCCCCATGGGTACAAATATCTGGGGAGGGGATGAATTGTTGTTAAACCAAACTAAATGTATCTAAGCTAAGCACCAAGCCCCAGGAGCATTTGCTTTGTTCCAAAGAAGTACTTATTAAAGACACTAGTGGAGCTTCTCAAAGCTGAATGTACTGTAGCTGGATCAGCAGTGGGAAAATACAGAAGTAGAATGAAGCCAAACCCTGGAAAGATGCTAGTTAAGGGACTTGGTTCTTCAAGAGACTTTCTGTGAGCGTTTAAGTTTCCAAATTAATATCCTTTCATCATTTACTATAGAGTGACTTGTGTTATTAAATTGACCAAGGACTCAAAGAGCTCCTCCTCACTCTTGATAATTCCATTACTGTTAATAGTCACCATGAATTGACTCCTTAAAGTTGTTAAGGTCACTGCTCATAAAGGAGAGACTCATCTTGCAAGTCTGGTCTTACTTCCCTTCAATCTGACAGACACTTGAGTGAGCTAATGATAAAAATGACGGGGGTCGGATAGGGTCTTAATTAATGGATAGATGAGGATGAGGATCACAACTGAGGAACCAAAGAGACATCAGTCTAATGCTCTGTTGTAATGCTTTGCTATAAGCACATTTTATATTTTTGTAATGAAAAATCCTTGTTGTACAAAGATGCTCTGAAAATGTAAGCAAAATCTACAACAATGAGATTATCAATCCATAAATTCTACTAATAGATTTTACTATAAAAATAGCCCTACAAAAAGGCAAAACAAGAACCATA
This sequence comes from Pan troglodytes, assembly GCF_028858775.2. Taxonomy (NCBI): domain Eukaryota; kingdom Metazoa; phylum Chordata; class Mammalia; order Primates; family Hominidae; genus Pan; species Pan troglodytes. The sequence continues at coordinate 20,201,382 of NC_072402.2, read as the reverse complement.
GTATCCATCACTGAAATTACATCATCTAGTGACAAAGAAAACACAACGGTACCACGATTGCAACTTCACGCAGTAATGTGACCAGATCCCAGTACTATAAAATAATAGTAAGTAGCCAACGAAGATTCAGGATTTAGGAAAGTCATAGAACTTTAAAATATGCTCTTCAATTTACTGGCAGTCTGAAGAGAACAAATAACTTTGTTTTTCTCACCGTTATCCAAAATGTTCTGAAAACTAGTTTCTGTGTTTTCATTAAGTTAATATTACTGGTATTTACCTATGGTGATCTTGAATTACTCCAATCAATCAGCAAGAGGAAGAAAGATATCTATACAAACCTACATATGGTCCACCGGGTTTGATAACTTTTGTGCTTCGGTTGCGGGATTCCTCCTCTGCCTGGGTCATTCTTTCTCGTGTCATCTGATACGAGTCGTTTGTTGCACACACTGTAATTTTATCTTGTATAAATCCCAGGCAATTGAGCTGGGAGGCTCCAGAGCTGTCAAGTAAGTCAGTGGCTTTGTTAGACATGACCTTCATTTTGTACAATAAAGGCAAACAAGAATTATATAATCCTAAAATCAGCAGCCCAACTAAGTTTGCAATCCTAAAATAACTAATATTAATTTTTAAATGTAAATGCTATTTAAAATATCTAAGATCCTTCTCTTCACTTTTTTTCATATTCTTTATATAATGGATGAAGTGAGCTCTCAGAGACCAAATCCATAAAATTTTGAAAAAGAAAAAAAAATCAGTATTTAGAGTGAGACCAGAGTTCTGATGGGCATTGTAGTTCTTTTATTTAACTGTTAACTATTTTAAAGAATTATCTAACACTGATATGAGGAAAGTTAAAAAGTTTACTTTTAGTAAAACCACAATATACATGCTCTGGACTGACTAGTTGAAACGGACTCACCACACATTCTTTTTTATTTTAAATAACATATTAATTTTAAGGCTAACATACTGACAAAAATTAAAGCTTACTTTAATATTATTAGTCCAAAAAGTTCCTAAAAATTTGCAGAATTTGTATTTACTTTGTTAAATCTCTATATAAGATGACCTACTTATTAGCAAATGTTGAAGAAAACACAGGGCAAATGATTTTTATAGCAATTTTTTTTTAAGGTCAGGCACGGTGGCTCATCCCTGTAATCCCAACACTTTGGGAGGCCAAGGCAGGTGGATTGCTTGAGTTCAGGAGTTTGAGACCAGCCTGGGCAACATGGAGAAACCCCATCTCTACAAAAATTAGCTGGGCATGGTGGCGTGTGCCTGAAGTTCCAGCTAGTCAGGAGACTGAAGTGGGAGGGTCTCTTGAGCCCAGGAGGTGAAGGTTGCAGTAAGCTGAGATGGCGCCACTGCACTCCAGCCTGGGCAACAGAATGAGACCCCACCTCAAAAAAACAAAACAGAACAAAACACTTTTTATTGAAATAATCATGAATATTAACATGGACCTAGAAGATGGCTCTGTTTCAAAGTAACATGTTAATATTAGGGGGATCATGGTCACAGTCATAACTGGTATTTTATAAAGAAATTGCTATGGCCTGAAAACAAACTGGAATATAAAACTAATGAAAGTGACACTACAGCTCTGATCATCTATATCCAAACTTAATTAGAAGTAACTTTGTTATAATACAAAGAAATAAAGGTTGATAATTTTTTTTTGAGATGGAGTCTCGCTCTGTTGCCAGGCTGGAGTGCAGTGGAGCAATCTTGGCTCACTGCAAGCTCTGCCTCCCGGGTTCAAGCGATTCTCCTGCCTCAGCCTCCCAAGTAGCTGGGACTACAGGCACATGCCACCATGCCCAGCTAATTTTTGTATTTTTAGTAGAGACAGGGTTTCACCATGTTGGCCAGGATGGTCTTGATCTCTTGACCTCATGAACACTCGCCTTGGCCTCCCAAAGTGCTGGGATTACAGGCGTGAGCCACCGCACCTGGCTGATAAAATCTTTATAAATTGCTAATAACTGTCTTTACAAATGCTATTTAAGAAAAACACACACAAAAAAACCAGTTAATTCATCTCATAAATATTTATTGGGCAGGGACTGCATGCCTAGCAATGTGTGAAGCAGAGAGGTTGTGACAAGAACTAACAGTTGTGGTCCCTCTTTCAAGGAACTAATGGGTGACAAGGATGGACAAACTGGAAATCATAACACAGTGTGACAAATTCCAGGGAGCAGAGGACTCCCAGAAAGGTAATCTCACCTGGACTTCCAGAGGAGGTGATGCCTGAGGTGATCTAGAAAGATGACTGGGCAAGGGGGAAGAAGAATGAAAGTGTTCAGGGAGGACAACTAATCTGTGCAGGGCCAGGAAGAGCAAAAAGAAGGTTTTCAAATTGTCCAAAGAAAGTTGGGAAGGACAATTACAGCTGAAGCTGAAGAGGGAATGAGAAATACATCACAAAGGGCTCTGAGGGTCATGTGTTACAGGTTTTGGACCTTATCCAAAGGATAACGAGAGGCTGAAATCAGGGGAGAGAAAATAACTCATTTGTATTGCAGAAAGCTCAATCTGGATGGAGGATAGATTGAGAGGAAGGGGGACACCAGAAGGAAAGAAAAGAGGCCACTTAGGATGCTACTGAAGGATTACAGGCAAGCAGTGATGGCATGAACCAGAGTAGGGCAGTGAGAGTGTAGAATAGTACACAGCTTCCAGAGATAGTGAGGAAGTGGAACTGACAAAACGTGGTCAGTAGTTAGCCACACTCAGAGAGAGGTGGGGGAAAAAAGTTAAAGATCATGCCCAGGTCACGAGGTATATGGAAGCTGCTATGTACTGAAACACTGAACACAAGATGAAGGACAGGTTGGGAGACAGGACTGGGACAAAGAACATAAGTTCAGTGTTGGAGATGGTGACCTTGAAGGAATGAGGAGAGAAGGGGTCTCAGGAGGGAACCAACTGTGAAGAACACTAGTATTTAAGCAAAAGGAAGAAAAGAAGACCACATGAGACTGAAAAGCCACAGCTACAGAGGTAGGAAGGAAACCAGAAGAGTACTGTGTAATGTAAGCCACTGGAACAGACGCTTCAAGCAGGAGAGAGTGGTCAACAGTGTGCAACACTGGCAACAAGTCCAGAATAATAAGGAACCAATAACACATCCACTGGATTTTGGGGGCAGGGAGGTCACAGCTCCCTTGGGGAAGCAGTTTCAGTGGAATGGTGGGCACTGAAGCCAGACTTTGGGTTGAGAAGTGAATGTAAGAGAGGTTGTTTTTGTCTTTTATTTTCTTTTTTAATAAGACAGACTTGAGCATGTTTGCATGCCAAAGGAAAAAAAAAAAAACCCACTGACAGAGGAATGCTGAGAGAGGGGAAGGTAATCCTCAGAGGAAGTGGGAGAGAGGGGGGAGAGTGGGAGAAAATGACTGCAATAGAGTGAAGGTCTGGTGGCAGAAAGTTTGTATTTCAACATCTCTTCCTATTATTTACTAAGTAATTTACATAGTGAGAATAAGCTGAACATACTGCCCCTCATGCAAAGTCTGAAAACAGATCTTTATGCAAAACAAACGGAGCTAAACGCTGTAGGCAAGAAGGTACTCTCTAGAATTCTTCACTCATCCCTTCTCAACCGAGTTACCCTGAAAGTTTAAATATTTTAGACAAATGTATATAAATGCTCCCTTAGTCTTTCTCTAGCCTAGCTCACCATTTCCTTCGCTTAAGTGTGCATTATTATACACTATAGGTCCTAGACTATATATTTTTCACTAAGTCTGAAAATGGGTAGATTTAAGGAATTTTTGAAAGGCAATTTTGACTGTGACATTGATTTCATTTTATATATGAGAAAAGTGAGAATCAAGGAAGTTTAAAAATATAGATAAGAAGACTAGTTAATTTGTATTTGTTGAACATTTATTTACTGAGCATCTGTTTTTACCCTTTTATCTCCAGGTTGAGTCAATAAGCATGTATTTTGAGCTCAGTCAGCACTGTGAAATTAGAAAAAGGGCATAAGAAAGCCTCTGACCTTGAAGAGCATGCACTGTGGTCAGAGAGAAAAGATCCATAAGGAAAATGGAAATTAAATTGAATGGAAAAGGTGAAGCCAGATTATGGACAGGTCAGCTTGCCAGGCTGTGAAGTGAAAGCCTGAGAACAAAAGCTAGTGCTTTTGTTTTCCTAGTGGCAGACTTCAATTTATACCCTTACTACCTCATTTTATAAGGCACCTTGGATTATACAGAGGGGATACATTTGCCCCAATATTTTCACAATAAGTGTTTCTATTCTCTTACTGCATCATATATAGTTTTGTAAGTGACCTTAAATCCTTTTCCAAACAAGGAAGGTAGAAATAACCACACAGGGTATTTATAATGTAAGAGTAAAGCCATATTACTTACAATGATATGAATGCTTTTGAAGAGAGGATTAAGCTCCTTAATAAAATTCCTAAGGGGACATTGTTCAATTTGATATCAAAATGTGCTCACTATAATAAAACAACAATCTAGAGACAAGCACCACAATTAAAAATTAGTGTACCATGTTGTGTGTAAAGAATACTGGGGTGGGAATTAGAAGAACTCAGTTCTCATTTAGCCTAGCCACTAACTAACCAGCTACATAACTCTGGATAAATCACCTGTGAAATGAAGGGATTGACTCACACAATCACTAAGGACCCTAATACTTGGTGATTCTATAATCTATCATAGTGCTGATCAATAGAACATTTTGCAAGAGTGAAAATGTTATATAACTGTGCTGTCTACTATGATAGTAACAGGTAGCTACTGAGACCATAAAATGTGGTTAGTTAGTGTGAATGTGCAATGATGTTTTAAATTTTATTTAATTTTTTATCAGTTGAAATGTAAATAGCCAATGTGGCCAGTGGCCATCACAGTGGACAGCACAGAAAAGTCTATATAATCTACAATATAGCAATTTATGCCAAAACATTTAAGTTTGAAGGTGGGTAATTTTCAGAAAGCAACATGAATATATCCTCGGGGAAAATGACAGATTAAATAACAAAAAGTTACTTAGACACCTTAAATGGGAGGATAAAGGTAAAACTCTGTCAGTGTCTTATTTTGTATCTCTGCCTCCTGTACCTGCTGGAAACACAACTTTGCTTCTTCTTTTCCCCCACATTGAGCAAGTACTTACATAGTTTCAAGTACTGCACAGATAAGTCACAGAGATACGCTGGTCTAGGGTACTTGGGGCTAATGTCAAAGCCTTACATGAGGAGGAAATGAGAGAGACCCTAACCTCCCTTGTCTATATCCAGGGGCAGAACAAACTCCTGCTCAAGGGCCTATTCTTTAATCAGAAACAACCAAAGCAATGAAGAGTGAAACAAGTGGCTTATTGTTTACAGAGGATCTAAGTAGATAAGCGTTCCATGGTACCCTAGGGTGTGGGTGTGTATATTCTTGTCTTCCTCCTCCTTTTTTTTTTTTTTCTTTTTTTTTAAGAAGAAGGAGAGACTGCTTTACTGGGTTAATTTCTAGTTTCCATGCAGCTGTAGAATAAAGATGTTTAAAAATCTACCTTCTACCTTAGAACATGGCTTGAACAGGGAAGAAGGAAGAAAGCATGCAAGATGGATATTTTTAACTTCTTTACCCTGGAGTATGAGCCTCAAATATGCTATAAGATTCTTGCTTAAATTCAATGAATTAAATATTTCTAAAAAAAAATCCTCAAATTGCCTTTAGTTTTTAAAAACTGCATTTTTATAGGTTAAAAAATATCTTCTGTACCTTAAAAGCCCCATTAGACCAAAAATCTTTGAACTGTTGGGATTATATCCCCATTACAAATGAAATTTCTATTACACAGTAGGTGCTTAATATTTTTCAGATAAATAAATGAGCTCTGTAATTCAATTTAATACACGTTTATGGATGAATATTATGTATTGTATTGTTTAATTTTCTAAAACCCTCTTAAATAAAAAATTTTTCCCCTTCAGTGTACCTTGAAAAGTACTTACCTGGAGAATGTTTGCTGGATGCAGTCAAAGCTGCCCTGAGGGTTGTCTTTGCCCACATTTGACAAATAAAAGTTAAAGTTATGAACTTCATTGAGGGGATCATTTTTGGGAATTTTGACAAGCTAAAATGAGGGGAAAAGAGAGAAACGCCTCAAATTATAAATTTGCCATAGAAAAGTCTTAAGACTGACTTACTGGTTTTTCTAGTGAAAATCATTTTAGACCTAAGCCCTTTTGATATATACATCCTCACAGCATTTAAATGACCAAACAATTCAAGGAATCTGGCAAACATGCCTATAACTTACCAGATTCTTATTTCCATTTTCTACCTTTAAGTGTCAGTAATCACTTCTGCTCAATAGTTTCTATTAGTTTATAAGAGGAACCCTTTTCATTTCAAAGTAGCAAATGGTTACAGTTCTTATGAAAGAGTTATTAGTGAATTTGTAAAAAGCTCTTCCTCTTTTGAGCAATACAAGTTTTGTCTTTGGCTTACATGACCCCCTTCTAAATAGCTTCTATATATTGAAGCAATCTCTGAGATAAGAGTCCATATCCGAATCTTTGGCTCTTATAATAAAAAAACACATTTCATTTTAATTCTTGCTTCTTAGAGTAGTATTTTTGAACTTCTTAGAGTAACAGCATAAGGTTAATGCCATAATTACATTCACAGGTAAAAACTGCTGCCCTAAGATGCCATTATACATCCTCATGTTTACAGAAACAGGGTCTGCAGCCTACAGAGATGATTCTGTAGGTCACTCCTAGGCTAAGCCCCAGGAAACACTGTGGAACAGGAAGATGTATTTTCTTTGTTGTTGTTGTTATTTTTAAATTTTTAATATTTATTTATTTATTTTTGAGACGGAGTCTCGCTCTGTTGCCCAGGCTGGACTGCAGTGGCGCGATCTTGGCTCACTGCAACCTCCACCTCCCCGGTTCAAGCAATTCTCTGCCTCAGCCTCCTGAGTAGCTGGGATTATAGGTGCCCGCCACTACGCCCAGCTAATTTTTTTGTATTTTTAGTAGAGACGGGGTTTCACCACAGGCAGATGTATTTTCTACACTCTTGTTCAAGGGCTGGCTTCCCTACTAGATGGGAAGTCCCAGGAGCAAAGGGACAGAGTTGTTAAAGACCACTGAGGTCCTGCATTGGCCACATTGCCTGATATGTAGTAGGGGCTCAAAAAAGGTGTGTACAATTGGAATCTTCTGTCCTTCAACTGCTCCACTCTTCCTAGTGTCTGAAACCTTTCCTCCCTTGGGTCTGCATGGTGTTAGGTGATAATTAAAAAAAAGGATTAGTTGGCAAGAATGTAAAATATGACTTAACCAAACTTCAGCTCCCAAACATACAGTCTTAGTAATTTAGCAGACAAGTAGGGAAGGGAAAAGTGTTTTATAATCCTCATTCTCCAAAAAATCTGTCCTTTCCATTATAAGATGAAGACTCAGCACTAACTTGCTGCTTAGCGTGTATGCACTCACACTCATGAATGGGCACAGGCATGGGCAAAGGCATGTATGATTCCTGCCTTTGCTCTGCCCTGCAAGACAACCTGCAACCACTGAATTGCTCAATCTAAAAGTCTCCCAAACCTTGACCTATAGGAAAGAACTGCAGTCACCAATTCCTGCCTTCCCTTCCTCCCAACCCTGGAAAAAGGTAAAAAGAAAAAAAGGTAAGAAGGGAGACAATTGTAGTATCTGGCACATAGTAGACATATAATAAATATTTGTTGAAGGAATAAATTAACAAGAAGAAATAAGTCAAGAAAAATGTTTTTTGAAAGGAGATTCAGACGACTTGTATAGAGCTTTAAAAGGTCAAATTTCACCAAAGATACTATAGATAGATAATACTCCATAGAGCCTCCATCATCCATGAATTTAAACTATCTTTGACTCCCTATTTGAAATTAGAGACAACTCCTGGCACAAGTTTCTGTGTTTTTATCTATTTTATAAATATCTTTTGAGGGCCCTAACGTTACTCTTTAATTCCCAAAACTTTCCCCAGTTCTAAAGTGCTGTAACTTTGTGAACAAGTCTTAATTTACTCTGTAGGTAGGTACTCATCAGGCTGTCTTACTGGGTGTGCACACTCAGCGCCTAGTTGGCATACATATATTGGCAACTTCTTAATCCTACAGCAGTAGAGGCAAACAGGAGCCAAAGGAATGCTTGCGTCAGGCACAAGAGAACATGAGGCTACCTGCATACTGGTATAACAGTACTCACTAATGTCTGCTTTTGTTTTTCTGGGAAGAGCAGGGTTCTGCTGACAGAGAAGGGATATGCCTAGATAGGTAAGAAAGGTGTGGACACCTGAATGAAATCCCCTCCCTAGGCATGACTCATTTAACTTCCATCCATCTTCTCCCCTAACCCTTCATCTAGATCTGCAGAACCTGGTTGGAGAAATTTTAAAAGTGGTTTTAAAGAGGTCTCATCTCCATATGATATTTCATCTCCCTATGAGGCTCCAGCTTCGGTTTAGATCTAAAGTTTTCCCTACTGCATAGCTCAGGTTTGGGAATATAGCAGTACTTCCATACCTATCAGAGAATGTAAGACCATCCCATCTGGTAGACTCTAAATTGCATTTTTTTTTTTTTGAGACGTAATCTCTCTGTCGCCCAGGCTGGAGTGCAGTGGCACGATCTCAACTCACTGCAAGCTCCGCCTCCTGGTTCACACCATTCTCCTGCCTCAGCCTCCCAAGTAGCTGGGACTACAGGCACCCGCCACCACGCCCGGCTAATTTTTTGCATTTTTAGTAGACACAGGGTTTCACTGTGCTAGCCCAGACGGTCTCGATCTCCTGACCTCGTGATCTGCTGGCCTTGGCCTCCCAAAGTGCTGGGATTACAGGCGTGAGCCACTGCGCCCAGCCTAAATTGCATTTTTAAAAGGTTGAATTGTACAGTTCTTTTCCCCCTATTTTTCAAGAGTGATTAGAGTCTGTACTCAAATTCTGCAAATGTGCAGTGTTCTTTTAGTGAAAACTTTTAACTTAATGGCTGGAGTCCTTTAGTTCAAATGTCCACTAAACAGAGTGTTACAGAAAGCTCTTAACAAACCTTTGTTACTTAAATGTAGCTTTTTCCTTTCTCATCCTCCAAACCACCCAATCCTAACTTCTTAAGTAACATTTATGCTTTTTAAGGTAAAATAATTATCTTTCTATGCATTTTTTTCTCTTAAAGCATTATAGTTTGGCCTGATGGTGGACACAGAAGACTTTCATATTCTTGTTTTTTAAAAGTCTCTTCAGTAGGAAAAAAGCTACAGATTTAAAAAATATGACCATGACTAGAATAGAATCAGCTTAAAAAGAAACAAAGTTTTTAAAAAATCATAATCCATGCTATGTACTCACCAAAGTGTTTTGAAATTTGTGTTACACATAGATTAAAACAGTGGTTCTTAACAAGGGGCAATTTTGTCCCCCAGAGGACATTTGGTCTGGGAGGGTGCTATTGGCATGTAGTGGGAGGCCAGAGATACTGCCAAACACCCTACACTGCACAGGACATTCCCTCCAATTACGCAGTACAAAATATCAGTAGGGCCAAGGCTGAGAAATTTTGGATTATAAACAGAAATAGGTCATCCCCTTAGAAAAGAAATCAGAGGCTGGGTGTGGTGACTTACACCTGTTATCCCAGCACTTTGGGAGGCTGAGGTGGGAGGATCACTTGAGCCTGGGAGTTCGAGACCAGCCCGGGCAACACAATGAGACCCTATGTCTATAAAAATAAAAAATAAAGTGAAAAAAAAAAAAAGAAATACAGAGTAACTTATCTGCAGAGTGCTTTCAATCCCTACCATTTTTCCTTGTTCTTATCATATGCCACACACAATGATAAGATTCTCAGACTGCTAAAGATCAGTAACAAACCACCTCTGTCCTCACCTCTGATAGCAGAACTTCTCAACAGTTTCTCCTACCTGCGTGTAACACTATGGGTATATTTGAGCAGTACGCAGACAGGGCAGGGGCAGGCATCAGGGCAAACAGTGTTCACTTTGGGACCAAAGGGTGACTCTTGATGCACGTCATGAATTTCTTTGCAGCTATGGAGCTGAAGTGGAGCTTAGAGGTTAGGGAACAAAGGGACATGGAGCCCAGGCCAATCAGAGTTCTACATTGCCTTTTCTTGGTAGTTTCAGAGCAGCATCAATGCAGATGGTATGGTCTGAGCTAAGCCCAGGCCAATCAGAGTTCTACATTGCCTTTTCTTGGTAGTTTCAGAGCAGCATCAATGCAGATGGTATGGTCTGAGCTAATCTGAAGCTTTTCAAGAGCAAGATGTTTTCAGGCAAATTTTACATCCTTAAAATTTCAAAAGGGTTTGTAGACTTAGTGCATCTAATTTCTTGAAGATGTATTAATTAGACACAAAGTTAATTGTATCAATATCCAAGTATACTCTTAAGAATGAAATGGGTATATAAGGTAGCACTTATGTTTATGGCTGGTAAGGCTGTGTAACAATTTGGCCAATGGACAGGAAAGCAGGAGACTTATTGGAAAGAGCAGGTAATATATGACAATTAGGGCAGGTTGGTGAGAGGGAAGCTTTAGAACTAAACTATGGCAACTTCAGAGCAGACCAGAACCTGTGGGACTGTTGAAGGCCAGAGCTAGAGTGGGTCTGAGACCTTGTCTAATCTAGAGCCATTCAGGCAGAGTTTCAGAGGAACCTGTGGATATGCGTCAGTCCCCTCTGATATGCAGGAGCCTATTCCATTGTGTATCTACACAGTTCTTTTTTCCAAAATGGTTATAAAGCATTTTCTTAAAAACCAGCCTTCAGGTTCATGAAATACGAGGAGGAGGAAGTGAAAATGTACTGACTGTTACTGGTAGACCTAGGGTCAGCTTTGAGGACTGAGGTAACCACCACAGGAAATAAGTTTTGAGGTCTGATTTTGAAACAATATTGGAAGACCATTCCTTTGTGAGATAGAAACTTCTCCATTTTAATTTTAGTATTTTAAGCTTTTCCTACAGGTCAGTTGGGAATAACTTTTATTTAGGGACTCACAATCTTGAATTTTTAGCTAAATGCCTTAAGAATAAAATATTATTTAAAAAGTATTAAAATGCTGTGATTCCAAACAGTTTCTTGTTCAAGATGAAGAATATAAAAATATACCACCATGTCTCGGCAACTGGAAAAGCAGATTTTAATTTTCATTCCAAAAATGAGAGACTGAAAATCAAAGGCTTAGGACCACAATCCACAACCCTCCTCCCAACCTCCTGTCTGTCTTTGATAAAAAGCTACAAAGAAAAAGTTTCAGGAAACTTTCAGACATTTATAATTAGCATAAACACTGTATACCAAGATGTGTAAGTCAAAACGTCTAATTACTCTGGGATACAAGCTCAGGCATGTGGCAACAGAATACTGCCTGAAAGGTCATTTCAACATCAAGTCACGGACATCCTATTTACATAAGGATCTAGGGCAGAAGCACAATGTGCACACTGCTGCAACTTTCTCATATGTGAATGCTAACATCTGCTGAAAAGCTGTTGGTACCTTTACTGCAGATTTCCTGTCCTTGAGTCAAATACTTTCTACTCAATATTGGATTGAGGTATACATTAGATTAAAAATAGAACCAGCAAGGGTTTTCTTCATTTATTTAAGTGTTTTGTTCTTCTGTGGGATTACAAATCATTCAAACTTACAGAACTCTTGTTTGACAGACACCTTTTCTGATAAGGTGATTGTAAATGCTCAGTGAACCAGCAGTACCATGGTTTGACATGACAATTCCTGGTGTTAAAGTGGACTCATATAGCTGAGCGGGCCAAGATCATCTATAATTTCTTTTTTATAGATTAGGGACAATGAGGCTTAGTGATTTGTTCAAGTTAGAGTCATACTTAGATTGACAACCCCTGTACTACAAATCCGAACCTGCTCCATGGCTGTCTGAAACACTCATTACCTTGTAATACTAACATATTATGTTTATAGTCTTTCTCCCTCCACTAGAATATAAGCTCTGCAAGGACAGAGGCTTTTGTCTGTTGTGTTCCCTGAATATATTGTCAGCACCTCAAGCGGTGCGTGGCACAAAGTAGTCACTCAATGCATATTTGTTAAATGAAAAGGTGGATTAATGCCTGAGCCAGGCCTAGAACTGAAGTGTTTGCTTTCTTTCCACCAGCATTTCTGAAGCATGCTGAAAAGTTTCCTTATGTGGAAGAGGGGTTCTTTCCTCAAATAAATTCAGGAAATGCCAAGTTAAACAAAATAACTTTCTTTGCTGTGGGTCTTTTCATACTGAATAGTTTCCCAATTTGTATGGCCTCAGAACCCACCTCCCCTCCGGCATCCCAGGAAGTCAGTCCATCTCTTAATTTTATCTAAAATCTATTATTTGACTATATATAGACTATATATTAGCTTAGATACAAACTTACTGCAAACATTTAAACATTAGAATTCTCTGTTGTTCTCAAATTATTTCTAGACTCTTGATTCTGTGACTTCCTTAAAATCTAGAAAATATACTTTAAGCTAGAGAAATATATTTGCATGTACTATTCAGGCTCCACAGTTTAGGGACAGAATAATCTAGAATCAGAACAGAAAATAGAAACCTCAACCTGAAAGCCACATGTGCTATTTTTTAAACTAGACCTGCAGTTATGACTTTAGGCCCAAACATTATGGGTTGAGGGGAGAAAAAAAAAAAAAGCCTCTCACATCAGCCCAGATGTGCAAACCAATGCTGAAGGGTGGAGGAGTAGGAAGGGGAGGGTAGCCTTCACTGGCAATAGAAAAAGTTAAGTATTAGAGAAATCAATAAGAGCTAAATATTCCTACTGACAGGGAAGGGCAGGGGGTAGAGAGGATCCAACACATATTAGAGCCGTCTGAAATTTCCATATGATAGCTATTTTACTGAAGAGAGTAGTGCAAAATGCCAAATTTTTCTAGCACAAAGAGAAATATTGGCAGTTATCCCCAAAATTCAGGTCATATAACAATAATTCAGGAATTATAATTAATAAATAATTCAGGAAAAATAAGTCCATTTATTTCCTTCCATTGTTCCTCTTTAGCAAGTTGTATATTGAGCAAGGAAAAAGTAAGGTGAAATTGTTTTCCCTGTTATTTTTCACATGGTTCCCCTGGATCCAGTAATAAAATTTCTAGTTCTGGATTAAAGAGTAGAGCAGCCTAATACTGAGGTTTCCTATTTCTCTTATTTCTGTAGGATACAGTCTTATTAGAAAAATAATTCCTGAGAACTGCATTCTCATCCCTAATGTATTCTTTTAAATTTATGACCATTTTGGAGAAAATATCATCGACGGCAACATTTCAAAACCAATTTTAATTACAAATACACAATAACATCGATGGAAGTAAAGTACTAATTTTTAAAAATAAAATACACCCAATACACTCAGTTGCTATATAACTGAAATTACAAAAAACTACCTTGAGTAATTTTTGGCTCTCTTAATATGGCTTCTCTATTAATATGAAATTAGCCTTCTAAATGTTAGTGTTTCTGGTAAGATGAAATGGATTAATTGATTCTTTCATTTAATTCACTTATTCCACACATATTAACTGAGTACTACTGTGCTAGGCACTGTTTAGGTTTCTATGACATAGTAGTGAATAAAACTGACAAAGATTCCTGCCATTGTGGCACATATGTATGAAAGTCCAGGAACGAGATAATGATGCCTAGGACCAGGACAGGGAGAAATGGATGGATCTGGGATGTATTTTGCAGGTACAGGCAGCAGGATTCCTAGACATACTAAATATAAGGAATGAAGGGGAGAAATCAAGGATGACTCCAGGGTATTTTGCCTGGAAGAATGGAATTGTTTCAGTATGTGTATGTGTATATATAGACATATATATATATTTTTTACTTTGAATGTGATAATGAGCACCTTAATGTAAATGAATTCATTAACTGGTTAAGTGTACTTCTTATTTTTAAATACTGTACAACTGACCAGTGTTGGTTTCGTCAGCTAAAAAGGGGCTTCAAAGGGAGTTTTCTTATGATTCATTTTTGTAGCTTCATGGCTAAAAAGTATTTAGAAGAACACAGGTGTCTGAGTGTGTGTTGTTTGGTAGTTGGGTATTTCCAGGAAAAAAGGGGTGATGACAGTTACTGGCAGGGGAAAGATGGAAATAGCAGATTAGTACTAGAGATACTGCATCAGGGAAAAGATATACAGACTATGGAGCATGAGAGAACAGAAACTTTGTTTAAAAATGAATGCAAAGTTGAACCAAGTGCCAAAGTGGTTTTGGAAGAGAAGTGAGACAGCCATCGAGAAAATCTAAATAGTTTCTTCAAAATGCAGTCATGGCTGGGCTAAGCCACAAGTTCTTCTTTGGTGGCAAAAACTAAAACCTCCCATTGGGTTCAGCAACTTATCATAAAGCTGCATTTCATTTTTGTTTTATTAACCAGTCCCTTCCAAAATTTAAATATACAAAGCTGATATAAACTAAATTATCATCTCGTTCCTAAATCTTTCCACCCTCCCACATTGCCCAGTTAATAAGCCATCATTCATTTAGTGCTGAGATTACTGGCATCCTGATGAGTGAAATTTGACTCCTCTTTCTCACACTACTCCACACCCCTCAACATCCACATAATCGTAAGACTTACTGCTTTTTCCTTCCGAAACATTTCTTAAATGTATATTCTTTCCTCTGCTTTGGCTCAGTATTACCTTTTGCTTGGACAACTTGGCTTTCGACCTCCACTTTTGAACCGTTCTCAATCCCATCATCTAATCATTCAGCTGCCATCCTCTAATCATTCAGTTTTTATCAACAACTATTCTTACAAAATGTCAATATGACTCTGTCAGTCTCAAGGGTCATTTATTTCTTCATGACTTCCTACTACTTACGAGTAGTAGATGTAAGCTTCTTAACAGTATATATGTTTCCTTGTCAGCACTCTTGCTACTAAACCAGTTTAACTGGGCCTCATCTCCACCTTGTATTTCATGTCCAGCAGCAATACCGTGCTTGCTTGCTGGGTGCCGGAACATGCTACTCTGTGTCCCCACTTCTTGCCTTAGCTCATGCTAACTTAATGTGAGTTCAGCTTAGGAGTCCTTCCCTCAGGAGCCTTTGCTTTCTCAGTGAGGGCGTTTAGAAGCCCGCTTTCTGAGTCTCCATGGTCCCCTCACCTCTAGGCGCTCATCGCTATTGCTGCCTTCACTACATTGTATATGCTAAGTACTCATTTATTTGCCTTTCTCTCCCACCAGACTGTGAGTTCTTTGGAGGCAAGGACCATGGTCTTACTCACTTTTTTTTTTTTTTTTTTTTTTTGAGACAGAGTCTCGCTCTGTCGCCCAGGCTGGAGAGCAGCGGCTCGATCTTGGCTCACTGCAACCTCTGCCGCCTGGGTTCAAGCGATTCTCCTGCCTCAGCCTCCTGAGTAGCTGGGATTACAGGTGTGCACCACCACATCCGGCTAATTTTTGTATTTTTAGTAGAGACATGGTTTCACCATGTTGGTCAGGCTTGTCTCAAACTCCTGACCTCGTGATCTGCCCGCCTTGGCCTTCCAAAATGCTGGGATTACAGGTGTGAGCCACTGCGCCCAGCCGGTCTTACCCACTTTTATATATATTTGAAACACAGTGGAGTAGATACCTAATAAATATTTGTTAGATTTATCTGAAGGAACTTAGATTAAATTCTCTCAGAAGGTGCCTTATGTCAGGGATACTAAAAAATTATAAATGGATTTGAAATAGATGACTTAAGAATCTGTTGAGAACCAGGGTTCCCCAGAGAAGGCAAAAATAAATTACAAGATGAAAGGAAGGGTAAAAACAACAACAACAACAACAAAAAACAAAAAAAAACCCCACACAGCTGCCTGCTGTGTGGTACAAATGTCAGGATGAGAAAGTTTCTAACCTCTCTTATGCTATGTTTAGCCCCAAAGCCTAGGCCAAGTGGCTTCCTGGGTTTGTGGGACTTAAGTTCATATTATACATTTTTCTTTCTAAAAAGTATCTTCGTCTTTATTAAAACACTCGCCGAATACTCTGGCTTCATGAAATTCCATTTGAAAGTATGACCCAACCTCTTTAAAACCATTTTGTATTTTTAAAGAATTTAGAATGTAACCATACTAAATAATTCTAAGTTTAGTAATTCTTCTTGTCAAATAGGAAGCAGAATTTTGTTTTAAAAAATGGTTTCTCAGAAACAAAGCCCAAACCTGAATTCTACAAGGAAAAAAAATCTTAAATATGAATGGCAACTTCCAATTCATTGCCAATCTCCTCTCCTTGTACCCTGGAGCCTTGAGCAACGTTCTTTTGCATTATGCCAGGAAGAACTGCTGGCAAATGTAAGTGGGCTTAGAATCCATGACTGCAGTCAGCAGCAGTTGTGTAGATCTAGGGAGAGACTGGTATTTGACACCTGCAAGTCCTCAAGGTTAACAGAAGTCTCAAAAAGCCCAAGCCCCAGATTTTGTAAAATACATGGTTTCACCCCAACCTAATCAATGTCACCAAGAAAACTTGTAAGTCCAATAAGACAAACAATAGTTAAGTCTGCAGAATATTTCCATATAGATTTAGAAGTATATTTAACTCTTAATTCTCTGCTTTCAATATCAATTGTTTTTGAGCCTTTTCTTGGGTAAAGTTACCGAATGCTTTTTTCAAAATAAGTCTTACGGGGAACTTATTTTATGTATTACAAACAGACTCAGAAATGCTCTAGTTAAGGAAGGAATGATGAGAGACTGGAATTGCTGAGGCAGCCACTGTGGTAAGTCCTCCCTGGGGACCAAAGGCACAAGACCACAGTCTATGCTAAAGAAGGAGAAACAGCAATAAGACATACAATATTTGGGGTATATCATTTTAATTAATTAAATTGTAGTCAAATCTTAAATGAACATTACAAAAGTGTGTGTGTAAAAATATGCACCATTTTGTGCCATTTTTTTTATGAGAATTGGTGCCAACTACTTGGAGAATACCAAAGGTAGGAAATGGTGTCCTGCTTTCTTGTTCTTTCTCCTTTTTAAAACGCTTTCTTTAGAATTCTCCCTTTGCACTTCCAGTTCCAAGTTGTTTCTCAATGGTTTGAGAAGAAAGTGAAAACTTCTCTTTTACAAACGGATGAAAAGAGAGAGCCCTAATGGACCACACCTAGGATGCTAGATCATTGGGTCTGGAGCAAACTACCCAGTTTCCAACTCTGGCTCCAGAATCTACTATCTGTGTTACCTTGGGCAAATAACCTCAGTAATCCCCAGTTTCCATACTTGTAAAATGTAGATAATGATATTACCCACCTCATATGACTGATGTGAAGTTCAGAGATAACCCATCTAAGGTGTTTGGCACAAGGCCCGGTACACAGTAAGTGCCAAAAAATGTTTGCTTTGATAATACAAAGACAATATTGGGGAGCTCCCACTCCAATTCTGACCTGTTTGATTCTAACACACACATGCCTTCCTTACTATAATGAGATGTTTTATTTTTGAAGTAATTTCTGGTAACAAGCTCTTCGGATAATCAAAAGTTAACTATACTCATTCTGAATCTTCATAATTTAGAGAAAAATAAGGGGCTACAAGTCTTCTGGGTCAAAGCTTAAGTGTTAGTGTAAATGGAAGCCAAATAAGGTATCTGGAAAAATAAACAAATAATGAAAACAACTAGCAATATTTCCAACTGTCTCAAACTCAAAATACAGAAAGATAAGGTATGAGAATGAATCAGCTAAAACAGGTGTCCATGGAAGGCTGAAAAATTACAGATGCCTGCTGCTCCTCTAGAAGGGTAGCAAACACTGCTTCCCAAGTGCCCTAGCCATAAAAAAAAAAAAAAAAAAAAAAAATACTGCTTTCAGATTCCCAGAGTCCCAGATACTAGCTATAGCACAACAAAGAAACAAAGAAAATAGAATTAAGGGTTCTCATGGGAATCACAACTTTATGACTCTAAAGCATTCAATCTTCATAAATACAAACAGTATTTTAAAGTCTGTGGGGGTGTTTTTTTTTTTTTGTATCAAGCTATAGGTAGCCCTAAAAATGAACCAAACATATAGTATTTTAATTTTTATAAATCTGTTTCCGAACATCTACTCTGAAAATGCATTCCTGAGGCAGAGTCTGGTTTACTCCATAAAATTTATTTCTATTCAGTTTTCATAAGTCAAATTTGTTTGTTAATTTTCTTCAAGCCTATAAAGAAAATAAAACTATTTCTAATTTCACATGTATAAAGCTATTGATATGCACAACACATCAAGAGCTAAATTAGAGACTGCAGTTCTGATTTCTAAGAGATTGGCATGTCTGATGTAAATAAGAGGGCCTGTCAAGTTTCTTAGATAGACTGATTTATAATTGCAAGAAATATAGGACCAAAAAGATTTCTAAGGATGGTTAGGCTATTGGCAAAGCCATCAAATCTATGCCTTCACATAGAGAAAGAGACACTTTGGCAAAAAAGGGCAAAGGTTTACATATGGGTAATTAAGGTAATTACTATATTTGAATAACTGATATTACAAAACTTTTGCGTATCTTTTAGATAGTTATTTAATTCTGCTAGGAGGTAGAACCACATACCACAGAGTCCCTCTAAAATAATGAAACTATATAAAGTAGTAGAACATTTTATCCCCTGGCCAATAACTCACAGCATTGCTCCATGAAAAAAAGAGATCCATACCGCTAGGCTTTGTGAGACGTTTGCAATGTTCTTTTAAAGAAGACAGGCATCTAAAGATGAAGGTAGAAATTCAAAAGCACTAAATGATTATGACCACAAACAATGGTAAAGAAAAATGTCAAAATAGCAAAATACAGTATGTAAAAAGTTATATAAATAGAATAATTATTTTTAAAAGTTAGAGAAATAGAGTAATTTTGTCAAAGGGAGTCCATGAACTACTAAAATAAAAACTCTCCCCACCATATTGGGAGAAAGCATGAATAGTATAAAGGAATGAAAAACTCAAAACCACTCCTTCTAGCAATACCAGATGGAGACGACAAGGCACTGGATGTTACTTTACGCTATCTTAAAACATTGCAGTATTTTACTCATGTCAGATTATAATCAAACAAATCACACTGTCAAACAGTTTTTAGACATTATCAAATGATTAATTTTGAAATTCAAAAAACACGTATCCAATATTGGCTGGGGAAAACCCCTTGTGACTGGCACTTTCGAACAGCTGTGGGAATATAAGGCAGCAGCAGCTTTCTGGGGGTGGGGGATTCAGATGGGATAAATGATTTAGTGACAGTTATTGAAAACTTTAAAAGTATTCTGACCTAATAAATGCCATATCTAGGAATCTATCCTGAGGAAATAAAGATAGCAATAATAATTTATGCACACGGATTTTAATCATACCATTATTGTTATACAGAAACCATACATGTAATAGGAGAATGGCTAAATGATAGTGCATCCATAAAATGAAATGTTAGGTAGCTATTTAAAAGCAACTTTTATTATTTAATAACATAGGAAAATGCTCATGATACATGCTAAATGAAAAAAGAATATAAAAAAGCAATAAACACACTAAGCCTGCAATTTTAAAAATGTATGTGTGAGCAAGAAGAAAAGACTAGAAAGAAATTGAATAAAACTGTTTTTCACTATTAGGGACCCTTTTATTACTCATCTTTATTCTTATGTGTATTTTATACACTTTACAAATGTTTATTCACTTTGTTTTTCAATCAGAAAAACAATAAAGGCTGCATAAAAATAATAACTAGATTTTAGGTTATCACTGACACTTGCCCTTTGACTCAATTACCTTAAATATTCTTGAAAGAGGTTAGAGTTTTTTTTTTTTTTTACAGAATCAGAATTTATGAAGTAAAAGACTTTATCCCAAATTAATCCTGGACTCATTATTCTATTCTTCAAGTTTTCTAAAGAAGGAACAAAACACTGTCTTCCTTTAGAAACAAAACACAAAACATCAAGCATCCCTAACAAAGTTTTCCGTTATAGCCAAATACAGAGCTTTCAAACAGCTGTGGAAATCTAAGTAAGCATCATCTTACTATTCAGTGGAAATGGAACACCCTCAAATACCCTCTTTCCTAATCTGAAAACTGACTTATAAATTACCAACATGACTAGATTAAGGAAAAGCTAAAAAGCATTCAGATTAGTCATAACAAAAACTTCTAAGTATTGATTAGTAGAGTATTACTACCTTCATAAATATGGCTATGCCTTATATTCTTACTCTAAAATAAGATATCCATAACATACCTTACTAAGTGGTTATTAAACCCTAGGCTTTTCATGTATTATAAAGAACTGCCCTTTTCCTATGGCTGCTTAGGTACCAACCCTCTACTGATGTGGGCCCAATTTAGTTCTTTAATCACTTGGCTATTGCATTCTGAGTTTTATTACCCTAAGCCCCCTAAGAACCTCATCTTTTAAAATTCAACCAACTGCTGCTTTTCATTCCCCTAATCTGTCCTTTCTAGACTGGACTTTTTCCTAGGACACTTTACAATGCCACTGCTCCAAAACATCAAGTGTTAACTCAGAAAGGAAAGTAACCTCTACTCCCACACCCTTGATAACACCAGCAACTCTGCCTGCACCTTCTTTCCACTGGAGAGAGAGATCACAGACAGAGAGAAAACTTTCTTTCTCCACTGATAGATGACAAAGCAACTCTATCAAGTAGTTGACTACCAAGATATTAGCTGGTGTCTAGCTCTAGATAACAAGACCTGCCTTCTCTGTTCTCCTTGTCAACTTGTTTTTTTAAACCTTTAATATCCAGTTTTTCTCCTTAGAGTCTTGGCATATTTGAACTTGGCATCTCCAAAAATTTCTTTTATGTTTCTCGAACAATTAGGAAATACAGATTTAAAATGCCTTTTTGGCATCTATTGAAACATGTTCTGGTTTTTCTTATTTAACCCATAAAGATGACAAATTATCTTTAATGATAATGAGAACAACTTTAACATATTTGTTTCTGCAAAATAAGTATAGCTTGATAGTTTTGAAGTTCAATGTCATAATAAGAAACTGTAAACTCAAGAACTAGAATGTGAGCAATAACACATCCATCCCTACTCCTCTCCTTTTCCCTCTGCCTGCCTTTCCCTTCATGGGTAACCACTGTTCTCATTTTCATAACTGTCACCCCTTTTTTGGTTTTTAATAATTTTATCATATACGTAAACCTACAAATAGATTGTCTGATTATTCCTGTTATTAAACTTTATAAAAACGGCATCATACCGTATGTATTCTTCTGCCTGCTTAGAGTTATAAGTTACTGCTTTTCACTGTTGTATATTCTTCCACTAAATGAATATACCACACTTAATCTCTATTAGCCTGTCATTGTTCTTAATTAATATGGGCAAAATTCAACAAAAGGAGCTTCAAATTACCTAAATATTAGTAATTAAAAGTAACAATAGTCATGCTTTCAGTATTCATATGTAAACCAGTATTCTTTAACAGCTAGAAAAAAAATTACTCTTTAAATAGGGCTTCACATCAGAATTTCATCTGTAAATCTACCTTTTCTTTCTTCTTACGACTAAAGTTCCAGGTATAATTAAACCCAATAAAATGTCCTTTGGAGTTGCTTTTTGAAAATCCTTTTGTTCCAATTCTCCAATGGGAATACCCCCTGGGCAGCTCCATTCTGATAGAATGAGGATTGGAGTGTAACCTGAACACCTCATGGATAACATGTTCTAAACCAAACACACCCATGTCTCCTGTCTCAACCTGCTTTTTTCGTCTATTTCAGATTTGAATAATGGCCTCACCACCTAACCAAACGCTCAAGTAATAAATACAGAGCCATCCTTATCTCTTCTTCTTCTTCTCCTCCCATATGTAAGGAATCCCATGTATAAGGAATGACTAACTCAAGGCAGCCATTGGAGAAGCATGTTAAAATGCAAATCTGACCACATGACTCCCTGGCTAAAAATTTTTAAATAGTTGATAATCTCCTACCATGTTTGGTAAGCTATAATAGATTGTGACCCATTGGAAGGTCATGGCATTAATTTAGTGAATTGTGACTAGGATTCTTTTTAAATGAAAGAGAATGGAATAGAACATATCAGGGTACATTGATGAAGTAAGGGTAAAGACTATGTTGTGGAACTTTTGTTTCAGTTGTGTGAATGTCTACATCTATATGTGTAAAGCTATGCGATGTAAAACAGTTTTGCCTGTGAATTATTTGTAAATGTATTTGAAGGCCATTCATTTACTGATGTAGTTTTCTCATATTAGAGAGGTCAGAGGTTACCCAGAAATTGATGGAAGTCATGAAGCTTCTTCTGAGAAGAGAATGTATACGTACCTATATATATGTATAGTCTCCAAACATTGTTATGACAGTGAATCGAGCTATCCTAAGAATATCTGGGGGAAAAAAATTGTTTTAAGTCCAGGTTTCCAAACCTCATCATAGCTCTCCAGGGAAATTTTATAGATAAGAAGCACTGATCTCCAAGGTGAAACCTAACTCCTCAAGAAGGTGGGGCTGGGTGGTAGATCACCCCTGTAATCCCAGCACTTTGAGAGGCGGAGGCGGGAGGATCGCTTGAGTCCGGGAGTTGGAGACCAGGTTGGGCAATATAGGGAGACCGTGTCTCTTCAAAAAGTTAAAAAATTAGCAGAGTGTGGTAATGCGTGCTTATAGTCCCAGCTACCCAGTAGGCTGCAGTGAGCTATGATTGAGCCACTGCACTCCAACATAGGTGACAGAGTAAGGGATGGTTAAATTTAAGGGACCACAAAGTATCAAAGAATTGGTACAATATTATTTTCCAAGCTTAAATAAGCGTTGAGTACTATTAAAGTGATACTGCCTGCAACATAAATAACTCAATTCTACAAGTTCAGTTTTTGGTGGGAAACAAAAAAGCAAAGCCAATTAGTGACAAATTTTATTGACAAACAAATAATGTCAGGAATACAAATGGGCTATTTTACCTTGTCTACACAGTGTCTACCTGTCTATCATGGTGCCTGGTACACATCGCGTACTGACAAATATTTGCTAAGCGAAGGCAGTAAGCTTAACTCATTGCTAAGAATACAATTTAAGGCAATTGTGGTAGCTTCAGATATTAGTTATAGCTCCAGCTGCTGCATTCCAAAGTGATGCAGTTTGGTGAAGGACAGAGCAGGGTGAGCACCCCTGTTTGTGCTCATGCTTTGGGGGGCTTGTCTTGCTGTAGCTCACAGTGGGGCCTGTGTAAGGGTATGATCCGTGAGTACTTTGAGATAGTTTCCTCAGGCACCACAAACATACAATCAAAGTTATCCTCCCACACTCCGCTATTCTGAGCTCTTCAAGGGCAAGGGGTGGCCTAGACCGGGTACTCTAGTCAATCTACAATAGTTTCAAAGTATGATTCAATTATTGTGTGAGAAAATATGCAGTTTCCAGAGTTCCCAGGGGCAGCCCATCTCCTGGGTAAAATGAGATTTTAAAAAATGTGCACTCTAGCCTGGGCGACAGAGCAAGACTCCATCTCAAAAAAAAAAAAAAGTGTGTGTGTACGTGTTGTGTGTGTGTATATATAAAAACTAAAATTTTTTTAACATTAGGTAATTTACTATTTTATTAACACCTTAGTAAATTAACATGTGGCTAAAGAGGTGTAATTCAGCAAAAATATTAGATGATATCTATGCATGTTAACCACTGTAATATTAAAAAAATTAAAACAGAACTACCATTATAAATAAATATAATTTTAACATTCTTCTAGTATTAATTACACTCAGAGCCAAGAGTATCAAGGTAGCTGTTAGTTGGCAACATTCAGAGCTGACTGACTAAACACAACCCTTGGCAAAACCAGTGGGCTAGCCAAACCAAAACATCAAGGGAAAGAAGTCGGAGGGAAGGCATATTATCTAAGAAGGTATGGCAGTGCGGGGGATTTATTTTTATCTTTGCTGTGTATTTCAAGCTGATAGTTATCTTTGCTTCCCCAGGAACCAAGTAGGGTAGGGAAGGACAATCTGCAGGAAGCATTTTCAAGGGGGCTGAAATTGCCTACTAACTTCAAATACTGTATAATTTTGTTTTTCAAACCCAATCTTCTCCACACCCCCCACAAAGTAAAATAAATAATTAACAAAATATCTCTGAAGGCTTTGCTAAGTTTGGGGATAAAAAAACGAGAAGAAAAATCCAACCCTCTGTTTAATGACTCTACTGAAAGAGTTTTATAGCACTATTCAAGCCTTTAAAGTTACCAGTTAAATGCCAATTTCATCTTCGGAAGGTCATTGTGCCTTTTTAGAAGGCATACATTTAGAACTTGTTTGGCTGGCTATTCCTTGTTCATTCTGGGAAAAGTGTGTGTGACTCAGTGTTTCACAGGAGATACTGCATGGTACTTATAGAAAATATTTTCTATTTTCAGTCCTCTTCTTAAATTCTTAAACATGATTTCTAAAAATTAGGCCCGGTATGGTGCTTTAAACCTGTAATCCCAGGTCTTTGGGAAGCCCAGTCAGGAGGATTGCTTGAAGCCAGGAATTTGAGGCCAGCCTGGGCAACACAGTGAGACCCATCTCTACAACAACAACAAAAAATTAGCCAGTCATGGCTGTGTATCTATAATCCTAGCTACTTGGGAGACTGAGGAGGGAGGATTGCTTGAGCCCAGGAGTTCAAGGCTGCAGTAAGCTATGATTGTGCCACTTCACTCCAGCCTGGAGAGCAAGACCTTGTCTCAAAAAATAATTATTATTTTATTATTTCTAAAAATTATGTTATGTAAAACTATTTTCTAAAGCCTCTGGGATTGCTGAGTCTGAAAGTAAGCAACTAAATTAGAAAGAATTTAAGAATAATATTCTCATAACAAATACTGAGTTAATACCGAGGTCTAGAATCTCATATACTGTGACAAAGTTAGCATTATTTCTCACTGCCCTGGGGAAATCACTCCCTGGACATGAGTCCCTGAGGCCTGAGGCAAGTCCACTCTGTAAGGCTACCACATGCCAGCAGATGTGGGCATTATTCACTATTGAAAACTTTGCCATTTCAGATTTTATCTCAATTATAACATACCACACACTTACCTTTGTGTGTGTGCACATGCATACACACAGTTCTTAAATAGGTCTTCTGGAATTTTACACACCTATTGCCAAGATGTGACATTTTGTATCTACTAAAACCCTTGTTTAAAAGGCTATTTCATACCAATGAAAAATACACATATAAGCCTTGTTCCTGATAGTCCCCCATTTCCATAGAAGTTCTGAGTGGAGGGTTCTGGATGAATCCTACATTATGAATTTTCTAAGTATTAGTCTGTATGTGTTTGTTAAGACTGTGCGTTCTCTGAGGGTGGAGCCCATGCCATGCCCATCCCTGCATCTTTTCACACAAAGTACATAACAAGCACTTGGCACCACTAAAGGCTGAAAGAATGTTTGCACAGTGAATAAGAAAAAAGCAGAACAACAAACTAACCTATTAACACATTCATTGATTAGGCTACCTGTTTATAGTTTATTGCTTAGAACAATTACGTTGGTTGATAACTGCATCAGTAGCAACTGCTATTACAGTATGGCAGGAAGAGCTTCTCCCTAGCAGTGTGAAGACCAAGACTGTAGTTACAGCTCTGCCTCTATTAACTGTGTGTCTTTAGACAAGAAACTTTCAACAAGCATGCAAATACAGAGTTTAGTTTTTAAAAATGTACTGAAACACATCTGTGGAAAATTATCACCTGTCACATTTTCAGTACCAGATCAGTAGATAGAACTATCTTGATTTTTATAAAGCTTACTTCACAATAAAAATGTTGCTTTTGGAAATTGGGTGCATTATACCATTATACCCCTCTGAATGTTGTAACTTGAAGATCACAATGCAGTAGCCCATGTGAACGTACCGGCTACCATTTCTGTCTAAATATGCTGTTCTAGAGAGATTTATAATCCTAGTAAACCTTTAGTTGTAAGTATCTTAGGTACAGATTAGAACTGTGAGAATTGGTTGATTCACTCTCTTCAGAATCAGCAAAGCAATTTTGGATGATTTATTCACCTCCTGATATTCATGAGTTTAGAAATGAGAATCAACTGCTACCATAGATATTTCCTCACCTTTCTGAATCCAGAAAATGCCTTCAATGACCATCTAATTTTCTGAGCACCTTTTTCCATTAAGGAACAGGGGTAGAATGAACAGTGAAGTCACAATTTATATTTTTAATACTACAAAGGCTGCTGCCCAACTGTGATAATAAAAATCCAGGTAATCAATGACTTTCAGAATTTCTACTCTTTAGCAGCATATTGCTATACTTTAATATTTCAGTCTGCATTTATTTAGAAGAAAACTTCAACCTAAGAGAACATGTTCAGGCACAAAAGCAAATATGCTTAAAAGCTAACCAGCCAAGACCCAAATTCTGGCCTTCTAAAGACATCACTGAGGGAAAAAAATCTTATAATTAGTAACAAGGAAGAGCATAACCATGCAGTGCTTAGTGTGAGTCTCATCAGGGAAACAGAAAATGATTTTAACATTATATGTTCAGTTTTAAAACGATATTTTAACAATGCTTAGTTATATGTCAAATATGCCTATATATGACAGTATCATGACAGTTAAGGTACATTTTCAGTCATATTTGATGTAAAAAGACAAATAAAATTTCTCATTAAGGAAAAGTATCCTTTGTGGAAAATTTAAATTTAAATCTATTAATTTAAAGCCCTAAACATATTTCACATAGGAAAAAAATCTGTAAGCATACTTCTTCAGAGAGGATTTAAAGCAATCAGCAAGGCAACATTAAATTATCATGGCTCTCGAGAAAAACAGAGGAGCAGTGTACAGAAGACCCTCACATCGGTGGCCCTGCGTCTTCCCTGTGGGCTGTGCCAACCCACTCTCTCCCCAGTAATGACTCTTTGTTTTTACTAAGTCCCAAAGAGCTGGGGAGAGCTCTGCAAAAAGAAGGGGGGAGGGGTGGATGGAATGCAGCTGCAGGCTCTAAAACAATGCTGAGTCCATATATTTTGTTCCCAGTTAGAATAATGAAAAGAGTGGGGGGTTGAGACAGAATAAGCAAGGTAGGATCAACCATCCTATAGCTCTCAGTCTATAGTACCTCCACTCCTCATCTACTCTACCAAATCCAATCACCATTTGCTTGGGTTAAAAAGCTTATCTGTTAAAATTCAAACACCCATTAAGATTTAAACCCATCAGTCATTTATATCTAAATTGCTTCCATCAGTGAACTATACCAAGGCAAGGAATAAAGTAGGAAGAGAAAGTAGAGCAGGCAAAGATAAACTGAGGGCACTTGGACACATGGAACAGGAAAGCTACAGGGGGACATAGGTAGGAAAATTTAGAAAAGGTGGTCTAAGGTTTCAAATATAAACTGCCTGCTTTGCAATGCTGCTTAGGGCCCAGGGGCAACTAGTATGCTAGAGAAAACCATACTCCCTTCCTAGACTGCTAAAAACTGCAAGGGTCAGAATGGAGAGTTTGGAAGCCTGCACATATTGGTGCCCCATAATTTAGGGTTTCGGCATAACTTGATGCCTCCTTAGAAGATATCCTTTACTTGCATTTCCCAGGAGAAAGAATTAAGGGAAACATCAGCCCTAGAACCCTACTGCTCCTAGTAAGAGAAATGCAGCTCAAACCTTATACTCCTCCTCTAGCCCTCTTCTCCCAAGATAATCCTTTAGTGAAAATCCATGGAGCCCTCCAGGGCTGGTAGAATTAGGCCTGACCCTGGCACATCTCTTCAGATATTATTGCTGCCATTAAAATTTGCAGGAAAACTCAAGAAGCCTTAAATAAACACCTGAACTAAGCCCTCAAATAGAAAATCAGCATGTGCTAATGACTACCTACTAAAAAGCTATACAACAAAATTCAGAAGAATACTTATTCCAGTTAGGATCCCATTCATGAACACTTAGTCACTGAAGAGGAAAAACAGGACTTAATTGTAAAGCTGTCATGTAGAAGCAAAACTCTGACATCCACACAAACATCTCCTTCAAGTAAGCATTACAAAACACATTTAGAAGTACTCTTGGTCTGTGTTGAATGATGTAATTAATCTGACTCTTGAACTGTTTTCCAGTTATAAAGGTTAGAAAGACTATTTATTTAAATTGACACTTTTGCATTTTGTGACATAACAAAAATTCAGAAGTCTGTAGATTTACAATAATCAAGAATCTTCCTCCCTCAGCTTATGTTTTCTCTATAGCTCTAAAAATCCATTTACGGATATTACAAATTTCCATTTTATAGCTAATATATAGAGGCAAATATAGAATACATATTAATTTAAATGAAGCAAAAAGAATAATTGAGTCTACTATTTATTTTATTACTATGAAATATTAATAGTAATAATTTTAAAGTACTGATTCTACTCCTGTAAACTTTATCATCTATCATAAAGACAAAATTCATAAGTCCATTTTATTAGGCATTATCATTTATTGTGCTTTTAAATGCAGTAATAAAATACACAGAAAACTTTGTTTATTCTGTATATATGAAAAACTCAATTTCTACTTGCATATTTCATTTCCTGGTATATACAACTTAAAAAAGTGCACACACAGCAAAATTTTGTTAATAGTAAAAGCAATCACAATCATAACTTGCCTGAAATAAATAATCCCGTACGGATGTTAAGCTGTGATAAAACATACTCACATAATACCTTGATGTACGTTATACTTCAATAAAAAGGTTCAAACATGCAATTATCCATGTTATGGATAAAAAAACACTGTCAATATCAATAACCATATATGAATTTTTTAAAAGTAAGTTAAGGAAATAAGATAATTCAAGCATCTTAAAGATGTCAGAAATTTTCATTTAGTCACAAAGCTCACAGAATGAGTGGCTGATTATAATAAAAGGGTCAACTGAAAATGGATTTTAAAAGTTGAATAGCGTGCAAGAACATTAGATTTGTTTGTTAAATCAATAAGAGTACTCACCCCGTGGAGTCCTTGGAACTGAATTGAAGGTCGAAAAGGAATTAAATTCTATTAAAAGAAACAAAAGAAACAAACAGGTAAACCTTGGTTACTGTGACATAGAACTAAATGTTTAAACTTTAAATCTATGTTATTTGGGCCAGGCACAGTGACTCATGACTCTAATCCCAGCACTTTGGGAGGCTGAAGCAGGAGGATCACTTGAGGCCAGGAGTTCAAGACCAGCCTGGGCAATACAGTGAGACCTCCCCCTCCATCTCTATTAAAAAAAAAAAGAAAGAAAGAAAGAAAGAAAGAAAGAAAGAAAGAAAGAAAGAAAGAAAGAAAGAAAGAAAGAAATATATGTATTTGGTCAGTGTCATAATGTGTGAAAATCTCTTTTCATTATATACTTTCTTTTGCATGTTACTATATTAAGATGCCTTGGATGAACAATATCACACTATTTACATTTCTCTCTGAACCACACAAACAAAATATATTTTTTGGCAGTGCAGCTAATCATGTTTTTGAAACTGACCAACATGATTTGGCAAAAAATGGTTAGTATACCAATTCAATTTTACATTAAAAAAAACTGTATTGTTGCATAGTTTCCTGGTATATTTTTAATAGGGGTGGGAGGAGGGAAGAGATAATTGGAGGAACTTTGCAATACTGTAACAGGATGCTAGAAATATAAAATTAAATATTTGAGAATAAACCTGTTTGCTATTTTCTCACATTTTATCAGAGATTTGTTTTTAATTGAGAGCCAAACAGGTTACCAGTTCTCTCACATGATTCTCACCAGGAGAATGTAATTTCTAGATCAGTGTTTTTTATTATGAGCTTTTTCTTCTTGATAACTTCAATATTTTATCATAGAGTTGTGCATTTAGAAGAAACGCTGTTATCGTAAGTGTCAGCCATAGTCTTTTGCATGATTTCCTGTATTCAAAGTCACCAGCATATTTTTCTATGGGAAAGCTCTTCCAAATTGCCAACAGAAACCCATGAAGAAATCAGATTTGGGTAATGTTTAATGGTAGTACATCAGCCTATAAACTATTCACACCTTCATATTCAAATCCAATGTACAAAAACAGTGGTTTCTGGTCTCATCTCTACCCCAAATAAAAATATAGAGGCACTAATATGTTCCTCACCTCAGCTACAGCACATCACCTACTACTTCCAAATGCTTCCCAAAACTTCTCTGCAGACTTAAAAGTTTACTAATAGGGATTATAATAAATGAAAGAGAAAGAGAAATAAAGATAAGAACTTCTTTAAAAGACAGACCACCTGAATGTAAAATCAAGTGTAACATTAGCTATCTTATTATTATTGATAAAAATGAATAAACAAATATCTTCTTGGAGAAAACATTATAATGGATACTGTTATTGTTCTACTACCATAAAAGATCATTTAACTTTAGACTTATCAGCAGAATCTAAGTACTACTGGGTAACAAATTCATTTACTGGTGTGGGAGAAGTGAGCTTTTTAAAAAGGAAAAATAAAAAAGTAGTACCTGAATTTTTAAAATCCAATTTTTTAGCAGATTTTCATTCTAATTCATGGTCTTTTATGAAAATATAAATATAGATTAACTTTCTTAAGGTGAAAAATGCCACCCCCAAACTACTTTCCACGGCTAAACTCACTCTTCCTGAAGTAATGAAAGCATGCCCATAGGGGCCTAGGTAGCCCCTCTTCATGTGGAAGAGTAAGGTGGCCCTACAATTGAGATTATACAGGTTCATGTTCCAGCTTTCACAATATTTCCATCAGTCCTGTTTTCTGAATGTCTCTCCAAATCAGAAGCACTGAACATAACCTCACTACACTTCCCTCATTACACTTCCCTCCTTGAATCCTGGCAACTCAGAGGTTGTCTTCAGCTCACCAATGAAATTTGAAATTCTCTCTCCAACAAGTTCATTGATTCTTCTTGGTCAGATAAATGCAAACTTCTCAGCTTTCAAATTGCTGATATCCCCACTGGATATCCATCAGTCCTCCCAGCTCTCTGATCACACCTTTCATTTCGAAAGGCTAGTGCCTTTCCTTTCCTCTTTCTAGATCCACTTCATCCTGGAGGCTCACTGAACCTGTTGGGTGATAACTCTGAATCTCTTCTCCATTCCTCAGCTGGCACCTCTGCATAGCCTGCTACTTACTACTGCTGATAGGACATTTTGCATTAGAAACTCACAATGGCAGCAAATCTCAATGACTGGCAAATATGAAACTAATTCCCCCATCCCCAGCCTTCCCAACCAAACCGTCACCTCTTTCTTACTTTTCTGGCAAAGGCACTTTTATCCTCTTGGTTCTCCAGGCTCGCCAGCTTAAAATTAACTTACAGTCTCTTCTCTCCCCGACTTCATATTCTATCAGTCGTTTACATACTACATGCCACTAGAATCACAGGATTCCAAATCCAGATGAGGCCTTAGAGATAATACAGTTGGTGCCTATGCCCCACAGGATCAGAACCCAAGACTCAATCTCCCTATTTTGCCATGCTGCTTTTCTTCTACTACCTTATGTTCCACACACATCTGTTAATGGGGTATTCAAGAGTGTGGGGGCATAATCCCTCATGCCACAGAGTTCATCTTTTAGTTGGGGAAAATTTGAGAATGATTAAGTACTAGGCTAAGTAGCACTGGGAAGTGTAGTAAGAATTCTCAAAAAGGACAATACGGGTTAGAACAGATAAATGTTTATCGAAAAGGTGGCTCTTGAATAGCAGTTTAGAAAAGGTAAGTTCCAAGGAGAGAGAATACCCTGAGGAAAAAAGCAAGAAGACAGGAATGGACACTGTATGGTCAGAGGGCAGGTCTGTATGTGTACGCTTCTTTCCCACTTGAAATACAACAGCAAGGATGAGATCTGACCTGTAAATTCCTGCCTAATTTTTCCTTATCCTCAAAATGTGTCTTCATTTTTAGTTTCTATTTGCTACAGAATAGGGCAATAATTTAAGTTTCAGACCTCAGGATGACTCTGTCCAAAAAGTTTATCACTCTGAAATAATCCTGCCCTAATCCCCTCCCTAACCCCTCACTGATGGGTTTTACTCTTGCCTTTAACTTGATAAACTATTGGAGGCTCTCTCAATTTTTTGTATAAGAGAGTTGCTCAAAGAAGTGTTTTGGGGGAAGGCAGCTCTTTCAGTTATGTGTAAAATAGATGGAGAGAGATGGATCAGGGCAGGGCAGGGGTGGAGAAGTGAGCTAGTGCAGTCCGGGCGGATGCTTTAGAAATACCCTGGAAGTGATAATAAAGGCCTAAGTTAGTATGACTGCATCTGCAGCTAACAGGGGATAGTGGACAGAGCAGATATTCCCCAGGAAAAATGATAAGATGTGCTGAAAGCTTGAATATCAGACACCAAAGAAAGATGATGCCAGCGTGGCTCCAGGGCTCCCAGTCACCAACTCTGGCCACTCTGCCCCAAACTCCCTCAAATTAAGTTCTTAGTCTCCATTTCAAAAGCAAGACCCTTATCACCTCACAACTAGACAATGGCTTTTTCCCTTCCTTGAAGTCCTTCCAAATTGTTCAAATAGCCAGCAGAACCTCTCTCATATACCACTGTTGGCTCACAGTAGTTCTTACCACTGTCTGTCAAAACAAAGCCAACTACTAAATAGAAAACACATCCGCTATCAACCAAGATCAACCAGAATCAACCAAGTTCATCTTCCACTTCCTCCCAACAATAGCTCAGCTATGTTAACCTTTGTTTGTTTTGCAAAGACTTTCCTCTCTAACTCTTTCCTGTTCTTCCAACCTGGCATAAATTCCCAAGCTCTACTTTGCCAATCCATAGTTATTGCTTACTTAACATTCAAGCTCAACATTAATTTCCTCAGTGAGACATTCCTTTGGATAAACCAGAAGTCAAACACTCAATGTTTCAATGTCTTCAAAGACCCAAAGGTCTTTGGATCAGATGGATGTAAGGCAACAAGGAGTGGTGAGTACCTGGAAAATGAATGCCCAAAGGAAAAAAAATCCAAATTTAAAAATGTTAAACCTGTTTCTAGCCAAACAAAACTCTGGTGCCACCATTTTGCTAACTTGGAACTATGTAACTATGAGTTAAATCTCATTAGCTGTTTGTTCAGATCCCAGCATCTACTGTTCCACTACATAAGGTATATTTTTTCATAGGTCGTCTTATTCCTGATTGTTATGATACAGGAGTCTTAGGCATATGTAACTTACAAGTATTACGTGCTCAGCTAAAAAAAAAAGTATTGTAAAATCATTTTGTATATGTTCTCTTTATATATGAAGTATACCACTATACACACTGTACACATATGCAGATTACTATTCAGGGTTGTACAGACAAGACAATATGTACTATTCTTCACAACAATTTAGAAACTTGAAATTTTGACTATATACAATTTTTTTTTTACCTCACGCCCTGAATTTAGAACTTGACTTCTTGACATGCTTATAGTTCTACCTATACAGCTTGACTCCTCAACAAGAATAATTTTTATTTAGTTTTCTAATGTATGGCACAGAGCATTTTTATATCTATCGTCTCAAGTGAGCCTCCTAAAACCAGCCCTGGGTGGTAGGAAAGCATCATTATCCCCCATTTCAGAGACAGAATAAATAATGAGTCTCTAAGAGGTAGAGTACATCGCTTAGGATCACAGACCTGGTGATTAGCAGAGTTGGGCCTTAAATCCAGTCCTCTGAATTCCAAATACAGCACTCTTTCTTTCTCTCTTGCCTCTGAAATGTGTTACCCCCTAGTGCTAAATATTTAAAAGACCTTAAATGTTCACTCAGTTCTTTTGGCATTTTGTTTCCAAGGAAAATGAATTTCATAAAGTAATTATAATTTCCAAAAAAACTAAAGTATAATTTAATTCAGTTTCTGATTAAAAACTGAAAAAAATAGTTTTTTTTTCCTTTAAGGATGATGTATAGTGAAAGAACATAAATATTTGTTACCATTTTATTTAATACATAATACAACCCTCATTTATGGAATAGTTGTATGTACTTATCCAAACAGGGCAAACTAAGCTCATTGTTACTCAGAAATTCTTTTAAGATATCTAGCAATCTAGAAAAATACTTAAAAGAACCTCAAAGGCTTTACTGATTTTAATCCCAATTTTAGAAAAGAACATGTTAACTAGGCTGCAGCTCTTGAATGTTTTTAAAAATGCCATAAGGCCGGGCGTGGTTGCTCACGCCTGTAATCCCAGCACTTTGGGAGGCTGGGCGGATCAAGAGGTCAGGAGATAGAGACCATCCTAGCTAACATGGTGAAACCCCGTCTCTACTAAAAAAACGAAAAATTAGCCGGGCGTGGTGTGGGCACCTGTAATCGCAGCTACTCGGGAGGCTGAGGCAGGAGAATGGCGTGAACCCGGGAGGCGGAGCTTGCAGTGAGCCGAGATGGCGCCACAGCACTCCAGCCTGGGCAACAGAGCGAGACTCCGCCTCAAAAAAAAAAAAAAAAAAAAAAGCCACAGGAAGAAACAGAACTCTACACCACTTATTTTGTATCTGATCACTCACTGTGTTATTAAGAGAGCCACCAGGAAAAAGTTTAGAAGTCAATACCATTATAAGCAAATGTCTAAAGCATGTTAGTTTTTTATCCAAATTTTTTTAGCCTAAGTTTAATTGTATAAACATGACCTCAACTCATTGTATCTTTAAACATTTGCTGAATACATTCCCATTAGAAATGAGTTTCAGGTAAGGCTTCAACTTTTGCTTTTAGCTTTAAGTAAATATTTTCACCAAGTAGCTCTTCTGAAAATCAAGTTACTCTAGGGCTTAAGGGAATAGTATTTGAGCTATAAGTAAGAGAGTTATCTTGTATCTATTTCCAACCAAGAACACAAAGGCAGATTGTAATTGGCTAGGGAAACTCCTTCAACAACCTGATAAAAGTGATGGTTTGCAGTCAAAAGATTCTGTCAAATTTTAGTACTTTCACTGCTGTTAGAAGCTCCTTGAATTTACCCTTTATACCTCTTATGAAATGTTGGGCATTCCTAAGCACAGAATAGTAGTATAGGCAATGCTAAAATGCTCTTAAGTTTGGTTATACTCTTGACATCTGCATTTACAAGCCAATGCTACTGCAACAAGAATTGCTCTATGACCAAAGAGATCTATGTACACTTATTTCCAGGGACTATTCCTCACAATATATCAGAACTATAAAAGTAATATATAATTTACTGAGTCATTTTCCTAAGAAATATTCATTTTCCTAAGGAATATTAATTCTGACATGATTCCTTTGGGGTAGGAGAAGAGCACAGCTGCTTTTTTGGAGTTGAATAAAAAAGTTATCCTATAAAGGTAGTTTATAACCATCTCTTGATTATTTACATATTGCTTACCCATGTAAACAAATTAAATGTGTGGTTACCTTTCCCTTATCAACAACTGTCAGTTTTACAAATATACAAGCAAGAAATAGCATTCTGGGCCTAGAAAATAACAATATTTCTAAAAAATATTATAGAGATCTTTCCAACTTTATTCTTTAAGGTTAGAGATGTTTTTGAGACACCTTTAGCTTCCCTTTTGAACCCATCATGGAACTTTGAGTTAACTAAAGGTTAACTCTTGAATTATTCCTTACTTAATTCAAGAATTCTTAAATTATTTGAAATCAATCAGCAAGTATTTATTAAATACTTGGTATCTACCTTTGTATCTAAGCTGCATTATAAGCCACGATAAAGATACTGCAAAAAAAAAAAAAAATTCCAATGTCAAATATAATTTTGGAACTTTGCCCAAAACAAAAAAACTTTCTATAAGTGGTGATGGTTCAAGTGAGTACTTAAAGTGGATTGTTTAAAGAAACAGTTATAGCTAACCAGTTACTATTTGAGCGTTTACAATGTGTCAGGCACTATCCATTTTTACTACCACCTCTGGGAATTCTCAGAAGCACCCTTGTGGGGTAGATACTATTATTCTCATTTCTCAGGTAAGTTCTGTGAATTACTGAAGGCTACACGGCTAATAAGTGACCTGGGGCTCAGAACTGTGCTCTTATTCAGCATTTTATATAGTTAGTCTTTCCTGCCCCTCTTCAACAATAGTAATATGAAATTTGAAACTGAAAGCCAGAGAATTAAGAATCACTTTTTTGGTTTTGCACTATGGCAGAAGGAAAATACCAGACAATTTGAGAACTTGTTTTTACTTGCACTAGTAAAAAGTAAATAAGTAGACATGCTTTTCCCTGGGATGCAACTTGGATAAAATAGATCATCTTTCTTTCCCCCTATGCTATTTAAGAACTGGTAGTAATGATTCTTTTGTTCAAGAGTCACTTTTTTCTTTGTTCTTTAGGACATCATCTGATAGAGAACCCAAAGAGGACTATTTAATAATTATATTTTAACCACTGTAATAAAAAATATCTAGGCAAGGAGAGAGGAGGAAGAAAGAAAATTGGAGTTAAAAGCAGAAAATAGCACAAGAAATCAGACAGTTGATCCTGAAGAAATAAATACACTCAGCTCTTGTTAAAAGCCAAGAATATGCTTAGAATAATACATGATATGAAATTTAGAAATAATCCAAAACTACTTTAAAAAATGGTATCTCCTTCTTTGCCTCAAACCTTTTATTAGATGCCAAAAAGAAAGTCATTAAGCTTCACAAAACCAATCTAGTATTTTTCCCTGTGAGTCAATGTAACCTTAGATTCAAAAGAAATTCCTTTTCTGCAGATTTGGAAGAACCAGATTAAAGAACATATGAAGTAAAGAATAATTTCTTTCTAGCCACTACAGCATGGAAAGAGTGAAATATAAGGGATTATCAAAACCAACATCTATTTAGCACAATCCTTGTTTTGAAAGATAGCTTCTAGAAAACGGTGGCTATCTGATACATGCCAAGTTTTATTTATATATATATATATATATATATATAAAATCTTCATATATATGGTTGTCTTAAATCTTAGGATTTCAAATAGCTCTTGAACATGGAAGGCAAAAATCTAAACCAAACAACCAGCCAAAAAGTTAGTTACTGTGAACCAGCCTTTAAATCAACAACACTTGGCCAGGCATGGTGGCTCACACCTGTAATCCCAGCACTTTGGGAGGCCGACGTGGGTGGATCACAAGGTCAGGATATCGAGACCATCGTGGCTAACATGGTGAAACCCTGTTTCTACTAAAAATACAAAAAATTAGCCAGGCGTGGTGGTGGGCGCCTGTAGCCCCAGCTACTTGGGAGGCTGAGGCAGGAGAATGACGTGAACCCAGGAGGTGGAGCTTGCAGTAAGCCGAGATTGTGCCACTGCACTCCAGCCTGGGGGACAGAGCGAGACTCCGTCTCAAAAATAAAATAAATAAATAAATAAATAAATCAACAACACTTGAAGCATAGTATTCCACCATTTTTCCCCCCAGATTTAATGTGGGCCTTATAATTGTATAATTAGCTTATATGTCAAATCTGACTGTAAATGCAAATAAAGATTTGTTTCCTGGGATCATGAACTCTAAAGCAGAAGTATAAGGAGAAGTGGTAAAATAAGCTTAGATTGGAAGATGAAGTTTTTTTTTTAAAACTAGAAATTAACAAAATGTGGCATCTAAAACATTTTTTACAAAGGGAGCCATTGGGGACTTGAAACTGGGAGACTACTTGATCATATTTAATGTTCTGAAAAGATCACTCTAGCTGCTGTGGATTATGGGGGAAGGGTAGAAACTTGAAGGCCACCTCGAAGTTTATGGCAGTGATCCTGAGGAGAGATGATGGTAACTGGGACTGGAATAGCAGTAATGGGTGGGGTTAGATTCAGGATATTTTGAAGGTTGACAGTACTTGCTGATAGATCAAATATGTCAAGAAAACAGGAGACAAATCAAGGGTTGCTAGTCAATTTCTAGGCAATTTGATAGAGAGTTCTGCCACTTACTGAGATAGGGAACACTTACGTAGATAGAGATTTGAGGAGTAAAATCATGAGTTATTTTTAGAAACAGCAAAGATATGGAATCAACCTAAATGCCCATCAAAGGTAGACAGGATTAAGAAAAGGTGGTACATATATACCATGGAATACAACACAGCAACGAAAAAGAATGAGATCATGTCCTTTGCAGCAACATAGATGGAGCTGGAGGCCATTACCCTATGCAAACTAACACAGGAACAAAAAAACAAATACTGTATGTTTGCATTTATAAGTGAGAGCTAAACATTGAGTACGCATGGACATAAAGAGGGGAATAACAGACACTAGGGCCTACTTTGAGGGTGGAGGGTGGAAGGAGGGTGAGGATCAAAAAACTACCTATTGGGTACTATGCTTATTACCTGGGTGATGAAATAATCTGTGCACCAAACCCCCATGACATGCAATTTACCTACATAACAAATCTGTACACATACCCCGAACCTAAAATAAAAGTTAAAAAAAAAATCTTACTTGATCCCTCATGGAATCTCTTATCAACAAAGGAGAGGATCTTTTATAATAACAAAATCAGGTAACACTTTTATAATTTCCTTTATGTCTGTACTTATTGAAATAGTTGATTGTCAGAAGATAGTTTTCTCCTTGCAATGATTAGCCATACCCTTGAGAAAAACTCCTAAAAGGGTATAAAACACAGTTTGGATATGTAAGGTTTGAGATATCTATTAAACTTTGATGAGGAAGTATATTGGAAATCAGTACTTGGAGCTAGAGAAAAGGATAGATCTGTAGATAAATATTTGGGAGTCATTAATGTATAGATGACATTTAAATTCAAAGGAGTAAATGAACTCACCTAGGGAGACTGAACAGATAAAGAGAAGAGATAGAGACCTCCAACATTCAGAGGCCAGTCAAACAGAGGAAAGTAGGCAAAGGAGAATGAGAAAGAATAGGCAGAGAGGTAGGAGGAAAATCAGGAAAGTGTTTCTAATAGGAAGAAGTGGTCAAGAGAATGGAATACCACTGAGGTCTGGTAAGATGGAAACAAAGAGATGACCACTGGATTTTAACAGGGACCTTGGCAGGTATAACCTCACGGGTGTGGTGGAAACAACGGGCTGAGCAGAGGATGGCAGGTAAAGAAGACATCTCTTTGAACACAGACTTTATAGTGTTCATTTTTTTTCACATTTGCCTGCTTCTACTAAAATGACAAGCACTTTCTTGGCAGGGACCATTCATGACTTATTCAGCTTTCTATCTCCAATGCCTAGTTCTATCCCTGGCAAATGTCAGAAGATAAATACATGTTTGCTGAGTGAACAAACGAATATTTGGTAGTTTAACTCTACCTCTTAACTTTTTATTAAAGAAAAAACATCTTAAGATACTCAGCTGACTTTTTATTACATGGACACTTTTTCTGGTTCTTGAGGTATCATGGTTTCTAATAATGGAGCCAAAAGCAATGATATTAAATGTTATCTTAAAATATGCTAATACTTGTTTCTAGCTAAGCATATTTAAGTCTTAAAGTATCTCTGTGAATCTTATAAGAAAGTTCAAGCCTGGCTACACCCTTGAATAAGCTCACAGTTGAGTGAAAAAGTCTTCCAGACTAGGTTATCTCCCTGGATCAAGAACCAAGCGCTCATAGTAGTCCATTACAATGTGTATGTATAGCAAAAGTTTTATGCACTCATGATTCTTTTGTTTTGTTTTTCATAAGGAACTGCCAATAAAAAAGAAATAAAGGAATCAAAACACCAAAACAGAAATAGAGGTAATGTGAGGTAATTGAAAGCACTCCTTCAAGGACTTTAGGAATTATACTATTTCAAAATAAAACTTGAAATGTAAATCCAGGAACATTATATAGAGTTACTTACGTTTCATTAATCAATAGGACAGAAACCACAGAAGGTCTGATTTCCATGTTAAAATAAAATTAGATTTCATATTATCAGTGCTTTATGATGGCCTTAAGTACAATTTATAGACGTTATTCAATAAAGAAAGTCTATAAAAATACAAACAAAATTTAAAATGCCCTGCTGAAAACCAAATTTTTTTCCCAAAGAATTTCAACTTTCCTCAAAACATCAACAATCTCCAAAATTTCCATCCAAATAAAACAGTTTATATAAGACATGTTAAGTAATACAGCACTGTTTTATATATCTGTCTGCCTCAAACTCCTGAATATACTTCACAAATATAAAACATCTAATCAAACCCAAGTCTTTTCATTATCAACTAAAAGACTGAGTGAATGTTCACCAAAATATCACTCACATCTTTATCTCTCCTACCCCCAACTCCACTCTCCCAACTGCTTCCAATTTCCCTTTTTCTATTAGGGGTACTCCTCCTAGTGCCAATGGCTAGAAATCTCAATTCAATCCTGCTTCTTTAAAATATCTTGTTAAATTATTCTTTTTTTTTTTTTTTTTTAAAGACAGAGTCTTGCTCTGTCGCCCAGGCTGGAGTGCAGTGGTGCGATGTTGGCTCACTGCAAGCTCTGCCTCCCGGGTTCACACCATTCTCCTGCCTCAGCCTCCTGAGTAGCTGGGACTACAGGCGCCTGCCACCATGCCTGGCTAATTTTCTTTTCTTTTTCTTTTTTCTTTTTTTTTTTTTTTTTTGTATTTTAGTAGAGACAGGGTTTCACCGTGTTAGCCAGGATGGTCTCGATTTCCTGACCTCGTGATGCGCCCGCCTCGGCCTCCCAAAGTGCTGGGATTACAGGCGTGAGCCACTGCGCCCGGCCAATATCTTGTTAAATTCTATAGACTCTATTCATCTCCTGCCTCTCCCACCAACACCCTAGGGTGGACTCCAGTTATCTCTGGCCTGGACCACAAACTTCTTCCTAACTTGTCTATATCCTTCCAGATTCACATTATAGTCATCCTGCACACCAGGGCCAGAATAATCCTAAAACGTAGATCAAATTACCTTATATTTCTACTCTGTTTACAGAATAAAATCCAAACTTCTTAGTAAGGTAATGAATCTGCTCTGACCTACTTTTTCTCTCTTAAACTCAACTACATTTTTCTCTTGCCCTTCATGTTAAGCAGAACAGGGTCTTTATGGCAATTCTTGGAGCTTGCCCTAGCTACCACTCTTCTTTGCTTACCTATGCCATTGTTTCTGCTGGAGATGTGGTCCCCATCCAGTTTCTGTCTGCTAAAATCTTGCTAAAATCCTTTAAGACCCAAGGATTTTAGACCAATAACATATAGGATCCCTGTGAAGGAAAGAAACTCATGCCATTTGTTTAACAATCTAGTTACTATGAAACCAGCAGCCAAATGCCCTTTCTGTAGAGGTCAATTCAAGGTGATAATTTTATTCATGAATCTTCAAGGAGCTTATAGCTTAATTAATAAAATTCCCTTTTCTTATATCCTGAATTAAACCATGCAAATGCCAGTTTTGGTCTTTGCTGGCAAAGTATTAGTGGCAACTCTTAAACCAGTTCTTCCTGAAG
Source organism: Pan troglodytes (assembly GCF_028858775.2). Taxonomy (NCBI): domain Eukaryota; kingdom Metazoa; phylum Chordata; class Mammalia; order Primates; family Hominidae; genus Pan; species Pan troglodytes. The sequence continues at coordinate 20,159,837 of NC_072402.2, read as the reverse complement.
ATTTAACATTGGCTCTCAAGAGCCATAGTACTGCCACAGAAAAAAATAGGAAGGAAGGAAAGAAGGAAGGAGATAAAAAAAGACAGAGATAGCAATCCTCGCTGGTAACCTGACCCGAGTTATGCTGTGTTTTCCAGCTTTAATTTGCTCTAAAGACATGGACATTAATTTATTATATTCTACTCCAGAACTGCGGTAAATTTGTGCATCAGTTATAGGAAATTCTGTATGGAGCTGAGGTATGCAGGACAGTCAGATGTTGGGTTATATACATGTTGTTTTCTTTATTGTAAGACTTAGTTCATCTTCAATGTAGGAATGTCCATAATATCACATTTTAGGGACATTTTCTCAAACAATCCAAAATACATTTGGCCCAATCTAGCAAATGGTGGGCTGGATCTAGTGCCGGGCTCCTAAGCTTCTCTGTTGCAGAGAAAAGGGTCATCACAAATTGTTAAAAGTGACCTAGCCTTAGTTCAGCTGAAATTCTCATTTTCCTCTCTCTGCTGGCTTTATCACCAATTACCTAATAAGCCTTATGAACACAGCTTCTGTAATTTTTCACAAGTGCAAATGGAGCAAATGGAAAGGCTGAATCTGGTGATTGTCCTTGGTAAGCTTTTCTGTAAGTCATTCCAAGAATTCTACGCCCCTTTCCTTTTAAATTCTTTTCTTGAATATGTTCCAATCCTTCACATATGTTCTTTCTTTCTCTTCCCAATTCTGGTGCCAAGCTTCCCTGTCTATCTTTTTAGGCAATCTGGCTACTACTTTTCTCAGGGAGGAACACCCTCCTTTGCATTGAGCAACTGGGCATCTGAATAAACTTTCCAAACACTGAAGGATGGGGCACAAACTTGACTTTACTTGATAAAAAGCATTTTAAAATCAAGCACAGACTGAAAATGGGTCTAAGTTAAAAGTCAGTAGGATTAATTTATTTAAATTAAACTTGGCTACATTTTAAAAGTGGAGCAAATAGAATCTGCTAAAGCAAACCTCACTGTTTTACTTAATAAACATGTCCAACAGTGGTGGCAGTGCTGTGCTGGCAGGTCTGGATGCTCAAGTGGTGGCTTAAGAACAGTCTTCTGTATTTATAAGGCAGATTATTGAAAACACATACAAAATATGGGCAGGCAAAAAAAGAAAGAGAAAAAAGCAGAGTATGAGTCTTTTCTGTGTCTTAAACTATAATGAATCAAATGCTAAAAAGTTCACCTGGTAGAAAAAAAGGATAAGGCAAGGAAGTCACTTACCCTCTGACCTATGGACTCAGTGATTTAACAAAAGGTCAAGTAACACATTGAAGGGAGCTACTATGAAGGACAATAATTTTGGAGGCTTAAATAAGAACTTATGCTTTGTAAATAGCATCTAAAATTATGAAAAATTCAATGGCAATATATATGTACAAATTTTAAAAACATTATCACTTTCCTAGAAGACACTAACAAAGGCAGAAAAATGTATTTCAATCCAATGGAGTTGACAAGAGAAAGTGTTAGCAGAATCCCACTTAAAGGCATCTGCTTTCTGATCTTCAGGGATAGAGCAGGAGTAGCCCCTGCCCCCAAACACAACTATGCAAGACTGTTTATGTAATAGTCAGCAAACATGGTAGTATTATTTGAGCCACCACCTTTGAAACTTTGAGTAAACATTTTTTAAAAACTAAACTGACAGGCTCAGCAACAAAATCTGAAAATAATGCTTTGATATAGTTTTTGTTATAAAAGTAAGTTACTCAAACATCAAAATAAAGCCAGCAGCATTACTGAGGAACCTAGCTAAAATGTATTTTTAAATGTTGGATTTTAATTTTAAATATAGTTTTCCATTTGGGGGAAATATGTAATTACAGTAATATATGCTCATTTAAAATATGTAGAGCTTATGTAGACCACACAATCACAGATAACAATTTAAAATGACTATAAAGTTGTAATTTGTGATTTTATTTATTTAGCAACTTTTCTCCTCATTCAAAATAATCTACATTTTAAAAGGTTAATATTGTAGATATCTGTATTATCATGTCTAAATTTTTCTGCCAATCATGAAAATAACTTTCCAGTTAACATGATATACAATCAACTTGAAACCATTTCTGTATTCAAAGTGAGTAGGAAAACAACTTTTAGAAGATATTTACTCCAACTATAACTCTCATTGCTGGACTCACAATGCCCCTCTGCCTGTTTAGAAAGGCTCCCAAGATCACTTCTCTAAAAATAGGAAACCTGAATAATGAAGGTCAAGTAGGATTATGTGTCTTTTGAAACAGTGAGGAATTTTAATTTGAAAAAAAAACAAGATTTCAGAATTTTCATCAAATATTCTGTTTCCACGAACCCTTAGAACGCTGTAAATTTGCTCAATTACATCTAAAGAAGTTCTCTGTTCTGCCTAAATCATAGCTTCCTAAAATTTTTAAATTCACTTCTCTGAAGCCTTACGTCAAAGTGGGTTAATTTAGAAGAGTAACTCCAATAGACAAAATAATTCGGACAAAAAAAGAATTCTCTGATGCTTAATTCAGCAAATTAACCTGTTGAAACTTCTGGCTCTTAGTCATTAGAAGAGAAGGAGTAATAGTCATCACTTTACATAGGCCAGAGCTGCTTAGAGGCTACCTGCCATCAAGTACCCTCCTATATGAGTACAGGAATGGTGGCGGACAGTTTTATATGAGAAATTAAAACCATCTTCCCCCCAGAGAGAACAGGTTTGACCACTAGAAACCTCTTCCCAATTAGCCAATCCATGTGAACATGTTCCCAAACAGCAGCTTCAATTTAAAGTCATGAGCCCTATTTCTAATAACGATGGAAGACAAGAAAGACCAAATTAATATCCTTCCACTGGAGGATAAAAGCTCAGCCAGATGCCTACTGCTAGCAACTGTTACTGTGCCCATAGAGGTACACTGGTCTGGCTGAGTCAGGAGGAGGGGCACTGAGGACACACAGGTGGGTGGAGCCTGCAGTAAGTACCAACGGTACATTCAGTCACCAGAAAGGTATCTATCTCATTTTTTTGGTTTCTTCCCAGTTTTCATCCAACTGAGGTTGACAGTTTCACTCCAATTCCTGCTTGCTTGTCCACACCCCTTAAAAAGTGTTTCCATGGCTGAGCTGACAGTGAGTCCTGATAGGAGCTGGTTAAGGATGGTCAGCTTATGTACCATCCCCCGCATGCCACTGTTTCTACCACCAGTTTTGCAGGAGAAAAGGAATCCTAGGACTAATACAAGCTACCTGGCTCCATGCTTTAAGGTAGAGAGATCTGGGAAAAAGTCTTCCTCCTTTCCCTTTGCTGCCTCTGTAGAGACCAACCAGACCCATAAATGGGCATGTACAGAAATGGAAAAAGTACTAGAAGCAGTCAGAAGCAAACAAAGACATTGACGACTTTGGTACCTCTTAAAAAGTAATTTTTTTTTTTTAATTAAGAACTAAGTGGTGGGTTGGCAGAGAAAGAATTTTTGATCTTCTGTCTCCTGGAAGCTACTGGTATATAAATGCAGGGGCTTTTAGAGCACTGTAAACTTAATCCCAAATATGAAAACACTAGGGTATAGGAAGCAGAAATGAAGGCCATACAAAGGTAGGAAAACAAAGCACTCCCTTCTGGGGCCTCCAGTGGTCATGCAGATCATGACCAATTACTGTCACTTCACTTTCCCTTCCCCAAGTGGACCTCCTCATCTGCCCGCTTTCCCCACAAGTGTACACTGTCAATCTTGCTGTAATCAACTGTACAGTTGCCTGTTGTTTTCCCAAGGTAGCTGGCTGACCTACTGCCCCCAGAGATGCCTCTTCCCACCCACTGTGTGTCAAGTCTTTCTCTGCTCCTCGAGTCTGCTCCTGAATAGGGGCTGGCCGCCTCCTGCTGACTTCTTTTTCTCTGGGCCTCTGGGTTTTCTCTTCACATCCCCAGACCTACCTTCTTCCCACTGCCATTCCTTCCCACGCCCTTCCCTTGGAACAGGCAAGCTTATCTTTCCATCTTGCAAGGCTGAGTTTCTCTCCAGAGTTTCTCTCCACTGTCTGCTTCTGTCCCTCTGCTTGTGTTTCTGGCTTCCCCCATATGGGCCTCCCACTCCGTCTGATGCTGGTCTCTTCACTGCAGGTGCACCTATCTAGGAGTAGCTATTGGCACATGCAGTTTTCTATTTCTTGTATCTCTCCCAGCCATTCTTGAGATTTTCTCTCGAGATTTCACTGTATGTAGGACGGTACCTTTCTCCCTGTGCATGCACTCCTCCCTGACGCCCCCTCACCCCACCACACAAAGTCTGTGAGTCCTTTTCACCATATGCTTCTCTGGTTAGTAACACAAGTGTCCTAGCACGTACATTCATGTGTCCACCCAATTCTGTGAGTACCTTCCTAACAATACACTCACCTCTGAGCCTCCACTGCTGTTTACAAATACCCTATCATGTGAGTTCATTTTCTATCCAAAGTGTGCACAACTAATGCCTTCCTCTGTGTGCACACTTATGGGGTGGGGGGGGCTCTCTGAATACACTCCCAGTAAACCAGGGTTCACACCTCTCCTGCCGCTCTGCCTCAGACTCTGCCTTCGCTCTATGTATTTAAAGTGCCTGGCACTAGTGGGAGCTCAACAGATGTCAATTCTTTCCCCCACTTTTAGCTGAATAACTATGTGAATCTGTGTCTCGGTGTCCTTCTGCCCCTCTGTCTGTTTTACGAGACCGGTTGGAGTGTGTTCCTCAGTACAGAACGGGCTATTTGTAAGATGCCCCGTGGGTTCTATCTCCCTTCCGACTCTCTCCTCTCCTGTAAAACGTTACAGGTTCCCCCATATGGCATATCCCTCCCTCACGCGATGTATCCACTCCGGTCTCCCACATAGGCACACAGTACTGCATGTCCATAAACTGTTTCCCCATGCACCCTGGTTACCGCGTCCCTTCTCGGTGCTTCCCTCTCTCTCCCATTTTTTTTCCAACATGAAAGCGTCTGGATTTGTAGTCCAATTACAGTGTATGTGCGCCTATCTGAGCCTCTCTCTGTACTGGAGGGGTGTGTGTGTATATGTGTGTGTGTGTGTCCATGGGCTTCTCTCGAAAACGAGGGGTGAGAGGCCCGAGTCTCTGCCCGGGATGCATTGTATCCTCCCCACACCTTCTGGCTCGTTCCCCGTTTACACTTCCCAGAGTCAGCCCAAGACGCCGGGAGCTTTTTCGGGTACGTTGAGCGTCCGTGAACCTCTCTCTCCAGAACCCGATGTCTTGCTCCCGGGGAGCGCTAAGTGTGCGTGAGTCCTCAGGTCTCTCCCCAGGGCACTGTGTTGGTTTGTGTCCGTCCCGGACGCGGCGCGTCTCCAGTAACGCGATGCGCCGGTGTCCCGGAGTCCCTGGGAATGCAGGTGTGTCCCCTCCCCCCCGCGTACGCGAAGCGCCAGTGTCCCCGCCGTTCCAGTGTGCGCCGCCCCCTTACACGGACTGCCTAAGTCCCTATCTCTATGAGTACACCGTGTGCCCCTCACCATGCGCCCGAGTCCCCATCCCTTCGAGCACACAGTGTGTCCCCTGATACGTGGAGCGCCTGTGTCCCCAAGTCCCTGGGAATACAAGGTGTGTCCCACCCCCACACGCGGAGCGCCTGTGTCCTGTCTCTGAGGATCCACCGTGCCTATGTAACTGGAAAACGCGGACAGCTGGTGCCCGCGAGTCGTCCCTGGTTCCTTGCCCATACGCTGCTCGCTACCCTCCTTCCCCGCCGAGGGTAGCGTGGTCATCTCACTTCTCTTATCGGGGCCTCTCTCCCTCCTTGGGACCCAACAAGCCAGGAAATCCTCGGGGGCCGTCGGAAAGTCCCGCAGCGGCAGCGCAGCCGACCCAGGGCTGCGGCTGCCTCGGCCCCGCCGCCAGGGGCCGCCCGACTGCCCGCTTCCCCAACGCCCAGGCTAGCCCGGGACCGCGGCGTCAGCCACCCTGCCCGGCCCTGCCCTGCCTGGCCGCTGCGGGCGCTGACGGTAGCAGCTGCCAGCCACGGCTCCGCCGGCCCCGCACCCGGCGCCCGGGCAGGGGAGGCGCGGCCAGGCCGTGAGGGGTGCGCTCTGCCTCTCTGAGCCCAGCCTGCCGGCCGGCCCGCTCACCTTGTGGCTCTGGTAAGTCTCGAGCGCCCGGATCGCCGTCTCGGTGAGCTTCACATGCAGTACGGTGATGTTGTCCTGCCCCAGCCGTCCGCACGACAGCCCATAGCGCTGCTCCTCCCGCAGGCCCCCTGTCCCCCCCGCCGCCATCTTAAACTCCCCGGGGTGCCGCCGCCGCCGCCGCTCCGGCTCTAGCCTCCACTGCGGCCGCGGCTGCTTGGGCTTCTGCAGCCGCCGCCACTGCTAGGGCCATCCCGCTGCTGACGTACTGTCATATACTGCGCGGAGCCAGACCTCGGACTGCCACCGCCGCCACCCGCCCCACCCTCCGGCCCCGCGCCCCGCCCCGGGCTCGTCTCATTGGTCTCGTTCCCTTCAGAACCGCCCTCATCGGCCGCCCTCCACTCTCACGGGGGCGGGCCCAAAGTCACTAGAGTTTTGCTCCTGGGACGGGACGTCCGAGAGGTAAGAGGCTGACGTCTAGGTGACGCGCCAACTTAATCATGTCTGACGTCACGTCTGGTCGTCTTGGCTAGCCGGCCGAGATTGGCCAGGCTGGCTTGGGGACTCCCCTGCTAATTGGAAGTCCAGGTTGCCTGGTCTGGTTACCTGGAGTTGGAGCCCCGCCCCTGTGGGGGATAGTAGTGAAAAGTCAGAATTGGGGAATCTCGCCCTACGCGGGTGGTCCTTGGAGAGGAGGATCTCCACCTCCACTATGTAAGGGGATGGCCGTGACCAAATAAGGACTTTGTTCCCCGACGGCTGCGGAAGCTGTGGAACTTGGTGCGTGCGTGTGGGGGAGGACGCAGCAGGAGGACTCGCTAGAGAGCCGCTCCTCAAAACTCCTAGTACTGTAGTTGAGCAGACGGCATTGGGAGGAAACTGCTCACTCTAAACTTGAAGTTATCGGGTGCCACACGCAGAGCTTATAAAAACAAAAACAAAAACCCTTGAAATTAGTGAGTCGACTCTTAGATGTAGGAGTTGTGTTAGATCTTGTGGAGCATCTTAAGGACAAAATCACGCGGGAGGTTAAATGCCTTTCGTATGGTGGGCATGGTATAATAGAGAATTGAGCTTCGAGGTCTTTCCTACGCCATGCCCTGTTGTGATTCTCTGGGATCACAACTGGTTGGGATGATATCTCCTTAAAAAGGACTCTAGAAGAAGAGTAAAACTGGCATTGATCTAAATTAAAAGAAACCTCGACAATTCTCATTCTCTAATTCAGTTTGAGTATTGTCCTTTTTATTTGATAGGGCTGTGTGAAAACCTAGCTAGGGTTTAAAGGTAAGAGGCTGTCGAGGTTAAGCGGAGGAGATGGGGGCGTGAGGGGCGTGCAAAGGCCTGGCATACTTTCCATTCCATCCACAGGATGCTTCCTGTGTAGGCGTGGCTAAAAGAGGGAGCCTAATCTGGAGTCCCTTTCAGATTGTGTGTGGATAGACTGACAGTTCCTGTCAGAGGATGGATTAATTGGTTGATCAGAAACACCAGATAAAACAAACCATTGAAAGCTTTCAAACTGTTGAAAGGCAGTTTAAAAAAGTTCTTTTAATAAAAAAACTGAGACGCTTGTTTTTACCCTCAGCTTATAAAACCATGTTCTGTTCCACTGGGATTCCCCGGGAAAGTTTATAGATATTTAATCAGTATTTTTCATTATTTTAAATGGATTAGGGCCATGATTCCATGTCCTCCCCTCCCAATAAATGCCTTCCCCACCGTACGGGTACACTCCTTTTTGATTCAGACCCTCAAACATAGTAGGTGTATAATGTGAATTACAGAATGAATTGGATTAAGTGGAAACACCTGTATTAAGTGTTGCTCCACAGGAAAACAGTTTGTAAATTGACTTAATTTCAATCCACTAAGATTGGCTAGTTGTTAAGACGTGATTAACGCTTGCTAATTTCATTTACTTTAGTGATACAGTGTTATCTTAAATTCATGTAGTAGAGAAATTAAGGTAATCATCAAATTGGATTAAAAAGTTTACTCTTAGAAGGGAAATAGAGGCTTTACTACCTAGTTTTCTCCGCTTTCCAAAAGTAGAAACCTTATTCAAATAGTTCATCTCTAAGCGGACTATAATCTAAAAATAATTCTGTACTTGAACTTTTCTTTTCTCTCTCTCTTTTTTTTTTTTTTTTTTTTTGATAGTAAAGGACTGAGCACATAGCTAAAGCCTTAATTATTTGGGAGGTGAGGGGGAAGGGATGTTTGACCGGAACAAGTAAAACCTGTATCCCACTGCTTTTCCGGTGAATGTGGGTAAATCCCCACCCACATGATATCCTAACTTGGCCTACTCTTACTCAGAATTTCTGATGACATCCAAGGGGGTGGGGGAGGAGTAAGGATGGTTTTCGTTGTAGTTTTCAAATATCTGACCTGTAGCTTCTTACTAGTAATTGATTTTTTAAAAAAATTATAATAGGAAAATTTTTCTCATGCCCTATTTTAGTGGGTAACAAATCTTTCACGGATTAATATATTATTGTAGTGAGTTAATGTTTGTTTGTATTTTTCCCCTTTTGAGCTTTTCAACTGTGGAAGGAGGAAATGATCAAGTACAAAGTAATATGGTAATCTAGCAGTGTCTTTTCATTGATGTCTCACAGGCATAGTACACATTATGCCTGCCTGAATCAGATGGTCAAGTTATGATGCTGGTTAGAATAATTTATTTTGAGGAGGCTGATGAAAGGTGCTTTTTGGGAAGGTTGCCATTTTATACATATTTTCTGTATCTTTATCTGGTTTAAATAATTAAATAATCATTGAATACCAGTTAAGTATAACATGCTGTAAAGGATTTAAAAATTAAACTGTAAAGTCTCTAGAGGAATTTTCTGTTTCAGTGTGGCAAGTGAACCAGTATAAAAGCAAAGCAATTAGAAAATTAGTAAATGCTAATTTGGACGGTGTTGGTGATAAGCTCAAAAATTCAAAGAAAGGAGAAGTCTGAAGAGGTTTAATGGAGGTGATAGAACTTGAACAGCTCTTGAGGGTTGAGTAGATTCTAGATAAGTTGGAGGTGGTATAGATGGAGACAGCCCAACTAAAAATGATCTTCATGATGATTCCAGGTGGACACATTAGTTTTATGAAAGGAGGAACTGAGACCCCCATTTATTTAAAAGCAACCTGCCTAACATAACCAGGAGAGGCAGGGTCGGAATCAGCTCTTTAAATGTCCTTCCAGTCCTTATATACACTGAGTAGCTATGGATTAGATTTAATAACTGAGAAGAAATCTGTCATATAAGACAGTTCAGTGCAGGAAAAAGGCTAAAAGGAATTTGATGCAGGGCCTGCTCCATCTCTCATGTCTAGTATACAGTGTTGGCAAAGGATATGTGAATATCAAGGCCTTCTCTGGCCTTCAAATGCTGGGCCACCCCTCATTCCAGGTTGCTGCATATTTAATGACTGTTTCTCACATCTTTGGTACAGAGGTCACCAATTCAGATGCCTTCAGGGACCACTGGATATCCAAATGAGTGAAAAAGGGCAGATACAATGTCATAGGGACTGAAGATGCTGGACGGTAGTGAGCTGGGAGGTTTAAAGGGCTCAGTGATTTCTTGGTTCAGCTGATTGTTGCCAGGTGAACATAAGGTGGCCCAATGTTGCCAGATCTTCTGTTTTTTTTTAAAGCTGAGAAACAAAGATTTTTATGTAAATCTCCTAATATTTATTCTGTAACACTTAAGTTAAAAATTTTAATAAGCATTTTCTGGACACTAAAAAAGTTTTAGGCCAAAGTTAGCCCACAGGTTTCTAGTTTTCCAAATCTGCTGTAGTGACTGCCAATGCAGAAGGGCATTCTGTCTTATACCTGTATTAGCAGTTTTGTAGGTTATTTCTTAAACTCATCTATACAAAAAGTTAATTCTTATTAATGTCTTAATACAAGGCAATGGCTTCTGTTACAAAAAGAGAACATAGAACCTTATAGAGTTATAGCACAGAAGCTCTCTCAATGTAGAATTTCCAGAGAGAAAATCTTTCCCTTTTAAATTCTCTTCCCCAGTGCTGCTTGCTCCCTTGTGCAATGGTTGTGTTTGACCCAACCATTACACTGCTCTCCCTTCAAGACTTTGCCCAGCCATGTACTAAAATCTAAAATGTACTAAATTTCCTTGCCTTGGGCACAATTGAAGTAGAAGCTTGATAGTTTTAAAAGTACTTCAGCAGATATTCATAGAGAATAAAAGTAAGATACCTATAGTTAGGGCATAGATTTTGTTATGTAAATACAGGTTTTAAGTTGAATAATTTTTATTGTATTGTGTGAATATTTACTCTAAGTACAAGAAATGTTACATTGCATTATTATTATTATTATCATCATCATCATTATTGCTCAATTTGGCTCTGAGTTCCCCATCTGAGTAGTAGGACAGTTAATTTACAAGTCATACAAAGGCTCCAGAATATATGGGGAGGGCTCTCTTATCTAGGTCCATCTCTGCTGGTATAATCCTTTAGAGGCTCAAGAGTTTCTTTTTAGGAAGGGTTTGGGATGGAGCGCAACCTAGATAGAAGGAAATAGAGGACCTGAATTGAAAGTGTGTTTGTAGAGCAAACATACTGTGTTTACTTATGTTGTGTATTTTTATGGGGGTAGGGTTAAGTGGCACTGATGGGGATTATGAGAAGGGAGGCTGAAACCCTCCCTAGCCTTGTAATATGATGATGGACCATGTCCATATGATTTTCTGAAAGGAATCGCTTATCTGAGAACTTTGCTGAAACTGGCAGCCCTGGGGTACTAGCCTCAGCAAAGTCCAGCCTCCCTCCCCAGGTGTATACTTATTGAGGTACTGAAAGGACACTGGACTTGGGCTGTATCCTTCCTGGGGCTGGCAGCCTCTGCTTCTTCCCAGGATTAGGAGGTGTTATCCCATCTCTGGACATCTACCTGTACACTTTCTTAGTCTCCAAAGTTCCCTTCTCTTTCTAGAACAGTCTGGTTATTTAAAAAAAAAAAAAATCTGATTTGGAAGTAAGGAAAGTCCCTCCTCCCTTCCAGTTCAAAGCCCTTCTTCACTCTTAATGGGGCTGAGTAGAAGGCTAGGTGGCCAGGGCTATCTCTCCTTTCACATGTATTGAATACACATGCACGTTAGCTTCCTAAGATGGAGATACTCAGTCTTCATTAATACCTTTTTAGCTTTTTTCCCCTCTCTCTATTCCTTGCCTTTCTCCACATTAAGAGCAGTCTCTAGAAAGTTGTATGTCCTTTGGAGGCAAAAGGACTCAGATTTGATTCCTCTAAACACCAAGAAAATTCTCCCCTTCTTCCCTGATTGAAGAAAATGTCCTGTCCACAGAACTGAACTGTGTCCAGCATAGTGACCAAAGTGGCCATTCTCCCAGATGATAATTGTTTTATGGCTATTCAGTGTAGTGCAGAGTGCCCTGAAAGATATCATATAGGCTCTGAAAAGGAGAAGAGTGGTAAAGAGTGACCTAACAACTCTTACCATTTCCATGCTGTTTTGTACTAAAAAGGAGCAAATGTATTTCTGAATAAACTGAGGAGTTAGGAAGACATGGGGTGGGGAGGGAATGTTTGTTTAGCCTTTCACTTTTAAACATGCTAATAGTGGACCAAATGCCATCAGCCTCAAGAATGATTTTGATAATTAATAATAGCTTATTCTTGTCAGGTGCAGTTGTGTGATACTGTAGTCCCAGCTACTCAGGAGGCTGAGGCAGAAGGATTCTTTGAGTCCAGCAGTTTGGGGCTGCAGTCCACTATGATCCTTCCTATGAATAGACACTGCATTCCAGCCCAGACAATGTAGTGAGACCCTATCTTTAAAATAAATAAATAAATAAATAAATAAATAAATAAATAAATTGATGTGGTTTGGCTGTGTCCACACCCAAATCTCATCCTGAATTGTAGTTCCCATAATCCCCACATGTTGTGGGAGGGACCCAATGGGAGGTAATTGAATCATGGGGACAGTTACCGCCATGCTACTGTTCTTCTAACAGTGAGTGAGTTCTCACAAGATCTGATGGTTTTATAAGGAGTTTTCCCTCTTTGCTTGGCACTTCTCGTTGCTGTCGCCATGTGAAGAAGGACGTGTTTGCTTCCCCTTCCACCATGATTGTTAGTTTCCTGAGGCTTCCCCAGCCACGCTGAACTGTGAGTCAGTTAAACCTCTTACCTTTATAAATTACCCAGTCTTGTTTATGTCTTCATTAGCAGCATGAGAACGGACTAATACATAAATAAAAAAGCTTATTCTTGATGGGGCTTTGAAGTTTAAAAGCAATTTAGTTACATTATCTCTGAATTTTCTGTGTAACTCTGAGGTAGCCATTGTTTTATACTATAGTTACCTTTTAGGTAACTGAGGCGCAGAAAGGGTATGTATCACTCACTTGATAAGTGACAGAGCCAGGCTAGAACCTGAGATTTCCTTTTCCAAATCTCGCATATCTACCTTTGAACATGGCTCTAAGGTCTGAGGAATTATAATGAATGTGTCAGGTTATCACAGTGAAATTAATAAAGAGAAAATGGTTGGTTCTACTTCCATGGGCAGGTTGGGGGCTGGTTTTTTTGTTGGTCTTGAAAGCAAGACTTAAGTCATTTGAATCACTCTTTCCACACAAACACCCAATATCCTTCTAAATAGCAACAAGGCAAATAAAATGATCCATTCAGCTTTGGTTTATTATAGCTAGCATATTGACTTTAATGAGATTTATGAAAGTTACTTCTATTTTTATGTGTGGTATATATAATTTGTGATATATTAAAACCCTTGGTATAACAAATATGCACAGCACATAGGTGCCCATTTGAAAAAGCTCAGATTATGATTTTAAATTATTGGAAAGATTTACAGTTGTTGTATCTTTGTTTTTATTGCATGTTGTTCATATCTGTCGCTTATTTAATAAGGAATCTTTGGTCAAAAACACATCCCCTATAATATCACTTTTCCCGCGGGACTGTATCTCTCACTTTATAGCATGGTTTCCAGAACATGTCATGACAAAAAGCAGAGAAGAAATATATCAACACATACGGACACAGAAGACTTCTTTGTTTTGACTTAGAATTGTAGCCCTAGCTGATTTCATTGTATTCTCATTCAGCTGTTTATTCAAGTATCATATTTATCATCTTTGACCTTTGCATCTGTTATGGCCTCCAATATTGGGAGCGTTTGCTTTTGCCTTGGGTTTTGGAAAATTAAAAACCAATATGACCCTTATAGGTTAGAATATTTACAGAATTAGAAACAAGCAGTATAGTCTAATAGAGGATGTAAGAGGTGAAGATAAGACCTACTAGGTGAGAAGCACTATGCAGGGACTAATTCAGTGATGGAGGAGTTATGGATTGTGAGAACATATTCAGCTCAGGGTGTTGGGAAAAGCTCCATGGAAGAGTTAGCACTGGAATGTCAAAGTTTTCTAGCTGCGATAACGGGAGTATTAAAATATTCTAAGTTTAAGGATCTTATGAGCTATCATACGGTGTTTTGGGGGAAAGACAGTAATCTGTTTTCACAGGAATATGTGGTGCTCGAAGGTGATTGTGACAGATGGAGCCAATAAAGATGGATTGGGGACAGATTGTGAGGAGCGCTTTTAGTATTGGGTTAAGGAATATGGACTTTGATCTGTGAGCAATGGGGAACTGTTGGAGGCTTCTGAACAGGAAGTAGCATGATCTAATCTATATGTTAGGACTGTTCAGGTGACAAAAGTATAAGTAATGGATTGGAATGGATTCACTGTTGTAGGCAGTTATTGGGAAGCCTGAAGGCACTTTGATTTGGGAAAGTAAAGGGAACAAAAGAAAAAGAACTATGGGGAAAGTAAGCGGGGAGACCAATGATCAGAGGAGGCTCTGTATCATTTGGGAATTTGAAATAAGGTACTACAAGTGGAGGGGGAGTGATTATGACAAAAAAGAGCAGAGTTAGGAGGCAAAAAGTAATGAGGCCTTGTACTAGGGTATTAATGATGGGAATGGAGAAAAGGAGAAGAATATCATGGCTCTGTGAAGGTAGAGTTGGCTGTTTTGGCAGCTTTATTTGAGTATGAGAGGTGAGTGAGCATGAGGAATTAAAAGTAACTACTAGCTTCAAGTTTGGTTTACTAGAAGATAATATTATATGAAAAGAAACAAGGGAATCAGGAGAAAGACCTTGTTTAGGTTAGTGGTATCAGTGGATTAAATGTCTGGCAGGCATTTGAAAATGTGAGTCTTAGGCCTCAGAGTCAACCTATTGAGTAATAGTAGAGATTGTGAAATTGAGCAAGTTTTCTGAGGGAGGTTATGAGGAAAGAGGATGAGAAAAAGAATTGGGGAATATTCCTAAATTTCATGCCCACTCTAATGGCGACACACTTCCTTCTTATTTAGAATTATGACTACGGTGGGCCACTCTTACTGACACAGGTATCTTATGCTTGAGGGATGTTTGCATGTATCCCTGTGTATATTTCCAAGATTTTCCTAGTGATAACATCACTCTAAGTCACTTGCTTCACGCATGTTTTTTGAGTGAAGGAAAAAGCTTTGGAATTAATAACCACTCCTTAGGCATTGCACTTATTCGGTGCACACCCATCGTGATGTGTTGACCTTGCTTACCTTACTCATTGGGAATGGCAGAAAAGGCCATTCACTGTTGTAGGCAGTTATTGGGAAGCCTGAAGGCACTTTGATCTGGAAAGTAAAGAGAACAAAAGAGATTACTAGGGAGAAAGTAAGCAGAGAGATGAATGATCAGAGGAGGCTCTGTGTCATTTGGGAATTGGAAATAGGGTACTGCCAGTGTAAATAATGAACAATGTGAAGCTTAAATGATAATTTGCAACAAGCATTTAATGAAAGATCATTGCTTTTGGTAGTAGCCACATATTGAATAAAGTTTGCTGAGTGTGCACTGAATATTATCTGTCCTAAATGACTCAACATTTCAGTTTGATCCTAGGGAATGTTATACATCTGGAAAAGGAAAGGAATACATTTATCTCTGAGAGCCGATATTATTGCATAGTACTAACAGAGATAAGGCCACTTTCAAATTGTAATAGCAAATGAACTTTAATGATGACTAATGAATAGAAATGTGTTTAATAACCTGTGATCTGATTTTAGAAGCTGGGCTTTTAACTGAGAATAAGGAGAACTGCTCTCTGTTTCTGATTCTGTCCCTCTAATCTTTGCCTTGAATAAATCACTCATGTATAAAATGATTCTGGATAATTTAAAAGCATCGAGTATTTGAATTGTGACTTTTCTCTCCAATATTTCTCAACTAAACCAGCACAAAAAAATATAATAAGTATAAGGTATAATTTGATTTACCTGCAAAAAGAGTATTAGCCTCTAATGGGGATTATCCACATTTCTCAAAAACAACAGTTCATAATGTTGATGATCTATTATGACTGTGACCCCTGATGAGTATACTGAGACTGGAGTCAACAGATTGTATTAAACTTCAATAGCATAGAAAGCCAAGCATCATGATTTAGCTTTGTCAAGTGTTGAAAAATTTTGTTTTTACATAGAGGAAGAAGTCTTTCCTAAATAGATTCTGACTTGGTGTATTGACTAAGTATATTTGCCTCATTTTTAGGTTCCTGAATCTCTTTTTTAAAGTTTGTATCTTGTGTTTTTAAAATTACCCTATATTTTACATACTCATTGTAAGCATATAGGCTTGTACAGATTAATTAAATGTAATTTTTGAATATTTGCCAAAACAGAAGCATGGCATTGGAAATGTACTTTAAAAATAGAAAATTTGAAGGCACTTTTGAGTTTGCAATGACAATTATCCCAGAAAATTTACTATAAAATATTTAAGTGTTAGCTCAGGTAACCTTTTTAAAATGTATTTTTAATTTACATACAGTAAAATTTACTCTTTTTGGTATATATTTTATATCAAAAATTCGACAAACAGAACAATTCTATTACCTCCTCGAAGGAACTCCTTGAAAATACATTGTCCCTTTGTAGTCAGATCTTCCTGCCACCCACCCTTAACCCCTAACAACTACTGATCTATTTTTCCATCACTATAGTTTGGCCTTTTCTAGGATGTCATACACATGGAATCATACATTATGTAGGCTTTTGAGTCTGGCTTCTTTCACTTAGCATAATGCATTTGAGATTCATCCGTGTTGTTGCAGGTACCCGTAGTTTGTTCCTTTTTATTGCTCAATACTATTCCATTTATGGGTCCTTCACGGTTTAGCTGCCAGCTGAAGGATATTTACATTATACCCAATTTTGGGTGATTGTAAATAAAGCTGTTACAAACATTCACAAATGGTTTTTATGTAAATATGTCTTCTTTGTTTATTTCTTTTCTTTCTTTTTTTTTTTTTTGAAACAGGGTCCCCCCGCTGTTACCCAGGCTGGAGTGGAGTGGCTCAGTCATAGCTCACTGCAGCCTGAAAGTCCTGGCTTCAAGCCATTCTCACATCTCAGTCTCCCTAATGGCTGGGACTACAGGGCATGCCACCAAACACAGCTAATTATTTTCTTTTTATTTTGTAGATATAAGGTCTCACTGTGTTGCCCAGGCTGGTCTCAAACAGCCTCCCAAAGTGTTGGGTTTGCAGGTGTGAGCCACTATGTTCAGCCAAGTCTTATTTCCCTTGGGTGAATACTTAAGAGTGGGATTATTATGTATAGTAAGTGTATATTTAACATTATAATAAGCTGCCCAACTATTGCTCATAGTGACTGTACCATTTTGCATTTGAGAATTCAAGTTTTTCTGTGTACTTGTCAGCACTTGGCATTGTCAGGTTTTTTTTTTAAGTCATTCTAGAGCATACATAGTAGTATCTCATTGTGGTTTTGGTTTCCATTTCCCTAATGACTAGTAATATAGACCATATATCCATGTGTTTGTTTGCCATTAGTATATATTTTTTCTTGAAGTGTCTTTTCAGATCTTTTGTCCTTTTAAAAAAAAGAGTTGCTTTCATATTAAGGTTTGATGATTTTTGTATAATCTAGATACATGATTCAAAAACATTTTCCCCCAGTCCCTGCCTTGTTTTTTCTTTCTCTTAAAGTATCTTTTGCAGAGCAAAAAAAGTTTTTGATTTTGATGAAGTCCAGTTTATCAATTTTTTTCCTTGTTCTGATAGTGCTTTTGGTGTTATATCTAAGAACTCTTTGCCTAGCTCAAGGTCACAAATATTTTCCTATACATTTTCTTCTAAGTGTTTTACAGTTTTACATTTACATTTAAGTTTATGGCCCATTTCAAGTTGATTTTTTATTAGCACAAGTACATTTCTTTACGAACCAAAGGGATGATCCTAATTAAACCAGCACTTTAAATTAATTGCACATAAGATACTTATGGAGGTTTGCTTGTTGAACTGAGCTTGTTCATTCTCTCAGCTAATTACTTTCCAAAGTGATGAAAGAATTTTTATTCTTCTTTTTTGTAGACCTGAGTACAGGTGACATTGTTCAGGATGCGGTCCACCATTAATTTTCCATTTTTTAACTTTCTTGTTATTGTGCTTTCCTTTCCTTTCCATTCCTGATGTTGAACCAATGTGCCATGTATGAAGTTGTGGACAGTCTGTGGTTTTCTGCTATTAGCTGTAGTTTCTTCAAACTTCTCCACCAGGGTACAAGAGAACTGTGTTGGTTTCAGAGTGCTCTCAGTGTTTATGATGGTTTTTGCTGTTACAAGAGATGTTACAATCTGGTTGGGCCATTGCATGTATTTTTCACAGAACTATTCCCACTCCTAGTTCCATCGTGTATTCATCAAAGCATTTGCTGTCCACTCGATGCTATTGTCCTTCCAGCTGCTGAATGGTGGCCAGCATGGGTGTGTGAGCAGAGTAGGGTCTGGCTCAGTGGTGGGGGTAGGATATTGAGCCAGGTTTTTTGTATAAGGTGTGAGATACGTGTCTGGAGTGATTTTTTGGCATTTGGGTTAGTACCATTTGTTAAAAAGACAATCGTTTTTTTCCATTGAACTGTATTTGCACCTAAGTAAAAAAATCAGTTGACTACAGTATTTGTATGGATGTATTTCTGCACTCTATGCTACATTGATCTACGTGTCTCTGCTTTCATCAGTACCCACTGTCATGATTATTTTAGCTTTATAGTATAATTAACTTTAGAACATCTCTGCGAGAAAGAAACAAATTCTCTCAAGCATCCTAATCAGTTTCCTTTTCAGTCTTCTTATCCAAGCAAATGGATTATTTCTCAACAATTTCAATGTTCATTCAGTTTATATAGTGACTCAGAAAGGTTGTAGCTATACTTCTTGTAGCCTTTCCCTGTGTAGAAAAAAGACCCGTGTACACTACAGCATTTAAGTTGAGTTTCTCTGCGTCAAAGTCAAAATGCAAAAATTTGCACGCGCACACACACACACACACACCCACTCACCCACCCAAACCAAAAACCATCTACTGAGCCTATCATCTGCAGACATTCCCTTAAGGGGCTTTCCAGGGAGCTACCAACTCTTACAGGCCCCATCACTCTGACCAAGCTGCCTGGACAGTGGCAGCTTACCACCCATTGATAACCAGCTTCCTGTCTGGTGGAGTGTCAGTTGGTGGGAACCAGCTGTTATGATTCATCCCACTTAAGATTTCTGCCTTTTGACAAGTGACGCTAATAGACCTAGGCTGAATGGTGTCTGATTGGGAGAATTTTCTTTTTGAAAGCAGTTTGATTTCTAGTGCCTCAGCAACTGAACTTTTTATTTTAACAGGTACGCTCCAATTTCCAGTTTCTGTGGAAATTCAATAGAGAGATAAATGTTGTTTTCATCAAGTGTTTGTACCAGCTATTATTTCTTCCTGAAAAACAAACAAGCAAGGTAACTTCTCTTAAAAAAGATACTTGTGTTATGAATTCTTTAATAGTTTTCGAAGCTTTCTGGCTTCTGATATTCTGCAAAAGGCAAAACATTTCCAGCCTAAGATATGACTTGTTACATTTGGATTTGGTGAAAGAATTATTAAGTGCTTGAGGGGATAGCTTCACATATCTTGAGGGGATGGCCTTTCTCTTGTGCTACTGAAGCCAGTTTCATCCTTTGCTTTGTTTTTGTCATTTCCTTACTCTGATAAGCTTATGAATATTATTTTAAAAAGTTTGTTAAGGGTCAGCCCCTTATGGTTTACAACCATAAGGACAAGCTGTTGTAAATATAATGAAAGAACAATATAAGAAATATACATTTTAAAATATTGATAAGGGAAAGTTGTGCTGGTTTTTATGAGTTATGCAAAATTAACATTGTCCTTACTTTTTTAAAAACAATTTTCAGCAGTTGCACATGGAATAACAATTGTCCTTACTTTAGAGATGAGGAGAGAGCAGAGCATGCCATGAAGGAGGAGGACTGTGATTACATTAGGGACATACCAATCATGGTACCAGTGGCATGCATGGGCAGAAGGGGAGCCTATTACCAGCAGCCTTCACAGGATGGGCCAGATTTCTTCAGCATCACTGCATATAAAGTCACACCCCTAAGTATGAGAAAGTCAAATTGTGATGGAAATTTTTCTAATGCTAAGAAGTGCTGGTTTCCTATAGCCAATTAGGTAGTGCTAGCAGTGCAACATTTTATAACATTTGGTAGTAACAAGTGATTTTATCTTTGGGTTGGCGATACCCTAGGGCAGACATTCTCAAACTTTAGTGTACATAAGAATCACCTGAGGAGCTTGTTAAACTTTAGGTCCCTGGGCCCCAGCCCTCAGAGGTTTTGATTTATTAGGTCTGGGGAGTGGACAAGAATCTGCATTTTAAAAACAAACCCACTCTGTTTGGCACCCTGACTCGTTTCTCAAAAGGTTGCAAAATTCTCCTAACAAAAACTATTACCCTTCAACTGAATTTTTAAATTACCGTTCAACTGAATTTTTAAAATACTCTTTCACATAGTACAAGTAAGTGTTGTGAAATTCAATGATGGTTGAGCTTTGGGGTTCCAGAGAGGTTGGCAATAACTAGTTTAGATTCCCTAGGTGTGAACTAAGATATAACATGCAGTGAGCAGTATAAATAGACTTAAGTTAAATTTCTTTCAATTAGAAGTTATTAGTTACACAATTTCCATTTCCAGGTCATCTATGCATCCACAGATGGTATTAGATAAGGGAGCTAGACCAGGCATGGTCTACCTAGGGAATTTCACAAGGTTCTTTTATAATCATTTATTGCCTACTGTGCCCTTAATGATGTTACTCAGGATCCCATTAAGTTAGCCATGAATATAGTAATTGGTCCCCTGACGATAGCCAGGGGGAGTCAAATCTTGTGGCTCCACCCTATTCTGGTCATGTTGGAGGCAAGATAGAAATTGTTGCTTGTAATCTTCAAGGGCACTTTTCCTTTCTGGGGATAAGGTGCACTGTGCTCCCAAGCAAATTTCTCAAAACACAGCAGGAGTCCCTAGAGAGTCCTCCCCCTCTAATTCAGGCTGGCACTTATGACTTACTTTTAAAAGTAATTTGAAAATCCCATCAAATACAAACAATCAAAATCCAGATTCTCCACCAGATATTTTGTAGATCTAGTATTCCGTTGTTTCCATCTGCCCACATCAACCACTTAAAAATATTTTTGGACAAGGTTTTTCCTGCCTTTGTTGATACTTAGGTAAGATGGAGCATTTCTAGAGACTGGACCCAAAGCAACTACACACATGAATATGATATAAACTAGTTCTGTGTTAGCAACGGGGAGTCAGATTTTGCTGATTTGGTGTTCATATTCAGACAAAGTTCTGCAGTTTGCGGAATTATAATACCAAACCAGAGGTTATTCCTGATTCATTTGAATGAATCCCTGTGCTTGTGGTTCATGTATATAGCTGGCTTTTGAAATTTTTCTAACTTTTCATGGCAAAACTTAAAGCAAAGAGAGTTATAGAATCTTCCAGATATGGAAAGTACTTTAAAGAGCATACACTCCTATCTCTTGCTTATTATTTATTTATTGGTTTTGACATCCAGGATACACACTGGATTACCTAATTTTTAAAACTCATCTTCTACCTTAACTGTCACTAAATTGTCAGCTTTTTAAGGGAGAAGATTCTTTCTTACTCAAGTGTGTTTTTAATCACTGTGAGATTATATTACAGTGAGATTATAGTTCAGCTTCTTGAGGAGGAAGGCTTCATTTTGCACAGCTGCCCTGAATAAATATTTTTTAATTTGATCATTCAGTTGGCAGATGTTTTTTCTCGTTCTCTGTTTTCCAGTTGGTGTATTTGGCTGCCATATTTCCTCAATTCTGACCCCTGCCCTATCATTTATTAATGTATGACTTTGGGCAAGTTATTTAACCTCTCTGTGCCTTAGTTTTCTTTTCTGTAAAATGACACTCAATAGCATGATGATGATGTTAGCTGTTGTCTTTGTGGGTATTTTTTAACATGATTAATATTTATGTGTCTAGATTAAGTAGATAACACTAATAATAGCTGCCGTATTTTGAGGACTTTCTTAGTACATTTCTGCTGCTATAACAAAATATTAATGCCACAAACTGGGCAACTTATAAACAATAGGAATGTATTTCTGACAGTTGTGGAGGCTAGGAAGCACTGGCAGATTCAGTGTTTGGTGAGGGCTTGTCCTACAGATGACATTTTCTTGCAGTGTCTGTGCAAAAGGGCAGAAGAAAACAAACCCACTACCTCAAGCCATTTTGTAAGGTCTCTAATCCCATCCATGAGGGCTCTGCCCTCCTAACTTAATCACCTTCTAAAGGCTCTACCTCTTAATACCTTCACATTGTCAATCAAGTTGCGCTGCATGTATTTTCGGGGAAATTCACACTGTGCTTATGCTTCCTGTCCTTTCATTTAATAGCCTAAGTTCTATCTGGAAAATACTATGGGAAAACAGAAGTTATTTGAAAGCTCTTGAAAGTAGGACATGTTAACAGTTACAATTAGTAAGTATATACTGTACACATTTTATTATGATAGATTCTTCCATGATTATAAGATAAGTGATTTTTCTTTTTTTTTCACTTTTTTTTAAGTTCAGGGGTACATGTGCAGGTTTGTTAAATAGGTAAACTCATGTCATGGGGGTTTGTTGTACAGGTTATTTCATCACCCAGGTATTAAGCCTAGTTCTCATTATCTGTTTTTCCTGATCCTCTCCAACCTCGCACCCTACACTCTCAGGAAGGACCCAGTATCTGTCGTTCCCCTCTATGTGTCCATGTGTTCTCATCATTTAGCTCCCACTTCTAAGTGAAAACAGGTGGTATTTGGTTTTCTGTTCCTGCATTAGTTTGCTGGAGTCTGCCAGCTCCATCCATGTTCCTGCAAAGGACAGGATCTTGTTTTTTTTTTTTTTATGGCTGCATGGTATTCCACGGTGTGTATGTACCACATTTTCTTTATCCAGTCTACCACTGATGGACATTTAGGGTGATTCCATGTCTTTACTATTGTGAATAGTGCTGGATGAACACACGTGTGCATGTGTCTCTATGATAGAATGATTTATATTTTTTTGGGTATATGCTCAGTAATGGGATTGCTGGGTTGACTGGTAGTTCTGTTTCTAGCTCTTTGAGGAATCTCCACACTGCTTTCCACAATGATTGAACTAATTTACACTTTTACCAACTGTGTATATGTGTTCCTCTTTCTCTGCAACCTCCCCAGCATCTGTTATGTTTTGACTTTTTAATTACAGCCATTCTGACTGGTGTGAGATGATATCTCATTATGGTTTTGATTTGCATCTCTCTAATGATCAGTGAAGTTGAACCTTTTTTCATATGCTTGTTGCCGACATGTATGTCTTGTTTTGAAAAGTATCTGTTCATTTCCTTTGCTCACTTTTTTATGTGGTTGTTTTTTTTTCTTGTAAATTTGTTTGTTTCTTTTAGATGCTGGATATTAGACCTTTGTCAGATGCATAGTTTGCAAACATTTTCTCCCATTCTGTTGGTTGTCTGTTTACTCTATTGATAGTGTCTTTTCCTGTGCAGAAGCTCTTTAATTTAATTAGATCCTATTTGTCAATTTTTGCTTTTGTTGCAATTGGATAAGCAATTTTTCAACTGAAACTATAACAAGGAGTTTTTAGGCTTCCTGGACCCACTGTTCTACAATATTATATGGAAATCATTGTCCTACAACATAATATTTTTTTAAAAAAAACCTTCATGGTACACTTAACAAAATCAGGATACATATGCTGATGTAGCACAGAAGAGTAAATTAATTGGGCATTTAAAGTCTGATGAGTTGCACTGACTCTTGGGTTATCAGGTGGTGACTTAATTATGCTACTAAATGAATTAACACTCCTTAAATGTGGGAAATTCACACTCAGCTTCATCACTCCTGTCAGTGAACTGGTGGCAGTATCCAAAAGAGCAAAGTACATTTCTGAAAAAAATCCAAGTGGTTCATATTAAAGAATAATGAGTATCAGATGCATTAGGGCTCTATCATGTAATGTTGCTAACGTCCCCTATAATATTCACTGCAGACAAATTGGGAAAATACAGAGAAATAGAAAAAAGAAAACTAAAATCACCTACAATTCCACACCCTAAAACAACCATTACTAAGAACTTTATGTACCAATTCATCCCAGCCACAATTATATATATGTAAATGCATGAGATTAAAATTGGGGTCATGCTACAGATAAAAATTTGCATTTATCCTATTAAACAAACTCACTGAGAACACCTTCCTAGACAAAATAACTTTTAAGCTTTTGCCTTCTCTTCAGTTACACATGACATATGCTAAGTAATATTATCAGTTCAGGATAGAGGATATAAGTAAAAGAAAGATTGACACTGCCCAGGATAGAGAAACAAGAGTATGAAGAATAAATATGTGTGTTATTTCTGAATATAATTTTTTTAGTCATCAATAAATTATTTATGGGGAAGAGTTGAAAAAGGCAGGATTTAAAAATTATTTTTGGAAAAAGTACAGGATCTCAAAAATGCTTCAGAGAGAATTAGTTTAAGTTTACTAGTGATCTTTTTGGGAGGGCTCAATGAGTACTTATTGTATGGATTAATTTAAGAAGAGCTATACATATAAAAGTATGAACATATTCCCTATAACCTAAATCCTTTCTCTCCCTCATCTAAGACTTATTCCAAAGTCCCATGTTTTTTCTATATTTAAAGCTGCATAGGAATTTTAATTTTTAAAAGTAGAAGTGTGGCAAGGCATGGTGGCTCAAGCCTGTTATCCCAGCACTTTGGGATGCTGAGATGGGTGGATCACCTTGGGTCAGGAGTTTGAGACCAGCCTGACCAACATGGTAAAGTCCTGTCTCTATTAAAAATATAAAAATTAGCCAGGCATGGTGGTGGGCACCTGTAATCCCAGCTACTTGGGAGGCTGAGGCAGGAGAATCGCTTGAACCTGGGAGGCGGAGGTTACCGTGAGCCAAGGTCACGCCATCACACTCTAACCTGGGCAATAGAGTGAGACTCCATCTCAAAACAAACAAACAAACAAACAGCAAAAAAATAAAAATAAAAGTAGAAGTGTTACGCTGATTACTTTCTTTGTAGACATATATAGAAAATATGGAAGTATACCTAGGTACTGGCAGATATACAAAGAATTGGGAGATCTGTGCTTATAGTTCTTGGTGCTGGCTTATATTTTCTGTGATTGAAAGTCTCCTTTAATAAAAGGGGGATGAACAAACCTTTTGTTGCTGAAGGGTTCCTGGAGGCCATCTTCTAGTGAATGCTGCTTTTGGTACCCATTAGAGTTCACCACTGGGTCCATGCATCTGCCAAATACAGCCTGAAAGTTCATCTTTTGATTCCCAATGGCCTCTGTAGCACTGGCTACATCACTTGTGAGGCCCAGCGCAAAATGAAAATGTGGAGCCTCCTATTTAAAAAGCAAGAAAATTAAAATATGAAGCTTTTTCTGTTATTCCACAGTCTTTCCCTCAACCTATCATGGTGTTTTTATTTGCTATTTAATGTTGCACATTCTTAGGCATGGAAATACCTGCAGGATGAATGCAGATTCACATAGGGCCTCGCTCTGTGACTAAGCCCTCACGTCACCCACCGTTAAGTTCTCCTACTGCCATCCACTTGCCCAACCCATTCCCTGGCAGGTGGCAGAGAAGGCATGTCAGGCATCTCCCTTTCCCTGTGCCCACCACCCATGCAATCCCATGGTGGCTGGGGACCCCCAAGAGTAGTGCCACCTCTATGCCAAACGTGCTAGATCAGAGGCAGGTAAGAGACTCCCTCCTGCCCACCAATACCCATGAACATGCCATGGTGCTGCCAGTCTGAGACAGGAATAGCTGCCACCATGCCTCACCCTGAGATGTCACAGGGAGCAATACAACCTCCTTTTGAGGCTGGAGGTCAGCAAAAATTGTTGGTGAGGACAGGCTGGAAAAGGCCTACGGGACCCAAAGTACAAGGGTGCAGAGAAGTGGGGCAGCTGAGAACCCCACCCCAGCAAAGCAGGGAAGTGGGCTGGTTGGTGAGCTGAGGCTCCAAGCACCCTGTGTGTACTCTGTTGTCTCATTGGATTTCACTTATAAAACACAAACTCAAAAATAAAATTATTAAGAATTTCAAGGTAGAATATTAAACCTCATGGGGTAAAGGAGTTTTCTGACCACGTATCCTGTGTGACTGAACTGGTTGTACACCACTGAGCAGGCCCTGGGCCTCCAGAACAACTTCTGCCCCTAAAATGAAGAAACTTTTTTTGTTTTGTGGCAGGATGAGAAATACTTGAATATCACTTTTATTTCTTGTATAACAATGCTTCTAAAGTTTAATGTGCATATGAATCATCTGAGATTCTTGTTAAAATGCAGATTCTAATTTAGTAGGTCTGAGGTGGGACCTGAGGTTTTGCATTTCCAAGTTCCCAACTGATGCCAAAGCTGATCTGGAAACCACCTATCCCTTAAAAAGCATTTTGTGGCCCGGCGCAGTGGCTCACGCCTGTAATCCCAGCACTTTGGCAGGCCGAGGCGGGCGGATCACGAGGTCAAGAGATCGAGACCTTCCTGGCCAACATAGTGAAACCCCATCTCTACTAAAAATACGAAAAATTAGCTGGGCATGGTGGCATGCGCCGGTAGTCCCAGCTACTCAGGAGGCTGAGGTAGGAGAATCACTTGAACCCGGGAGGTGGAGGTTGCAGTGAGCCGACATCGCACCACTGCACTCCAGCCTGGCAACAGAGCGAGACTCCATTTGAAAGAAAAAAAAAAAGCATTTTATTTGGAAATAATTATAGACTAACAAGAAGTTGGAAAAATAGTACATAATTTCCATGTATCCTTCACTCAACTCCCAGAGAAGGCATGTCAGGCATCTCCCTTTCCCTGTGCTCACCACCAATGCAAACCCATGGTTTTGATATTGCATTACAGTTCGATTACATATTACACTGTATTACATATAAGATGTAATACATTTTATATGTAATATAAAATATAAAATAAGCATTTTACTGTATTACATATGAGATGTAATACAGCATAATATGTAATCGAACTGTAATGCAATATCAAAACCAAGAAGTTAACATCAGTCCAATACTATTTTTTATCACTCCCCTCTGGGATCCAAGCTCTAATACTGTTAACTACAGACCTGATTCCATTTTCACCATTTTTTACTTGTATTCAATTGTGTGTGTGTGTTTGTGTGTGTGTGTGTGGTTATATGCAATTTTATTCCATGTATAGATTTGTGTAACCACTAGTACAATCAAAATATAGAACTGTTCTATCACCACAGAGGAAAGTCTCTTGTGCTGTTGCTTTATTGAGGGTCCCCAAGGATGTATACAAACCTAAGGGTTAAAGATATTACTCTTAACCACTGTGTGATGTTGGCCAAGTGACTTATCATCTCCAGGCCTGTTTTCTTATCTGTAAATTGGTAGTAATTATAGGGCCTAACCTAATGGGTTGTTGGGCATGTAAAATGCAGAGAATAGTGCCTCGCAGAGTGTGTGTTCATTGTCAATTAATAGTATCATTCACATTAGGACTTGGCTGGCTTTGGGTGCAAATTGCACCAAATTTTGCTTCATATCCAGACTATGATCTCAACATATTTTACATTTGACATTTATAGATTTTTAAAGATAAAGGTTCTTTCATTCAGAATTCTGAAATAATTGATATTCCACCTAATTTTACGTTAGTAGTAGGATTACTTTTTAAGTTTTAAAAAATTAATTTATAAAGACAAATGCCCAAGATATTTTTTACAACATTATTTATAATGATCAAAAAGCGTGAAAATAATTCGGTTATTCATTTGGAAATTTGTTCAGTTCTATACCATGAAAATGAAAGAATGAGGCAATTCTATATATGCTCACTAAGATGCCCCAAGATGTATTAAGTTAAAAATAAACAAATTTTGTAAATAAAAGCAGCCAGACACAAGAAAATACATATGGTATGGTTCTATTTACTTAAACTCTAATAACAGGCAAAGTTATAGTGCTTAATGATGTGTGCTTAGGCAATAAAATTAACAAGAACAACAACAAGTTGATGACTCTAAAAGTCAGGATACTGGAAACCTCTGAGAGAGAGGGTGAGAGGGGGTAGTGATTAGAAGTCCTGAAGAGGGCTGGCAGTACTCTGCTTTTTAACCTGAGTGGTTGTTGCAAGAGGGCTCACTTTGTTGTTTTGTACACTTACCTATGCATATATTAGATTTCACAATAAAAAGTATTTGAAAGCACATTTCATAACTCTGTTAGGCATAGTCTATATATATTTGTAGAAAAATTCACAAAAGATCCACACACACACAAAGACACAACTATGGGCATTTTTTATTACTTTTGGGTTATGGGAATGTGGGGTAGGGAAAAATTTCACTTTGCATTTTACAATTTGCATTTTGTCCATAATCGTGTTACTTTAAAATACTCCATCAAATATTGTATGTGAATACAGATTGCTCCATTTTTATGTGCTTCTGTATTATTTGAATTTTCTTCATAATCACGTTACTTTAAAAATATTCTTTCAAAATTTGCATATGTATTCATATGTGTGTACATATTTATATATGCTTGGAGGTTTTAGAATAATACTTCAACAGTGGTCACCTCTAAGGGGTGCACCTGGGGATAATGCATTAAGAGAGGGGGGAACATTTTCTTTTCAGACTTCTAATTTGCTTGAATATTTTCTTTTACAATAAACATGCTGATTTTTAATTTACAGCATACACCAAAAGTGGTATATAACATATTTCAGCAGATTTTGTCTTGCAGACAGAATAGATTTGGAGGGGTAAAAATGGGCTCATTTAAAAATGTAGATCCTGGGGGAAGGCTTTATAGGAAAAAATACCCTAGAATGCAAACCTATACTCCTGCCCCAACATACATGCCAGAGTCTCTGATAATGGGCTAACCTGATGAAATCTTTGAAATTAAACCATCAAGGCAGGAATCCTCAACACTAAGTACAGCTCCTGGTCTGTGGAAAGTATTCAAGAATTATTTGTTGAATTTATTGGAAAACAGAGTAGTGTTTAAAAATTTGACCTACTTTTCACTGCTTGTTGAGGCTGGAGGTGTTTTTCTTAGTGTGAGGTTTGAGAGGCATGCAACATGATTGATGAATGAAAGTAGGTAATTTTTGGAGAAAATAAAGTAAAATTCATTTACTTTAAATTTTACTTTCGCCTTTTAGGTCAGTTAGTATTTTCATCTGCTTTTTAAAAGCAGATGATACTTTTCAAGTTGTTGATTAACAGTGATACTCTATCCTAATTATCCTGTGAAGCTTACAGTAAGTGACCTAAAATTCAATGGGAATGACTCAGCCAGACAAGAAAAAGTCACTGGAAGACCAAATCTACTATAGGGAAATAGCACTGGTATTAATCAAAGGTCTAATACTGAAACTCTCTGAGAAATCCAAGTAGATTCTACACTTTGTTGTTGATAATTAGACATTCCCAACAAATAATAATCAATAATATATATTTTTTGGCAGCAGAGGCAGAGATACAGAAGTGAGCTTCTCACCAAAATAGAGTGTCTTTGGAACAATGTCCAGCACTGGTATGACACTGCACTACCCTAAACAGTACTGAGTACTTGAAATGTGGCTAGTTTGAATCAAGATGTCTTGTGTCAAATATAAATCAGACATTGAACACCTACTTTGAAAAAGAGATAGTATCAAAATATTAATGTTTTTATATTGATTACATGTTGAATATTTTTATTCATAAAATATTAATGCTTTTATATTGATTATATGTTGAATGATATTTTGAATATACTGAGATAAAGAGCATTATTAAAGCCAATTTTACCTGTTTCTTTTTTTTTTAAAGTGGTTTCTAAAAAATTTATAATTACCTATATGACTGAAGGCCAGACATAGTGGCTCACATCCTGTAATCCCAGCACTTTGGGAGTTCAAGGAGGGAGGTTCCCTTGAGGCCAGGAGTTTGAGACCAACCTGGGCAACATTGCAAGACCCCATTTCTACACAAAATTTTTAAAATTAGCTGGGCGTAGTAGCCTGCACCTGTAGTCTTAGCTATTTAGGAGACGGAGGCAGGAGGATCACTTGAGCCCAGGAGTTCAAGGCTGCAGTGAGCTGTGTTTGTGCCACTGTACTCCAGCCTGGGCAACAGATTAAGACCTTGTCTCTAAAAGAAACAACAAGAAAAAAGAAATAAAATTACTTATGTGGCTTATGTTTGTGACTCCTTTATGTTTCTATTAATGCCAGTAAAGAAGATTTGAATAGAAGCAAACCAAGAGTCAGCGTTTTAATTTCCCTTACTTTCCAGAAGGGGGAAAAGAATTCCAGCAAGTGGAAATGCTCTGCTCAAAGGCACAAACCTGGTTGGAAAGAAGTGAGGAGTTGAGCTTTCATCTTTTGAGTCTGTGTCTCACGTTCCCTAAGTTACATAGCTGGCCCCTGATGGAAAATTCAAGGCCAGAGAAACAGACTTCCTTAGGACATTTACACATTGGACACCATGTTTCTTTAACCTTTTAAGATACAGTCAGTGATAATTTTAAGAATGTTCTGGGGATTTGCAATAGGATTGAAAGTAGATAGGAGTTAGGGGACTTTAATGTTCTATTTAATACCTCAGTGTTATTTTTAAACCTTGGGCATGTATTACTATTAAAGAAAAACTGGCCTAGGGGTTGGGAAAGCAGATTTAAAAGAAACTGTGGCTTGAAATTCAAATCTGGAGATATTTGAAGTGGCTTTTTCTGCCGTTATTTTCTTTGACATCTCTAAACACCCTCAGCTAATTCTTACTGCTCTCTTTGGGTTTTTTACTTTTTACATTACTAAAGCAAAATCAACTGGTACAAACTAATTTTTGAATCTGCAGCTGTAGCTCAAAAAACCTGTTTTTCCTACTTTTGCAAGCAGCAGACTCCTAAGAATGACTGGTGATTTTGTTTTAAAAGAATTTAAGTCCTGCTTTCTAAAGGGCACTTGCCAACAGAGTAGATGTTTCTATGTGAAGCTATTTGCTACCATCATACTTGAGATTTTTTTGCTTATGGCTTTCAGTGCTGTTACTTCTAAAGGCAGATTCTTGAACACAGGTTCGTTAGCTTCAGAACATATGCAGTCTCCTCATGGTAGCAGCTGTGCTGAGTTCCTGAATGGAGAGATGATTTCCACAGTACATTTTATAGCCACACATCATTCCTGAGGACAATCTAAAACACAAATTATTTTTATTTTTACTCCTTTATTGTATAAGAGAAAGAAATACTTAGCTAGTCTGAGTGATAATGTTTATAGCAGCATATTCTATTTTTGTGGCAGTTTCTTTCAAGCACTCTCGCCTAACCTAAGAGGGACAAATGTAGGTTGCCTGTACTTAACAGGACCCTTGGAGTACATATGGATATGGTATAAATTCCTCTTTTTAACTTTTTGTCAGTATTTTCATCTTCTCTTCTTACTTAATCACTTTCAAGGCTTTTCAGCTGCTGAAACAAAAAATAAGCCTGTCCTAGAGGCTGATATCGTCTTCTGGAGCCACCTTTCTGAGAAAAGTGCAAAGGTTCTGAAGGGATTTTTAAATTTGATTTCTTAAAGAGTTATTTTTCACAGTTAGATATCTGAGCTCACCTAGAAGCTGAGTAGCCTCAGTAATCTTGAGTTCCCAAATCTACTTTTATTCATTTCACATTCATGATTGTAAGCATCTATTATGTGCCAGGGTAGGGTTATATCCATTGTAAGTAACCTTGGCAGAGTAAAAAATGCTGCACAGAGGCCTGTGGACCACTCCTAAGGACCTTTGGAGTGGCAGAAAGGAGATGGAGAGGATGAAGCAGACAAGCCTGGACAGCTGAGTGTTCCCACCTCTAGAAATAGTGAAGTACTGCACAGTCATAGCCTGTCTGCCCTTGGGCTTCTGATTGCTGCCTGGGACTTTAAATCCCTGAGCTGAGCTTTCCTGACCTTCGGACCCTTGCTGCCCCCACAGCTCCAGAAGCTGGAGCATTTATCTATAACTCAACACCTGGGCCCCAGTCTCAGCTCTAATACAAACACCAGCTCTGTGACCTCACCTTAGCTTAGAGTAGCCTCTCTTGGTTTCATACTTTGATCTGTAAAACAAAGGAGTGTGACCCTTTTTTTTTTTTCTCTCTCTCTCTTTCAGCACTAACCTGTTAACCATGCTTGAGAGAAGAGGTAGAACCTCATCACAACTACCTTTTGGAAATAGTTTTCCTGTACTAGAATAGGGGGCGTCAGTCAACCTGATGATGTTGTACAGTGGAAATTTCAGAGATATGCGCGTGCCTGGGCGCTGCCTCCAACCAATTAAACAAAAATTTCTGGGGAGTGGGACCTGGGGATGAGTATTTTTGAAGAGCACACCAACTAGTACACAGCCAGTGTTGAGAACCACAGGTTGTGTAAAAGCATCAGGCCTTGAGAGGGACAGATGTAGATGTAATATCCAGAATTTACTACTTATTAGTTGTAAATCTGTGGACAAGTCACTTAGTCTCTCTGAGCCTCAGTTTCTCTATCTGTAAAATTGGGACCAAATTGTATCTTCCTCAAAGGTAGCCATGTGGCACACAGTAGATACTCAATGAATTGTAATTGAGATGGGTCTACTGCTGTGCTGTCCAATATGATAGCCATTAGCTATACGTGACTATTTAAAAGTTAGATAAAGGTAAAAATTTGGTTCCCCAATTGCACTAGCCACATTTAAAGTGCTCAGCAGCCATATGTGACTAGTGGCTACCATATTGGACAGCAGAGATATCAAATGTTTCCTTCATTGCAGAAAGTTCTAGAGACTAGAAAGTGCTGATCTACATTCTACAGGATCTACTTTACTAAGATCCAAGTTTATTAAGGGAAAATTTATCTTTAGCTCTGTTCTAGAAAATCCACTACATTAGCTTTTGTCAGGTAAGTAGCAAGACTTACGGCTTGGGCAGAAAAGTAAAGGAAATCCAGGAATCATCCCTTGTGTGGAGACATTTTTGCTTGTTTCTATATACCTATAAATGAATTTACCTAGAAGTAAACAAGCAAGTGGGAACATGTAATCGATTCTACAAATAATGATCTTTTCTCCCTTCCCTCCCACCAGTTCTGGGGCTACACTTACCATTTAATCCATTTGTTAAAGTGGAACATTAACTTCTTTCTGCCCTATTTGTTCCTACCACAGGCAGTATACAATGAAGCTGCTGGTATGTGTGTGTGTGTGCGTGAGTGTGTGTGATCAAGAGAAAGGGGTACAAGGTGAAAGAAGGAGCTGGCAATGATAAGGGAAGTCCCTAAATAAGTGTCTGTAACTGAGAAAATAAAAGTCATACATAGAACTGTTTTATGATTTTATTATCTGTAATGTTTATTTCAGATATTTTGACAGCTCTTTTATTCAAAAAAACTCCTTAGTATTATTTTGATTTACCCATAGTGGAGACTCTGAAGTCAGACGGTCTGAGTGCAAACCATGCTCCAGTATTTGCTATAGCTAACTGATGTTGGATAGGTTTCTTTACCTTCCTAAGTCTCAGTCTTTCCATTTGCAAAATAGGGATAAATGTTGGTATCCACACCTCATAAGGTTATTGCAAAGATTAAGTGACAGAATACGCATAAAGTCTTTAGAATAGAATCTGACACCCGATAAATGCTCAGTGAATTTTTAAAAAATTATTTAGAAAGGACATTTTATCATCAGCAAACAGATGATACGACACTTTTAACTTCAGCAAGTAGAAGAAAATATACATTCCTCATAGGAATTTTGAAGCTATTTAAAAAACGTAATGCTCTTGTTTCTTTGTCATATCTTTTGGAACGAGTGGGCCTGTTTTTAAAAGAACATTTATAGTTCCTATGTTACATAAATGTTCCACTTGTGCTACTGTACTTGTTTAGTTAAGCACAGGCCTAGCAGCTGGGGAAGTGTCAAAGTCTAAAAAGCAAGGGATTGTTGATTTGAGGTACCCTGTGTTAAAAATTGCTAATATAACTAAGCCGCCTTAAAAACAAGGAAGGTAGTTGTTCTTGATGGAAAAGAGACAACCTCTTAAATTCACTTTATATTTGTTTTGTCTTCCTGCAATAATGTTTCTGTTGGCAAAGTTACTTTATTATTTTTT
The DNA here is from genome assembly GCF_028858775.2 of Pan troglodytes. Lineage (NCBI taxonomy): Eukaryota > Metazoa > Chordata > Mammalia > Primates > Hominidae > Pan > Pan troglodytes. The sequence goes on along the minus strand of NC_072402.2, from coordinate 20,126,004 downwards.
TTAAATCTGAGAGCATGATATATCTTTTGGGTTTTTAATTATTTAGATGTTTCACACTTTTTTGTTTTGTTATGCACTGTGACAGTGTGACATGCCTAAAGGACCAAGGACCAGCTCCCCAGTGAGTAGAAAGTGCTGTCATTTATTTTTAGAAAGGAAGCTGTATTGGTTCATATAAGCTGCTTTCCCAGCTGAAATAACATAGCAGATTGGTGCTGTTTGAACACTGCTAATTGCTGAACATTCTTAAACTAGTAAATAGGCCTGATTACCTGGACTCCAAACAGTAAGTCAAACAGACCAGATCACTTTTGATAAGAACACTCTATTAACCTTATATATTCCCATTGGATTATCTTCCAGGGATATGAAATGTTAAGCTATAAATGTCTTCTTTTTTTTTTTATTTAGAAAGACTTTAGGAAAAATTGTTTGGGATATTTGAAGGTAAGTTAAAGATCATTATGTCCAATGTATGATTTAGTAGATAATTATCAGGTACTATACCATTAGCTGAGAGGTCAACAGTAAAGATGAACCCATTCAGAACAGAAAGTCCTGATTTACAAGATCTTGTTGTACTCTGCCATGTCTGTTTGGGCAACTACAAGCAAACAGTAATAACTCTAACAAGGAAACAGTGAGCTTTTAATAAATAAAATGTAACATGAGTTCTTTATTAGACCCTTAAATCTCAAAACTAGAACGCTTTTTAGAATAAAATTCCACTTCTACTCACCCTTTGAAATATTCACTGGAAACACAACTCTAAGATTCCTTCCATTTTCCAGATTCTAGAGCATTCACGTTAAAAATAAGCTTGAAATATTTTATTTAATAATTTAAAAATTATTTTAATTAAATCTTGCTGATGTGAACCATGTCTGTTCCCTTAAGCCTAGAAATGGAGTCTGGAACACAGCAAAAATGACCAAAATATAGTATCATGTCCAGAGTCAGGAAATGTCAGTTTTAGAGAATTGCCAACTTGCTTTGTGAGCTCAATTAGTTTAAAGGAAGTTTCCTTATCAATAGGAGATATAGGGAGTTTAAACAATTTGATGAGGAAGTTTCCTTATCAATAAAGTATAGGGGCAAACTAGTATTCCAAAGTTTTTTCTTTTCTGGATCAAAAATTCAATAATAAGGTTTGTTTTTATAATATTAAAAATATCTTACTGTTTTCTTGGCTTACTATTGAAAAATAGTAGAAAGAAGAAAAAGGAAACATCTACAGTCCCACCAGTTGCCTTTAAAATTATTATATTATCTTCTAGTCTTTTTGTTCTACACTTAAAAGAAATTAGAGTTGAGCTCATACAGCATATTATATATGCTTAACATTATAATGTCAAAAACTTTTTATAAACATTTAAAAATGATTATGTTAATATAAGCATTTATCTTCTTATTGGATATTTTACATAGTATCATTTAAAAAATTAATTAATTTTTTATCTTTATTTTTAGAGATGGTGTCTCACTGTCACCCAGGCTAGAATGCAGTGGTGTGATCATAGCTCACTATAGCCTTGAACTTCAGGGCTCAAGTGATACTCCCACCTCAGCCACCCAAAGCACTAGGATTACAGGTGTGAGCCACCACACCCAGCCCATTTTAGAAAAGTATTATAAGCAATGCTTTTGTGAAAATATTTGTACTTAAGGGTCACTCTTCCTTCTAACTCTAATTAGTGTTTTCTCCACAGGAGAGAGTCCCAGAAGTGGAAATACTAGGTGAAATATATGAATAATTTAAAGGTTCTTGTGCATTTGCTTTCCAAAAAAGTTAACTGTATTACCATCAAAAATTTATTGCTGCACAGAAAGATGACCACTTTGCCACAACAAGGACATTGGATAATTTTCATAAAGAATTAAATATATGGTTCTCCTGTGCTTGGTCTCTTAAGATTTGAAATTTTAACCAAGTATGAAGACATCAATTCCATATAGTCTATTCCTTTCACACAGAGAAAAGCTTTGTTTCACGATCACAGGCTGTGTGTCTGCCAGCTGTTAGTGAACTTTAAGATTGCAGGTTGGCTTAGCACAGATTGTTATGATGACCATACTCTAAAGGTATTTTAAGGGTAATAATCTAAATTTGTCTGTTTTTTCCAGGCTAGTTAATGGGTACAAACATACAGTTTGATAGAAGAAATACATTCTAATGTTCAGAGTAGAGTGACTATAGTTAACAACAAGTTTTTTGTTTTTTTTTTTTGTTTGTTTTGTTTTGAGACAAAGGTCTCACTCTGTCACCCAGGCTAGAGTGTAATGGTGTGATCTGGGCACACTGTAACCTCTGCCTCCAGGGCTCAAGCGAGTCTCCTACCTCAGCCTCCTGAGTAGCTGGGATTATAGGCACGTGCCACTGCGCTCGGTTAATTTTTGTATTTTTAGTGGAGACGGGATCTCACCATGTTGGCCAGGCTGGTCTCGAACTCCTGAGCTCAAGTTAGTCACCCGCCTCAGCCTCCCAAAGTGCTGGGAATACAGGTGTGAGCCACCGTACCTGGCCAACAATATATTTTATATTTCAAAATTGCTAGAACAGAGGACTTGAAATGTGTCCAACACATAGAAATTATAAATACTCAAATACCTGATTTAATCACTACTTATTCTATGTGTGTAACAAAATATCACTTGTACTCCATAAATATGTACAAATACTATGTTTCAATATTTTTAAAAAAGTATTTGAGGCAATGTTGGGCTCTATTTTCAGTAACAGATGAATTAGATCTCACTGAACTAACCTTCTGCAGGTAAGAACTATAGACTCTGGGAAATGACATTAATAATATGCAGCAGCTACTTAAAGGTTCAGAAGAGTGAGCAGAAGCATATGGATCTTGACGAGAAATCCATGCTTGGAGGAGGCGAGGGAAATTAAAGAAAATTCTAAAGAGAATTCTCTAAATGGATTTTATGGATTGGAAAACTCCGTGTTATTAAAATGACAATTGTCCTCCCAACCGATACATAGAATCATTTCAACTCCAATCAAAATCCTAGCAAGCATATAAAAAAGAAATTGACTTTAACATTATCAGTGATGTTATGTGGATATCAGGTGTCTCCTGATATTATGTGATGAGAGGGGTACTTCTCTATGCTTTTTTTTTTTTCCTTGAAAACCCATGGGCCTAGTCTAATCATGAGAAAAACATCAGATAAACCAAACTGGGGGACATTGCACAAAATACCTGATCAATACTCTTCAAGATTGTTAAGGTCATGCATGAAAAACAAGGAAAGGCTGAGAACTGACACAGACCAGGAGATTGGAGAGACAGGATGACTAAATGCAATGTGATATTCTAGATTAGATCTTGGAACAGAAAGAAGACATTCATGGAAAACTGGTGAAATCCAAATAAAGTATTTAGTTTAGTTAATAGTGATAATGCCAATGTTGGTTTCTTAGTTTTGACAGATGTACCACAGTAATGTAAGATAATAATATTAGGAGAAACTAAAACTGGGTGAGGGGTATGTGAGAACTATACCACTTTCACAAATTTTCTGCAAATCTAAAATTATTCCAAAATAAAAAGCTTATTTAAAAAAATTGTCGAGTTTATTCTAAAATTTATGGAAAGGCAAAGGACCTAGAAAATTCAAAACAATTTTGAAAAAAAATGAGGTATTTAGACTTTTTGACATCAGTGTAGTGTGGGAAGTAGAAAACACACTTTTTTAAAAAATTAAAATAGATTTCCTGATATCATGACTTATTATACAGCTATAATAATCAAGACCATGTTATCAGCATAAAGATAGAGATATAGCAATGCAACACAATAGAGAGCTCAGAAATAGAGCTTTACTTATATGATCAACTGATTTTCAGCAAAAGCACCAAGGTAATTTGGTGGGGAAAAGGATAATTTTTCTAACAAATGACACTAGAACAATTGAATATCTTTATGGAAAAAATAAACCTTGATCCTTACCTTAGACCCTACACAGAAATTAATGTGGATTGTAAATTTAAATGTAAGGGCTAAAGCTAGAAAATTTAAATGTAAGAGCTAAAGCTAGAAAAAGAATTATAGGAGGAAATATTTGTAGTGTTGGGTTAAACCAGTGGTTCTTGCCAGGGGTGATTTTGTACTGCAAGGGACATTTGGCAATGTCTGGAGACATTTTTGGTTATCACAACTGGAGTGGAAAGGGTGCATTTGCTAGCCAGTGGGTGTGGCCCAAGATGCTGATAAACCTCCCGCAATGCACAAGACAGCCCCTGCAACAAAGTTCAGTACGTGCCAAGTTTGAGAAAGCCTAGGTTAAGAAAGGATTTCTTAAATCACAAAAATGACTCTTACAAGAAAACAATCAACAATGGACTTCCCCCAAATTTAAAATTTTATTTTGTGAAAGATACATTAAGAAAATGAAAAGGCAAGACACAGACTGGGAGAAAGTATCTGCAAAACATATTTGACCAAAGGCTTGAATTCAGAATATATAAAGAGCTCTTACAACCAATAATAAGAAAACAACTTTGGGCAGAGGATTTGAACAGACGCTTCAAAAAAGAACATCTATGTTTGCCCAGTAAGCACATGAAAAAGTACTCAACATCACTAGTTATCAGGGAAATGCAAATTAAAACTAATTTGCATTAATTTAAATTAAATTAATTTAAATTTAAATTAATTACTTTAAATTAAAGAGATACCACTACAAACTCACTAGAATGGCTAAAATTAAAAGCCTGGCAATCTCAAGCATTGACAAAGATGTGGGGCAACTGGAACTTCCTACTTTGCCAGTGGGTCTGCAAAGTGTTCAGCTACTCTGGAAAACAACTTGATACTGTCCATGGTAAGCATATGCTAACCATATGACCCAACACCCTCCTATTTTGTAGGTATTTGTCCAAGAGAAATGAAAATATGTGTCCATACAAAGAGTTGTGTGTGAGTGTTTATAACCACATTACTTGTAATGGTGTCTAATGAAACAATCCAATTATCCATCAACTGGGTAACTGATAAACAAATTGTGGTATAATCATACTATGGATTTCTATTTTGCAATAATAGAAATATTGATAACATGGATGAATTTCAAAAACCTTATGTTAAAAGAAATCACAACATTATATTTCATGTGATTCTATTCATAAGAAATTCTGGAAAAGGTAAAACTATAGGCTGAGGCTGGGTGTTAGGGGGAGGGTGGAGGAGGATCAGTGCAAAGAGGAAATTTTTTTGGGTGATGGAAATATTCTATGACTTGATTGTGGTGATGTTTACATGACTATATACAATTCTGATAACTCATCAAACCGTATATTTAAAATAGCTGAATTTTATGTTAAATTTAACTCAGAAATATACATTGAAAAAGGAATTTGAGACTGAAATTAATAACACACTATTAAAAGAAGATGAACCAAGTAATAAAGGAGAAAAAGTTAATTGTACCTAAAAGTTCAAGATAATTATTGCAGTTGAGCACTAAATTTAGCTTCCAGGTTCCTGGCAGATGATACAAAAATGAAAACTGCATGTGCTATATACTTTTTATTATGCCATAAATGGAAAAGTCAGAAACCTGTCAAAAGACTACACATTTTAACAAGCAGAAAGGAGTAATTTTCTGTGAGAATCATCACATAAAGGACATTAAATATCACACTGGGCAATATTTTTCAAAAAACTTTTAAGAAGTTAGAAATATTCTTCATATGGCTGACTCTCATACTGACCATGAATAAACCATTCTATCCTGAGGATCTAAAATAAAGTACATAGCTTCCTGTTGTTTCAACCCTTGGAGCAGCTTCTCAGATGTCAATAACCTGACTAAGATAATTGATGTGAGCTTAAGCACAAAGGAGGCATGGCTGAGCTCCATGGAGAAGGACTGAGGTATGATTTTTAAAATGAGGCTTATAACTGCTGACATTTTTATAAGAGTCAAACTGACCCCAGTGGAGCTCATCCCACACTGCATGGGGTCTATCTGCTTAAACGTATAGACAAGCATTCTGTTGAGTTCCTGATTTTTATATCCTGACAGAGAAGAAATAGCTTTGTCCTGAGAAATTCCATTGGTAAGAATCAATAGTTACCTGCTTCTTCTATCAAACTTTAATATGATTCATGTATAATGTTTTGATTTGAGCTGGTCTGCAGCCTGGTAAGACTGCCAAGTTGCCTTCAAGATATAAGCTCAGATAATTACATGAGTTGACCTATTGAATTATTTCAGCAAATTTGAATACCGCTGAAATTTGTACGTGGAAAATGAAGATTTGGATCTTGGCATACTCGATATTGGATTGCTATTGATTTCAGAAGGAACAGATCAGCAGGTTCAGTTCTGTCGTGTGGTCTCAGACCATTAGCATAGGAAAGGATTCCTGAATTCCCATCTACTTATTGTTGTCAGGGTCCAGTGCAGAGCATTTACGTATGATAAAGGGGAGGAGGCTTTGGAAATAGTTATATTAAATCCTTTTGGGGGTTGGAATTTGTGTTGTGAGGTGCACATCCCTGTCCACTCCAAACAGCTCCTATATCCAATGCATGACCCAGATCTGGGCAATGAGAATACTGCATACCCCTGACCACAGTAAGAAGCCATGGAGCAGGGTGGCGAAAAGCCTAGGTTCTGGAGATAGTCTATATGGTAGACATATGACATCGTAGTAACTCGAATAGTCTATATGGTAGACATGTGACATCATAGCAGCTCAAAATCTTTTGATCTCCATATTTTCACAGTTCCCTGCATTATGAACTTCACCTTCCCAAGGCAGCATAGAAACTAAAACCAAAGGCTATGTTTCCAAGTCTCCCCAAAACTAGTGTCCAGTTATGTGGCCTCAGTGAAACCAGTCTGACGCACTGAGGAAGACTTTGACTCAGAAGTGAGATATAGGAAGATCAAGGCTGGTCACAAGGCATCATTTTGCTGGCTCCAGAGTGGATTGCAGACTTTAGGATCAGCAGTGGCAGCATCTACATTCAGCCAATTCTGGAATGTAATACTGAATCCTAAGACAATGCCTCAGAACAGACCAGCTGGGCTCCAAGCTGTCGCTGCAAGGCCATCTCAAGTGTTTCCTCTATGATAACTTTCCTGATTCTGTGAGTCAGTCTCATCCTCCTTTGTGCCCACCTTTAACAGTGATAATTATTTTCATGATATTGATACTTTTATAATGGCTTCTTTGGATAATTTTAAATCTAGAAGCTTGTGTGTGTGTGTAAAACATCAGCACTGAGAATATTATACAAGGGCACTCTGGCACATAATTACCACGGAAACAAATGGAGATGTCAGTTGTTATACATCTATTGTCTATTATTATACAAGTGTAACACTTGTTCATGATGTGTCTTTCTTATAATGGCAATGATTCTCAAACTTCAGTGTACATAATAATCACCTGTAAACCTGTTAAGATGTGTATTACTTGACTCTACCCACAGAGATTCTGATTCATTTGAGATAGAGCGGGTCCCAGGAATCTACATTTTAATATTTTTTCAGGTGATTTGAATGCACATGGTCCATAGATCACACTTTTATAAACACAGGATTATACCTGAACTCCGTACACATTTTTCATCCTTATTTCTCCTTATTTACTGATGTTAGTCCAGTGCCTGGCACATGGTTTACTATTAGTACAATGGCTAAATTTGATCATCACATAAGAAATAGTAAAACAAAAAAAAAGACAGGAATATTGAAAATAGTGATATTTTACATATTCATGTTGCTCAAAAATTTCAGAATGCTTTGGAACCAAAGAAGCAAACTTAATAGTATTTTTCCATACAATGACTCAACAGATTCTCTAAGGGTCAAACTTTTGATTCAGTGGGTTTCCCCCTAAAGTCAGGATTCATTTTCCATGCATGGTCAAACACAACACACTGTATATTGATTTTTGATTCACATATTTACCAGGGGAAACTGTGCCTACAGGTCTGACATGTTTCTCTCTAAAGAGGGTGTCTTTATCTAGAACTTTAATGCTTGGGTTCTGGCAGGGCTTCTCCTACTGCTCTTCCAGCCCTCCTCTCTGTGACACTATCTCTGGGTGTCAGGAGCTTAAGTTTGAGAAAAACAGCATTTGTGAAATAGTACCTTCTAACACCCAATTAGATATTGATGATGTGGAGATAACTTAATCACAGTGCTCCAGATGAAAGCTCAATTATTTCTCCAGCTTCTGCTCTTTGTCTGCCCAAGTTTGTTTGAGTAGCTAGGTAAGATAACAGAGCTAACAGCAGGTGAACATGATTTGGCAAGAGAAGAGAAAGATCAGAAACAAAGATCCATAGCTCAAAGCACTCAGAATAGATGTATCTACCCACTGATCTCAGTCAAGGAGGCTTTGTACTGCTCATTTCCATCTGTGAGAGTTCTGTCATGCAATGTCCTGTTCAGATGACATCTTCTCCAGGAAGACTTTCTGGGTATTCCCCAACCTGCTCCAGTAGGATCTTGCCATCCTCAGAAACTCTATGCCATAGTTTTCTGAATCTTTCTCTTCTGCCAAACTGTCAGCATTCCAAGGGCAGGGTACCCCAACTGAATAAGGACTCTATAAAAATGCGAATGATCTGCTGTCAAAAGGCCCGCGTCTCACTGCTGTAAATGGAAAGACTGGAACAAATATGCGAAAATGTACTATAGGCTTTTGAGAGAGGTTTTTTTTGTTTTTTTTTTTCCTTTGGGGGTGGAGGTGAGGAGAGTAGACAGCTTCTGGAAATTGGTGGTATGTCCATGTAATGGAATACTGAATGACAATGAAGATAAGGATCTTCTTAAGGGTTATATATAGGGCAATGATACATTCACCTTTTTTTTTAAATGACTGTAGTGAGGTATATTTTACATCTCATAAAATTCACCTATTTAAAGTGTACATTTTTTGGTTATTTTCCATACATATTCTGCTTATGTATCAAGTGACAATTTTCTGATTCTTAGTAACTTTAAATTTAAAATTTTTTATATATTTAGGGGATACAAGTGTAGATTTCTTATATGCATATATTGTATAGTGGTAAAGTCTAGATTTTTAGTGTACCCATCACCTGAATAGTGATCATTGTACCCAATAGGTAATTTTTCAACCCTCATCCCCTTGTCTTCATCCCACCTTTTGTAGACTCCAGTGTCTGTTATTCCACTCTGCATGTCCATGTACCCCAGTGCTTAGCTCCCACTTATAAGCGAGACCATGCAGTATTTGACTTTCTGTTTCTGAGTTATTTCACTTAGGCTAATGGCCTCCAGTTCCATCCATGTTGTCACAAATGACATGATTTCACTCTTTTTTATGGCTAAGTAGTATTCCATGGTATCTGTGTACCATACTTTATCTAATCCTGTATTGATAAATACTTAGGTTGATTTCATATCTTTGGTATTGTGAATAGTTCTGCAATAAACATACAAGTGCTGGTATCTTTGTGATAGAATGATTTCTTTGGGTAGATACCCAATAGTGGGATTGTTGGATCAAATGGTAGTTCTATTTTTAGTTCTTTGAGAACTCTCCATGCTGCTTTCCATAGAGGTTATACTAATTTACATTCCCACCAACAGTGTGTAAGCATTCCCTTTTCCCCCACGTTCTCATTATCTGTTGTTTTTTGACATTTTAGTAATAACCATTCTGACAGGTATAAGATGGTATCTCATTGTGGTTTTAATTTGCATTTCTCTGATGATTAGTGATGTTGAGCATTTTTTCACCTGTTTATTGGCTGTTTGTATGTCTTTTTTGAGATTTTTTTAGTGACTTTACTGAGTAATCAGTTTAAGAACATTTTTATTCTCCCAGTAAGACCCCCATGCCTATTTATAGTTATTCTCATTCCTATACCAGGGCCCAGGCAACTACTAACCTACTTTCTGCTGATATATTTGCCTTTGTTGGACATTTAATATAAATGGAATTATGTGACATGTGTTCTTTTGTGTCTGGCTTGTTTTCCCTTGCATAACTTTTTGAGGATCATCCATGACATAACATTTATTGCTGAATAGTGTCTCATTGTATGGATATGCCATATTCAGTATATCCATATATATATTTTTAAGAGACATAGTTTCATTCTATTGCCTAGGCTAGATTTGCTTGGTGTGATCATAGCTCACTGCAACCTCAAACTCCCAGGCTCAAATGATCCTCCCATCTTAGTCTCTTGAGTAGCTGGGACCACAGGCACCGGTCACTACACCTCGCTAATTTATTTTGTAGGAATAAGGTTTCGCTGTGTTTCCTAGGCTGGTCTCAAACTCCTGATTTCAAGCGATTCTCCTGTCTTGGTCTCCCAAAGTGCTGGGATTACAAGCATGAGCCATGGCACCAAGCTTACACACTGATTGATTGACATTTCAATTGTTTCCAATTTGGGGTTATTATTAATAATTCTGCTGTGAACATTCTTATGATAGTCTTTGTGCAGATACATGTTTTTATGTTTCTTCTGTAAATACTTAGGGTGGAATTGCTGGATCATTTCGTAGTTTTATGTTTAACTTTTTCAGAAACTGCCAAATTGTTTTTTAAAGTGGCTGCACCATTTTATATTTCCACTAACAACATGTAAGAGTCCCCATTTCTCCACATTCTCAGCAACATTTGCTATTGTCGCCTTATTTATTATAACCATTTCAGTGGATTTGAAGTGGTGTCTCATTTTTGTTTTAATTTGTTTCCCTAACTAAATGGTGCTGAATATCTTTTCATATTGTTATTAGCCATTACTATTTGCATATCTTCTTTAGTGAAATATCTGCTCATATATTTTATCCATTTTTTGATTGGGTCATTTGTCTTTTTTTAAAAATATGTCGAGATTTTTTTTGTATAGTCTAGATATGTCCTTCATCAGATATGTGTTTTGCAAATACCTCTTACAGTCTATTGGTTGTCTTTTTATTTTCCTGGTGATATCTTTTGTAGTTACAAAAGTTTTAAATTTTGATGTCCAATTTATCAATTTTTTTATTTTATGGAACATGTTTTTAGTTTCATATCTAAAACCATCTTTGTCTAATTTAAGGTCTTCAAGGTTATCTCCTATGCTTTCTGTTATTTAGCTTCTACATTTAAGTTTACAATCCTTTTTTATTTACTTT